>NC_134601.1:42804137-43107137 GCF_037038515.1 Microtus pennsylvanicus
TCCCAAGTCCACGAATTGGAATTTGCTTCTGAGGCTCTTCCCCCGTGGTCCAGACTGGCATGCAGTGGCCTGCAGGCTGGCAAGCAGAGCACCCCTGGAACCAAAGGCAGAGCCTTCAGGGGCTGGCCTAAGCACAAAGCCCAGTGTCTCTCTCCAGGCAGTGTGGTGGAGAAGCTTAGAGGTTCCCGGAGCCCATCTCCGCAAGGAACTCCTCCACCCCTCAGGGTCCACAGGCCCTTGGATCCCTTGCAAAAGGCCTAGGCACCCATCTCTGGCCAGGCCTGGCCCAGTGGGTTGATTGGGGGCGGCCATCTTGGAGCTTGGCTAACTGGGCTTGGCTTTCTCTTTTTTCTGTTCGGAAAGGGCGGAGGGCGTGTGCCCGTGCCCCGCTACAGTAGGCATTCGCGGTGCACTACTGCCATCAAGAGGAATTGTTTTGCCGATCCCGCCAGCAGCTTCCCGTGCTCCCGTGAACATGGCGGCGGGCTGGCTAAAGGGCAGCTCCCCAGTGCTACTAAGATGGTTCCCCGCAGTTTCCTTGACCCACGAGAGGTGTGGGAGCAAGCCGGACCTAGGTGACCCGCGCCGAGCGCCACCGCCCATGGTTTGCTGGGCACCGGGAGCACAGCCTCCCGCGTCCTGAGGCCGCCATGCCTGGCAGGATCAGAGAACCTTGCTCGCTGCAGGGCATTCTGCATCCTGGGCCTCCTCCGGATTCCTTTGGGGACCTCGGGGTGCCCGCCACCCCACGTCCTGTGCACAGGCCCGCCCAGGGAACCTCTAGCTTTTGGCTCAACCTCTCCAGCAGCACACACAGCTCCTGCCTGAAACCGTACACACAGCCCAGCATCTCTGGCCAGGTGCTCAGGGTCTCAGGGCCAGCTAACCATTGTGACACACACAGTGTCTGTCATCCACACAACTCCCTCCCTGCCATCCTCTCTCCTCTCTTTCGCTTTCTGCAGGGCCCTCCTTCTTTCCCTTTGCTTTCTCTGTGAAATGGCTTTTCCTTGAGCCGTGCTGGGCTAGCAATTCAGGGACCGGGACCGGGACCGGCCAGAAGAGGTTTCAGATCCACAGCTAATTCCGCAGAACCCTACAAGGGGTCTGTGAGAAGGCACCCCCCACCAACACCATCATGGACCACCTGCTTGTGCATACCGAGTGGGCAACGAGCTAACTTCGGGTTGATGGCTCAGGGTGAATCCGAGTAGAAGTAGCCAGGTCAGGGTGTGGAATGGAGGCTGCCGAAAAGAGGCCAGGCAGGCCTGTGGGTACCACCCAGGCCAGGTTTCACTGCCCTTGCCCTCCAAGGCAAACCCCCGCTCTTTGATAAGGGGCGCCCATGCAGGCGGCATACACCTGTCTTCTCCCGCCGAGGACACCCTGAGTAACTCCCAGGGAGAAGTCACAGGGTCTAGGGTCCAAAAGCCCCTTCACCAGCCCTGGGCTGTCCAGGCATCAGTTCAGCTACAAGAATACTCAGAGAAGACTCTGAAATTGACAGAGGGTATCAGTCCTGGGACATGCCCTAAGAAGTGCCTCAGAGGTCACAGCGTGTAACAGCTCTGTTGGTCAGCTCAGGCTTAATGGTGTATGGCACGTAGGTGAAGACTTGTAAGGCTGCATCCTTCAGTTCCAGCTCATGTGGGTAGAAGTATGGCGTGGTCCAGGAAACGGTGCGTTTTGGTGGGGTCAGGGGGTGTCTGTCCATGTTTCTTGATGGATGAGAGCAGTTTGTGGGAGCCACCCGGAAGTGGCAGTACCTTCGTTATCATTGGTCACACTGGCATTTCTACGATCTCAGAGCCGGCTGCCCAACACAGACATGTGTCCCTGCCAACCCCCCCCACACACACACACGCATTCCCTGGGGGTTCCACTTCTAGTCTCAGTGCAGAAGACTCCAGGAGGCTTGGTGGAGAGGGCGACTTGGAAGAGCTTAGACATGGTTGTCTCCAGGAGGCGGGGAGATGGCTCACCTTTAAGTCCCTTCATGACGTTCTCGGGAGTGTGGACCTGTGGAGGCCGGCCTCTGAGTGCCCACACGGGTAGGATTCCTGTTGGGCATGAAAAGCAATTCCCAAATGAACTCCGTCTCTCACCTGGTGTCCAGACAGGTCCAGCTTCCTAGGATACCACGGATGGGACTGTGCCCAGATGCCAGGGCTGGAGACAGCCGAGATAATAATGGTAGAGGTGGATTCGGAGGATAGGTGGATAGGCAGATACATAGATAGAGGGAAGGAGACGGGGATGGGGCGGCAGAAAGAGACTGAGTCTGGCCTGTTGGGTGTTTTTTAATGTGTGTTGGCGTTTTGCCTTGCCGGTGGGTGGGCAGAGGCACTCACTCTGTCCATGGCCATGCGTTTCTTTTCCATGGGTCTTGGTCCCTTGGGGAGGGGCGGGGGATTTGAAGGCCCCTGGCCAGGGGACTTGGATTCACCTGGATCTTTTCGGAAGGATGTCACAGAAAAGGACAGGGGTGGGTATGTGCTGTAGGCATCCAAGTGCGACAAATGAGAAGAGCTCCTTTCTCCCTTGGTGTCTAGGTTGGCTGTCCTGGGTCTCCTGGAATCTTTCGAGAGAGCTGTGAGTCCCCTGGCTGCCTAGGCCCGTCCGCAAGCAGGTATCTGAGAGGATACAGAGAGTTCCATGTCTGGGGGTGGGGGTCTTGGCGACTTTGGAGACAGGAGAGAAAAGTTTCTTGAGAGGTGCCTGGTGGTTGCTGTGGGTTGAAGGTGGTGGTGTGGGGGATGGAGGCCTGTGGGGGAGAGGACCGATTGTGACAGAGCTGGAGGCAGTTCACAATGGTTGCCTGGCGATGCCTAGAAGAGAGTGCTAGGCTTGGCAGCCTGCCCGGGGTTTGGTAGGCAAGGGGGCACGTGGGATGGAATGTGTCTTCTTCCATGTGTCCTTGTGTTCACAAGAGGGTCCTGGGGGCCTGCCAGGTGCGAGGTCGCAGATGACCCCTGGCTTGCTCGGGCCCCAGCTGAGGCGGCTGTGGGATCACAGCCACCTGAAGCCGCATGGCGGGGAGCTTGGGCATGAAGTCCAAGGTGTCCTGTGGCTCTTCTCCTCTCCCCTAGGAGCATGGGACCCATGGGACCCTGGGCCTCGGGGCTCAGGCCGGCGAAACTGGAGCCCTCACGAACGCACACAGCTGCCTGCCCATTGCCTTGTGTCCGTCCATCCCGTTGCTGCCTTCAGCCAGGTGGGAAGCCGGTCCGGGGGCTGCGGACACACTCAGGTGGGTGGTGGTCTGCTCTGGGGCATCTGCCCATCTTCCCTGGGGGCCCTAATTCGTAGACTGGACCCACCAGTCCCTATTTTGGTGCTGCCCTAGCCTAGGAGCACGGACGGGGTCAGCCTGGGAGGCAGGCCCCTTCTTGGCTGGCCACCAGGACCTGGAAGCTTGGTTTTTGCCCCGGTTTAATTTAAGGTGTCAGCAGACCCAAGGCCTACCTGGCAGCCTTCTTGTTCACACAGAGGGACAGGGTCAAGGAAGGAGTTGCTGGACCTGTGACAGGGCCAGGGGGCGGCTCTCAGAACACTCTGGCTGCACAGCTAGGTGGGGACCCTGGGCTCCATGTTCCCAAGTCCACGAATTGGAATTTGCTTCTGAGGCTCCTCCCCCGTGGTCCAGATTGGCATGCAGTGGCCTGCAGGCTGGCAAGCAGAGCACCCCTGGAACCAAAGGCAGAGCCTTCAGGGGCTGGCCTAAGCACAAAGCCCAGTGTCTCCCTCCAGGCAGTGTGGTGGAGAAGCTTAGAGGTTCCCGGAGCCCATCTCCGCACGGAACTCCTCCACCCCTCAGGGTCCACAGGCCCTTGGATCTTTTTTTTTTATCATTATTTATTTTTTTATTTTTTTTAATTTTTTTTTAATTTATTTATTTATTAAAGATTTCTGTCTCTTCCCCGCCACCGCCTCCCATTTCCCTCCCCCTCCCCCAATTAAGTCTCCCCCCAGCCCGAAAAGCAATCAGGGTTCCCTGGCCTGTGGGAAGTCCAAGGAACCCCCACCTCCATCCAGGTCTAGTAAGTTGAGCATCCAAACTGCCCAGGCTCCCACAAAGCCAGTGCATGCAGTAGGATCAGAAACTCATTGCCATTGTTCTTGAGTTCTCTTGCAAAAGGCCTAGGCACCCATCTCTGGCCAGGCCTGGCCCAGTGGGTTGGTTGGGGGCGGCCATCTTGGAGCTTGGCTAACTGGGCTTGGCTTTCTCTTTTTTCTGTTCGGAAAGGGCGGAGGGCGTGTGCCCGTGCCCCGCTACAGTAGGCATTCGCGGTGCCCTACTGCCATCAAGAGGAATTGTTTTGCCGATCCCGCCAGAAGCTTCCCGTGCTCCCGTGAACATGGCGGCGGGCTGGCTAAAGGGCAGCTCCCCCAGTGCTACTAAGATGGTTCCCCGCAGTTTCCTTGACCCACGAGAGGTGTGGGAGCATGCCGGACCTAGGTAACCCGCGCCGAGCTCCACCGCCCATGGTTTGCTGGGAACCGGGAGCACGGCCTCCCGGGTCCTGAGGCCGCCATGTCTGGCAGGATCAGAGAACCTTGCTCCTTGCTCGCTGCAGGGCATTCTGCATCCTGGGCCTCCTCCGGGTTCCTTTGGGGACCTCGGGGTGCCCGCCACCCCACGTCCTGTGCACAGGCCCGCCCAGGGAACCTCTAGCTTTTGGCTCAGCCTCTCCAGCAGCACACACAGCTCCTGCCTGAAACCGTACACACAGCCCAGCATCTCTGGCCAGGTGCTCAGGGTCTCAGGGCCAGCTAACCATTGTGACACAGAGAAGACTCTGAAATTAACAGAGGACACCACCTGGCTCTCTTGAACTTTGAACTCTTGTGTGTGTGTTTGTGTGAGTGTGTTTCTGTGTTGGTTTGGTTTATACTTCATCCGTGGACAGGAGACAAGCCTGGGACAGGCCGTTAGAAGTGCCTCAGACATTACCATCCCTACTTCAAACTCTATTACAGAGCTACAGTACTGAAAACAGCTTGTTATTGGCATAAAAACAGAGTAGTCGACCAATGGAATCGAATAGAAGACCCGGATTTTAACCCTCATTCCTATGAATGCCTGATATTTCATAATAGAGCTAAAAGTTTACAATGGAAGAAAGAAAGCATCTTCAACAAATGGTTCTGGATTAACTGGATGTCAAGCTGTAGAATGAAGGCGTAAGTCACAAACAATGCCACCCCAATTTGGGATTATGATTAATAGGGTGATATTTATTTAAAGGGGAAAAACTTACAGATCACTGTCCCAGGCAACAGCCCTCTACGCGACCAGGAGTCTAGTCACCGGCGGAGCAGGAAGTGAAGAGAGAGAGGAGAGGGAAGTGGCCGCTTTTTTAAAGGGAGAGAGACCACGCCCCAAGGGGCTGGTATCTCAGCGGCGATAGGTTGGAGGAGTGGGAGGACCTCCCGCAACAGTAGAAGAATGAAATTTGATCCAATCTATCACCATGAACAAAATTCAAGTTCAAATGGATCAAAGACCTCAATATCAATATAAACACACTGAACCTGATAGAAGAGAAAGTGGGAAATACTCTACAGCATAGGACACTGGAGTTTGCTTTCTACATATAATCCCAGCAGCACAGACATTAAATGCAACATTGAATAAATGGACCTCCTGAAACTGAGAAGCTTCTGTAAACCTAAGGACACTGTCACTAAGACAAAAAGGCAACCTACTGACTGGGAGAAGAACTTCACCAACTCCGCAACAGACAAAGGTCTGATTTTCAAAATATATAAAGAACTCAAGAAACTAGACTTCAAAATGGTAATTAACCAATTAAAAAAATGGGGCACTGAACTGAACAGAGAATTCTCAACAGAAGAGGTTCAAATGGCCAAAAAGACACTTAAGGTCATGCTCAACCTCCTTAGTGATCAGGGAAATGCAAATCAAAACAACTTTCAGATACCATCTTACACCTGTCAGAATGGCTAAATGAAAAACACCAATGATAGCCTTTGCTGGAGAGGTTGTGGAGTAAGGGGTACACTCATCCATTGCTGGTGGGAATGCAAACTTGTGCAACCACTTTGGAAATCAGTGTGGCGATTTCTCAGGAAATTCAGGATCATCCTACTCCAGGACCCAGCAATACCACTCTTGGGAATATACCCAAGAGATGCCTGATCATATGACAAACGCATTTGTTCACCTATGTTCATAGTAGCATTATTTGTAATAGCCAGAACCTGGGAAAAATGCAGATGCCCTTCAATGGAAGAATGAATGAAGAAAGTGTGTAATATATAAATATTAGAGTACTACTCAGCGGTGAAAAACAATGACATCTTGAATTTTGCATGCAAATGGATGGAAATAGAAAACACAATCCTGAGTGAGGTAATGCAGACCCGAATAGATGAATATGGAATGTACTCACTCATTAGTGGATTCTAGCCATAAATAGAGGACATTGAGCCTATATTTCATGATCCTAGAGATGCTAAATAAGAAGGTGAACCCAAAGAAAAACATATAGTTATCCTCCTGGATATTTGAAATAGATATGATTGCCAGGCAAAAATTGGGAAACTGGGAGTGGGGTGGGATGGGGGTAAGGGGAAATTGGGAGAGAAAAGTGAGAAGGGGAGGATGGGGGGAACTTGGGGGAATGGGATAGTTGGGATACAGGAAGGGTGGATATGGGAGCAGGGAAGTATATGTCTTATTTAAGAGAGTCATCTTAGGGTTGAAAAGAGACTTGACTCTAGAGGGGTTCCCAGGTGTCCAGGGACATGTCCCCAGTTAGTTCCTTGGACAGCAGAGGAGAGGTAACTTGAAATGGCCCTATCCTATAGCCATACTGATCAATATTTTGCATATCACCATAGAACCTTTATCTGGCGATGGATGGAGATAAAGACAGAGACCCACATTGGAGCATTGGACTGAGCTCCCAAGGTCCCAATGCGGAGCAGAAGGAGGGAGAACATGAGCAAGGAAGTCAGGACCGCGAGGGGTGCACCCACCTACTGAGACAGTTGGGCTGATCTATTGTGAGCTCACCAAGGCCAGCTGGACTGGGTCTGAAAAAGCATGGGATCAAACCGGACTCACTGAATACGGCAGACAATGAGGGCTAATGAGAAGCCAAGGGCAATGGCACTGGGTTTTGATCCTACTGCATAAACTGGCTTTGTGGCAGCCTAGCCTGTTTGGATGCTCACCTTCTTGAACCTGGATGGAGCGGGGAGGACCTTGGACTTCCCACAGGGTAGGGAACCTTGACTGCTCTTTGGAGTAGAGAGGGAAGGAGAAAGGATTGGGGGTGGGGGAGAAGAGTGGGGGGAGGGGGAGAGAAACGGTAGGTAGGAAGGAGGCAGAAATTTTTTTCAATAATAAAAAAATTTAAAAATAACTTTTCAAAATTTAAACACTGCAACAAAAAAAGTAACTCAGAGGTCACAGTGTATTGCATTCTCTAGTAAACGGTGCCCTTTTGTGTGGTCAGGGGTGTCTGTTCGTGTTCTCTGATGGATGAGAGCAGTTTGTGGGAACTATCCGAAAGTGGCAGTACCGTCGTTCTCATTTGTCACACTGGCATTTCTAGGAACTCAGAGCTGGCTGCTCAACACAGACATATGTCCCTGCAAACAACCTCTCCCCCACCACACACATACTCTCCCTGGAAGCTCCATTTCTAACCTCAGAGCAGCTGCCTCCAGGAGGCCTCTTCATGCCCAGAAGAGTAGGATTCCTGTTGTACATGAAAAGCATTTTTCAAATGAACATGGTATATCACCTCGTGTCTTGACAGGTCCATCTTCCATGATTACCAGGGATGGGACTGTGCCTAGGTGCCAGGGCTGGAGTCAGTCAAGACAATGGAGGAGGTGGAGGCAGAGTATAAATCTATAGGTAGATTCATAGATAGAGATAAGCTGACTAGGTTTGTACTCTGTCTTGTTCCTGGACCATAATCTCTCATCTACACTAGTATCTTTTAAATATATATGATGATGGTCTTAGGAGAACATGAGTGTGCAGAAAATATATGTGTCAATATACAAACCTTTTTAGTGTCTGTGAACTCAAATATGAAACCTCTGAATCATGTCACAATTTTGTCTTCTAGTTTGATGGGAAATCATATTGCTTTCAATCATGCATGAGTAAAAATACATCCCAACATAGAATAAAATATGATTTCCTTTAATTCATAACTTCACCAACATTTATAGTTGATTCTCATTTAAATTTTGGTGGTACATTCAGCATATGCATATGATTTGTCATCATTGTAGGGAAATGTGGTACAGTAGTGGTGTTGGGATATCCTGAAGCCAGGATATACTTAGAGCCACAATAAGAGAGTTCTGGAGGGGAAGAGCCACAATAGGACAGTTCTGGAGGTGTGGAGTCACAATAGAACAGTTCTAGAGGGGGTAGAACCTCAATAGGACTGCTCTGGAGTGGGAACATCACAATTGTACAGCTCTAGAGGCTGGTGCTACAATAGGACAGCTCAGACCTGGAAGAAAGTAGTCCTGACTATCAGGAAGCCAAGTTACCTACAGAGTGAGTTCTAAGACAGCCAAAGATATAAAAAGAAACTCTGTATCAAAAAATCAAAAATTAAAAATAAAAATAAAAGAAATAGGTTTTAAAATAAAGTCACATTAAGACAAAAAATACTCAAAGAATCTCGATACTGTATGTTATCATGTTGTCTTTGAATTGTTTGATGGCTGAGGAACAACTGCTAAAAAAACATTTGATTATAAATGCTCTTGGTTTAATCCAACCTATGTATTTTGAAAATGCCTTGACTCCAAAATTTAAATCAAAATATGTTACTTGGGAGAAGAAGTTTTGCTATTGTTTCCACAGAAAAGGAGAGGGTGTGGATTCATTCTGGGTTAAGAAAAATCAGGTTTGATTAAGTAAGACTCCCTGAGAAATCTCCTATAGGAATGGATGGCCCAGATGTTTGAGTTCTCTATCTAGAACAGCATCAAGACTGCTGGCTGAGCTGATCAAGTCTCATTGAATATTCCAGTCAGGTCTTGACCATACTTATAAAATTTATTTAGATCCCCATAAGATTATCTGCACCCCAATCAGCAGGAAGTAGCCTATAAAACTATGCCCACATTCCCCCAAAATGTATTATGGATGTTTGTCTTTGCTTCAATTGTTGGTTACAAGTTGTTACAGATAATGGTCAGGAAAATAGCTAAACAAAGGCGGTTATATTCAGAGTTTTTGTTTTTTTTTAAAAAGGGGGAAGTGCTATGGAATAATAGTCTTGTGCCCTTTAAAGATTTGTCACCTGTATTGGTTTAAAAAAATGCTGATTGGTCCATAGCCAGGCAGGAAGTATAGGCAGGGCTACCAGAGTAGGAGAATTTTGGGAAGAGAAAAGGCTCAGTCTGCAGTTATCAGCCAGACACAAAGGAAGCAAGATAAGAATGCCTCACTGATAAAAGGTACCGAGCCATGTGTCTAACACTGACAAGAATTTTGGGTTAATTTAAGATGTAAGAATTAGTTAATAAGAAGCCTGAGCTGTGGCAAAGAGAGGTTGCCTCTTTGTCCCAGCCACCCAGCCAGCTTAGCACTGAAATAAAAAAACAGAAATGGTATTAATTAAATCACTTCTTGGCCCATTAGCTCTAGTTTTTTTTATTGGCTACTTCTTACATCTTGATTTAATCCATTTCTATTAATCTGAATTTTGCCACGTGGCAGTGGCTTACTGGGTAAAATTCCTAGCGTCTGTCTCCAGTGGATCCATGGCAGCTCTCTCACTCTGCTTTCTTCCTCCCAGCATTTTGTTTAATTTTCCCTGCCTACCTAAGTTCTGCCCTACCAACGGCCCAAAGCAATTTCTTTATTAACCAATGAAAGCAACACAAAGACAGTAGGACCTCCTATACCACCTGAGCTAATAGGCCAACTAGTTTTAATTAATGTAGAGCTCTGTGTCTTTCTTTGCACTGAATGGCTCCTGGACTGGGCAGCACAGAAATTTTTGTGTGTGTGTGTGTGTGTGTGTGTGTGTGTGTGTGTGTGTTTCTGTGTATGTATATGGATAGAGAAAGAGAGTTACCATACAGTGATATGACAATTTCCCCACTAGATGTTATAGCATAACAAATATAAAGCCCAGTGCCAATGAAGGGATAACTCTTTTAGAGTTATTGGGTAGTAAGGTGCATCAGAATCCCCAAAATTGCAGTCTATTCTGAGTATGATCAGTTGTCCCCCAGGACATGATGAAAAGATTCTATACTGAAGAAACAATATATCGAAGTCACAAAATACAGAAAAGCCAAATTGATACTGACCTGGAATCTTCATCCCTACTGCCTATCTTCTTAGTTCTGGAAGGTGTTATATAAAATGGAGGAGAAAATTAATCATAAGTCATACCCAAATGTGAACCCTTCAAGCAAAAATAATGACTGGCTTGGTAGACATGGCCACTGATGTATCTTGTGCATAGAAAGAATGTCATGAGATTAACCAGTCACTTTCTGATTAGACTTAAGTCATGCTCCATAAGATGAAATCCAGACACAGCACCATTATTGACCAAGAACCTATGGCCAGAGAGAACTTAGGCCCTAAGAGAGAACATGATATTCTTATGCTGATAAATAGCCACTGTATTAAACAGCCTCCCAATAATGATTCTCTCATACTTATTAAAGAACCTTCTATTTGTAGTAAATGGTGATTAAAAGGTCAACCCCAAACTGGCACAGGCATAAGTATAAGAAATCATGAAATGCTCAGCCCTAAATAGAACTTCTATATCACACTCCCTACTTCCAAGATTTTGATATCATTGTGGAAGAGGAGAAGAAAATGTAGGATACAGCCATGGTGGTGACTATAAGGAAACAGCAGCTTAGGATGGAGCTGAGCAACAATACATATAAACTCAATGTAGTTATGACAACATTCACTAGAACTGTGCAATTACAAACCATATCAAATCCCAGTCTGCAGAAATGATGTTGGCATGAAGTAATAACCCTGATAGCTGTTGGAAAGTAGAAAATCAGTTTCCTTGAAGAGTATAGGCCTTAGTCAGTAAGCCATGTGATCAGGGAATGACACTTCAAAATGAATATAGGCAACACAAATTGGACTTCATAGATTAAAAACACAAAATTGGGTAGGTATGGAGTGTATGAATCTGGGAGGAGATGGGGAATGGGTGGTGGTTATGATTATAATATGTACAAAATTCTTAAAGAACTATTAAAATTTTTGCAATTAAATATAAAAACAAAGAGAAAGAAAATTATATAAGGCTTTAAATGCCAGGGTCAGAGGCATATTTCACAAAGCCATTTTAAACTTGAGCTTTTTCTGATTCTACCTACCAAAAATCTAATAACTTTGGCTAACAGAGCACCTTGTAATGTGGCATGTTTACTATTTTGATACAATATTAATTTAATCAATAGCTATATGCCTCTTGTGAGATGAAGACTCTTCATTGCCTAGATGTCTTAAATTTTTTGTGAACCTTGATACTCATCCAAAAATGTGGATAGTGATTATTCCCCCC
Organism: Microtus pennsylvanicus; assembly: GCF_037038515.1. Lineage (NCBI taxonomy): Eukaryota > Metazoa > Chordata > Mammalia > Rodentia > Cricetidae > Microtus > Microtus pennsylvanicus. Next base: position 42,815,699 of record NC_134601.1, read on the forward strand.
CCCAGATCAACAAATCAGCTATAATCTTTAAAATTCAAAAGTTTATGAAAGCAAATGAATGAAGGAACACTTCAGCTTACATTTCATGACCCGCATAGAATGTTTGAACAAATATTGAAATGTCACTTGATTGACAATATTTCAAGACTTTCCCCCTCCATTTATATGAAGAAATACAAGAACCCTAAGGGAGTTCCTGTGATCAGGCACCTTTAGCTGTTTGTTGTGGGGTACCATTGGACATTTGAACCATCTTTATATAATAGCAATTTACTTGAACAGACTGAGGTCTAATGATGAGAATTTGTATTTATTGTGACAAAACACTATGAATACTACTGAGAATAATCTATAATAAAAATGAAGTGATTGTTATTTTAAAAAATATGACTGTTACAAAGCCAAATGCTCCAGCAAGATTACTCAGTGAGTAATGGGTTTTTCTACCAAGCTTGATAATGTGAGTTTGATCCTCAGTACTGACATAGTGTGAAAGATCAGTATCAGTTTCGATAAGTTGTTTTTTGACCTCTTCAGGAGCACTGTGGTATGTGTGTGCACACAAAAATACTCATGTGTGTGCACACACAAAATAAAATGAAAAAATATAGCAAAAAGTTTAATGTAAAATGAAAATTATGGTATAAACTTGTGATATCTGAAATTTTAATTCAACTTAATTTTACTTTGATATGTGTTTGTCTTACTTGCATTTATGAGAAAAACATACATGCATTGTCCATGGATGTCAGAAGAAATAATGAGATGCAATGCTAGAAATAGAGCTAAAAATAAATAGAGAGGGTTCGCTATGGTTTTTATTGGTATAAATCTTAAGTTGAATGGCTGTCTACCTATAATGTTCCATAGTCAATGCCCTGTACTGACAAAAATAAATGTAAATGAATAAGCACATAATTGTTTGAGGAATTAATTAACTAAATTAATTTATTTTTGCAGAAGTTTAAGAGCACAAGGCCAGTATGTACTTGGATCCTGGTGAGGCCTTGTGCTGATTCGGGCTGGAAGAAGAGAGGGGAACAAGAAGAATAGGCCAAGAGGGGTCTTATGTGGGAAAGAAAGGAAAGGAGGTTCAAGGCTTGCTTTATAAAGGTTCAATATCTCACAGCATCTAGAGCAGGTCCTTGAAATTGACTGACAGGTCAATCCAAAGAGGAATCATTAATATAATCAGGGTAGGCATCTGTGCCTGCAATGTAAATGCCTCTCAGTAGGATACCCATCTCAATAGTGCTATACTAAAGAATAAATATCCATGTGAGTTTTGGTGGTGATGAGCTGAATTTAAACCAAGTAGCACCTCAGATCATATCCTTTATAAATACTTCCTCATGAGGGCAGGACTTAAGAAAAACCAAATGTTTGGGTTCATTTCATACATATTTCTTTCATTTATTCCTATTGGATATAGAAGGGAAGTTTGTTTCAGTACTTAAATGAGATATTGGATTTTGAATTTTAGAGAAGATATTGAAATTAACTAAAAATGTGGCGCAGTTGGGTGAAATGAACCTATGATTGCTGTAAAGTGGATATTATTTTTAATATATCTTCTAACTTCTACACTGAGGACCAGGGTATATGTACACATATACCATCTATTTTCAGGCCCAAAGATAATGAGATATTATATAATTCTAGACTACAGCTGAAGGAGAAAGCATCAGATACATATTTTCATTCCTAACAGCATAAATCTGAATGAAGTAATGAATGTGAGATCTGGAACAACTGTAAATGCAATGGAGGCACCTCAACTACAATTTAATGTTGAAGACAAATATAACTTGGCTGAATATTATAATTGCTGGGTTCATAGAAATAAAGGTGCCATATAGATTTACTGAGGAGGAGGTTAACAATGCTGATATTGTTCCATATGTGCCTTCTTAGAATTTTTCTCACACTAATTCCTTTGATTATTTCTACCATCAATATGGTTATACATATGGGCTTCCAGATGTTTCCAGGGATGAAAACCTAAGTTCATAGCCGTTGGGGACTGTGAACCCTCACATCCTGAATTTCCTGTGACCTGCTGCCTGCTATAGTAAACAACTTGTTTTCCTATGCTAGCAGCTGCTCTGAGCAAACAACTTGTTTTGCAGCTATTCTGAGCAAGAGAAGGAGTTCCTGATGACAGAGGAATGGGTTCTGGGGATCTTGCAGTTGAGAGTTAGGGCATGGAAGGAGACCCTATATAAGCTGCCCTGGAACACAATAAAGAGAGAATTCTTGGAGTGTTCCTGGCATTACCCATGTCTCTCTCTGTGTGTGATTCAATATCTAGCCCCTTGCCCAACTCACAAATCATACAGTACTGCATGGTATGTAGAGCAGGCATTGGCCTACACAGAGCTCTTTTGGGACTTTATTTTCTTAGAGATGTAGGAGATATTTCCAAGGTTTCATAAACTTCAGTCCACACTCATTTGAGGAGTAAAACACCGGTATAGGTAGCATAATAATCCTAGGTCCTAGGTCCTCCCCCCTCCGTCCATATCTAGGAAGGTGAACATCCAAACTGGCTAGGCTCCCACAAAGCCAGCACAATAAGTAGGATCAAAACTCCGTGTCATTGTCCTTGGCTTCTCATCAGCCCTCATGGTTCACCATGTTCAGAGAGTCCAGTTTTATCCCATGCTTTTTCAGTCACAGTCCAGCTGGCCTTGGTGAGCTCCCAATAGATCAGCTCCACTGTCTCAGTGGGTGGGTGCACCCCTCGTGGTCCCGACTTCTTTGCTCATGTTCTCCCTCCTTCTGCTCCTCATTGGGACCTTGGGAGCTCAGTCCAGTGCTCCAGTGTGGGTCTCTGTCTCTATCTCCATCCATCACCAGATGAAGGTTCTATGGTGATATGCAAGATATTCGTCAGTATTGCTGTAGGATAGGGTCATTTCAGGTTCCCTATCCTCAGCTGCCCAAGGAACTAACTGGGGACATCGCCTTGGGCTCCTGGGAGCCACTCTAGGTTCAAGTCTCTTGCCAACCCTAAGGTGGCTCCCTTAACTAAGAATTGTGCTTCCGTGTTCCCCTATCCAACCTTCCTTTATCCCAATCCTCCTTTTTCCCCAAGTTCTCCCCTTCCTCCCCTTCTCCCTTTTCTCTCCCCATCTCCCCTTACCCCCATCCCACCCCACCACCAAGATCTCAATTTTCTCCCCGGAAACTTTGTCTACTTCCCATAGCCAGAGGATAACTATATGTTTTTCCTTTGGTTCACCTTCTTACTTAGCTTCTTTAGGTTCACCAATTGTAGACTTCGTGACGCTTATTTATGGCTAGAAACCAATTATGAGTGAGTATATCCCATGTTCATCTTTTTGGGTCTGGGTTACCTCACTCAGTATAGTGTTTTCTATTTCCATCCATTTGCATGCAAAATTCGAGAAGTCATTGTTTTTTACCGCAGCATAGTACTCTAATGTGTATATATTCCACATTTTCTTCATCCATTCTTCCATTGAAGGACATCTAAGATGTTTCCAGGTTCTGGCTATTACAAATAATACTGCTATGAACATAGTTGAACAAATACTCTTGTCATATGATAGGGCATCTCTTGGGTATATTCCCAACAGTGGTAGTGCTGGGTCCAGAGGTAGGTTGATCCCGAATTTCCTGAGAAACCGGCACACTGATTTCCAAAGTGGTTGTACAAGACTGCATTCCCACCAGCAATGGATGAGGGTACCCTTTCCTCCACAGCCTCTCCAGCAAAGGCTATCATTGGAGTTTTTGATTTTAGCCATTCTGACAGGTGTAAGATGATATCTCAAAGTTGTTTTGATTTGCATTTCCCTGATCGCTAAGGAGGTTGAGCATGACTTTAAGTGTCTTTTGGCCATTTGAACTTCTTCTGTTGAGAATTCTCTGTTCAGTTCAGCGCCCCATTTTTTAATTGGGTTAATTGGCATTTTAAAGTCTAGTTTCCTGAGTTCTCTATGTATTTTGGAGATCAGACCTTTGTCTGTTGCTGGGTTGGTAAAGGTCTTCTCCCAGTCAGTAGGTTGCCTTTTTGTCTTAGTGACAGTGTCCTTTGCTTTACAGAAGCTTCTCAGTTTTAGTAGTCCCATTTATTCAATGTTGCCCTTAATGTCTGTGCTGCTGGGGTTACACATAGGAAATGATCTCCTGTGCCCATCTGTTGTAGGGTACTTCCCACTTTCTCTTCTATCAGGTTCAATGTGTTCTAACTGATATTGAGGTCTTTAATCCATTTGGACTTGAGTTTTGTGCATGGTGATAGATATGGGTCTATTTTCATTCTTCTACAGGTTGACATCCAGTTATGCCAGCACCATTTGTTGAAGATGCTTTCTTTCTTCCATTGTATACTTGTAGCTCCTTTATCGAAAATGAGGTGTTCATAGGTTTGTGGGTTAACATTCGGGTCTTCTATAAGATTCCATTGGTCGATGTCTCTGTTTTTATGCCAATACCACACTGTTTTCATCACTGTAGCTCTGTAATAGAGTTTGAAGTCATGGATGGTAATGCCTCCAGAAGATCTTTTATGTATAGCATTGTTTTGGCTATCCTGGGTTTTTTGTTTTTCCATATAAAGTTGATTTTTGTCTTCTCAAGATCTGTGAAGAATTTTGATGGGACCTTGATGGGGATTGCATTGAATCTATAAATTGCCTTTGGTAGAATTGCCATTTTTACTATGTTGTTCCTCCCAATCCAAGAGCAAGGGAGGTCCTTCCATTTTCTGGTGTCCTCCTCAATTTATTTCTTCAATGCCTTAGAGTTCTTGTCAAATAGATCTTTCACTTCCTTGGTTGGAGTTACCCCAATATATTTTATGCTGTCTGTGGGTATCGTGAAAGGTGAAGCTTCTCTGATTTCCCTCTCTGCTTCCATATCCTTTGTGTATAAGAGGGCAACTGATTTTTTGGAGTTGATCTTGTATCCTGCCACATTACTAAAGCTGTTTATCAGCTGTAAAAGTTCTTTGGTGGAGTTTTGGGGGTCGCTTATGTACACTATCATATCATCTACAAATAAAGTTTCACTTCTTCCTTTCCAATTCGAATCCCCTTGATCCCCTTATGTTGTCTTATTGCTATTGCTAGAACTTCAAGCACTATATTGAAGAGGAATGGCGAGAGTGGACAGCCTTGTCGTGTTCCTGAGTTTAATGGGATGGCTTTGAGTTTCTTTCCATTTAATTTGATGTTAGCTGTCGGTTTGCTGTATATAGCTTTTATTATATTTAGGTATGGCCCTTGTATCCCTAATCTCTCCAAAACTTTTATCATAAAGGGATGTTGAATTTTGCCAAATGCTTTTTCAGTATCTAATGAGATGATCATATGGTTTTTTTCTTTCAGTTTATTTATATGATGGATTACATTGATAGATTTTCGTATGTTGAACCAGCCCTGCATCCCTGGGATGAAGCCTACTTGATCATAATGGACAATTTTTCTAATGTGTTCTTGGATTCGATTTGCCAGTATTTTGTTGAGGATTTTTGCATCAATGTTCATGAGATTGGTCTATAATTCTCTTTCTTGGTTGAGTGTTTGTGCGGTTTTGGTATCAGAGTAACTGTAGCTTCATAAAAGGAATTTGGCAGTGCCTCTTCTGTTTCTATATTGTGAAATACATTAAGGAGTAAAGGTATTAGGTCTTCTTGGAAGTTCTGGTAGAAAACCCGCATTGAAACCATCTGGCCCTGGGCTTCCTTTGGTAGGGAGGTTTTTGATAACCTCTTCTAATTCTTCACGACTAACAGGTCTATTTAGATTGTTCACCTGGTCCTTATTTAACTTTGGTATATGATATTTATCTTAAAAAGTATCCATTTCCTTTACATTTTCCAGTTTTATGGCATATAGGCTTTTGTAGTAAGATCTAATGATTCTCTGAATTTCCTCTGTGTCTGTGGTTATGTCCCCCTTTTCATTTCTGATCTTATTAATTTGCAAATTCCCTCTCTGCAGTTTGATTAGTTTGGATAGGGGTTTGTCAATCTTGTTGATTTTCTCCAGGAACCAGCTTTTTGTTTCATTGATTCTTTGGTTTTCTGTGTTTCTATTTTGTTGATTTCAGCCCTCAGTTTGATTATTTCCAATCTTCTACTCCTCCTAGGTGAGTCTTCTTTTTTTTCTAGATCTTTCAGGTGGGCTGTTAAGTCTCCAATGTGAGCTTTCTGTTTTCTTTAAGTAGGCACTTAGTGCTAGAACTTTCCTCTTAGGACTGCTTTCATAGTGTCCCATAAGTTTGAGTATGTTGTTTTTTTTATTTTCATTGAATTCCAGGAAGACTTTAATTTCTTTATTTCTTCCTTAATCCAGGTATGGTTCAGTAGTTGACTGTTCAGTTTCCATGAGTTTGTAGGCTTTCTGGGGGTAGCATTGTTGTTGAATTCTAACTTTAATCCATGGTGATCCAATAAGACACAGGTGGTTACTAATTTTTTTTTGTAATGTGGAAGTTTGCTTTGTTACCGAGTATGTGGTCAATTTTCGAGAAAGTTCCATGAGCTGCAGAGAAGAAGGTATATTTTTTCCTATTTGGGTGGAATGTTCTATAGACGTCTGTTAAGTCCATTTGCTTCATTACCTCCATTACTTCTCTTATTTTTCTGTTAGGTTTCTGTCTGATTGACCTGTCCATTGGTGAGAGAGGAGTGTTGAAGTCTCCTACTATTAGTGTGTGCGGTTTGATGGCTGCCTTGAATTTTAGCAATGTTTCTTTTATGTACGTGGGTGCTTTTATATTAGGGGCATAGATGTTCAGGATTGAGACTTCATCCTGATGAACTGTTCCTGTTATGAGTATAAAATGCCCCTCTCCATCTCTTCTGATTGATTTAAGTTTGAAGTCAGTTTTGTGGTCATGTCCCCCTTTTCATTTCTGGTCTTATTTATTTGCGTGTTCTCTCTCTGTCGTTTAATTAGTTTGGATAGGGGTTTGTCGATCTTGTTGATTTTCTCCAAGAACCAAGTTTTTGTTTCATTGATTCCTTGGATTGTTTTCTGTGTTTCTACTTTGTTGATTTATGCCCTCAGTTTTATTATTTACAGTCTTCTACTTCTCCTGGGCTTCTTTTTTTTTCTAGAGCGTTCAGGTGTGCTGTTAAGTCCCTGATATATGCTTTCTCTGTTTTTTTTTAAGTGGGCACTTAGTGCTAGGAACTTTCCTCTTAGCACTGCTTTTATCATGTCCCATAGGTTTGAGTATGTTGTCTCTTTATTTTCATTAAATTCAAGAAAGACTTTAATTTCTTTCTTAATTTCTTCCTTAACCAAGGTGTGGTTCAGTAGTTGACTGTTAAGTTTCCATGAGTTTATAGGCTTTCTGGGGGTGGCATTGTTGCTGCCTTCTAACTTTAGTCTGTGGTGATCTGATAAGACACAGGTGGACACTGATATTTTTTTTGTATCTGTGGAGGTTTCCTTTGTTTTTGGTATGTGGTCAATTTTCGAGAAGGTTCCATGAGCTGTAGAGAAGGTATATTCTTTCCTATTTGGGTGTTCTAAAGATGTCTGTTAAGTCCATTTGCTTCATTACCTCCAATAATTCTTTTAATTCTCTATGAGGTTTCTGTCTGATTGACCTGTCCATTGGAGACAGAAGTGTATTGAAGTCTCCTACTATTGTAGGAGTGTGTGTGTGGTTTGATGTTTGCCTTGATTTCTAGTAATATTTCTTTTACATAAGTGGGTGCTTTTATATGAGGGTCATAGATATTCAGGATTGAGACGTCATCCTGATGAATTGTTCCTGTTGTAAGTATAAAGTGTCCATCTCCATCTCTGCTGATTGATTTTAGTTTAAAGTCAGTTTTGTTAGAAATTAGTATAGCCACACCTGGTTTTTTTTAGGACCAATTGCTTGAAACACCTTTTCCCAACCCTTTACTCTGAGTAGATGCCTGTCTTTGTGGTTGAGGTATGTTTCTTGCAAACAGCAGAATGTTGAATCCTGTTTTCCTATCCAATCTCTTAGCCTGTGCCTTTTTATAGGTGAATTGAGGCCGGTAATTCTAAGTGATATTAATGACCAGTGGTTGTTTACTCCGGTTATTCTTATTGGTTTTGGTAGTAGAGTTTGTGTGTCTCCCTTCTTTGAGATGTGCTGGTGAAGGGTCACTAGATGCCTGGGTTATTGTAGGCAGTGTTGGCAATGTTGGAATCCTTGGGTTGCGATTTTCCTTCTATTACTTTCTGTAGGGCTGGGTTTGTGGCTACGTATTGTTTAAATTTGTTCTTATCCTGGAATGTCTTGTTTTCTCCATTGATAGTGAACAATAGCTTGGCTGGGTATAGTAGTTTGGGTTTGCATCCATGGTCTCTTAGTTTCTGCAGTACCTCTAACCAGGAACTTCTGGCTTTCATGGTTTCCATAGAGAAGTCAGGGGTAAGTCTGATTGGTTTACCTTTATAAGTTACTTGCCCTTTTTCCTTTGCAGCTCTTAATATTCTTTCTTTAACCTGTATATTTGTGTTTTGATTATTATATGGCGAGGAGATGTTTTTCTTTGATCCAGTCTGTTTGGTGTTCTGTATGCTTCTTGAATATTTAAATCAATATCCTCATGTTGGGAAAGTTTTCTTCCATAATTTTGTTAAAAATATTTTCTGGGCTTTTGAGATTGACTCTTCTCCTTTTATTCCTATTATTCTTAGGTTTGGTCTTTTTATTGTGTCCCATATTTCCTGAAACTTTTGTGTTGAGAATTTGTTGGCTTTGCTGTTTTCTTTGGTCTGTGTGTTTATTTTCTCTGTGGTGTCCTCAGAATCTAAGATTCTTTCTTCTATCTATTCTATTGATTACGCTTGTTTCTGTAGACTCTGCTCATTGACCTAGATTTTCCATATCCAGCTGGTCCTCAGTTTGTTTTCTTCCTTGCCTTCATTTCAGTTTTCAATTCTTGAACTATTTCCATTACCTGTTTGATCGTTTTTTCTTCGTCTCCCACGGTATCATGTACATATTTACTCATTTCTTCAAACTTTTTGTTATACTTCCAATCCATTTCTATAAGGGCGTTTTTTACATGTTTTGTAAGGGACTCTATTGCTTACATAAAGTCAATTTTCCCCACTTCTTCTGTGTTAGGGTTTTCAAATACTTCTGTTGTAAGATCATTGGATTCTGGTGTTTTCATGTTGTTTTTCAGATTATTGGGTGAATTCTTGCCTTGGCGCCTGCCCATCTCCTCCTATCTATCCTACCTAATGGGTCTTTTAAGACCGGGTCAGGTTTCCCTGCTGGCCAAGGGCTCCACTCACAAAATGCCCTTGCTCTGTTTCCTGGCTCTTCCTGTGGGCCAAGAACCCTCTCACCCCTCAGAAAGGTCTTCACGACCAGGACGAGGCTCCCCGTTTGCCAATGACCTTGCCAACAAAAGACCTACCTCTTTGATTTAATTGTAGTGGGGATATCTGATGTCATTATTGAATGCTCGTCCCCACCACTTGCATCTGCCGCCGCACCGATCCCCCCAAGCCTATTCCTGATTGTGTCTTGCACTTGGCTCAACTGTAGTGGGATGATATGTTCAGTGTCGGCTTCACTGTTTCATCCTTGGACCATCCCGCGTCTGCGCCGCGCCTCTCTGTCACGTCTGCCTGAATAATTTTTTTAATGTGTTCTTGGATATGGTTTGCCAGTATTTTGTTGAGGATTTTTGCGTCGATGTTCATGAGTGAGATTGGCCTGTAATTCTCTTTCTTGGTTGAGTCTTTTGGTGGTTTTGGTATCAGAGTGACTGTAGCTTCATAAAAGGAATTTGGCAATGACTCTTCTGTTTCTATATTCTTTCTACTATCTCTTGTAATCTGTTGGTAGTACTTGCATCTGTAGTTGCTGTTCGTTTACCCAGATTTTCCATCTCTATCCATCCCTCGGTTTCTGTTTTCTTCATTACTTCCATTTCATTCTTCAAGTCTTGAACTGCTTCCCTTACCAGTTTGATTGCTTTTTCTTCTTTCTCTTGGTTTTCTTGGGTATCTTTGAGTGATTTATTCATTTCCTCTACCTTTTTGTTTGTAATCTCTAATTGTTTTTGGCAGTTTTTCAACTCCTGCTTAAGGTCTTCTGTCATTTTCATATAATTCACTTTTGAGTCGATTTCTTCTAAATCTTCTGGAGTAGGGTGTACAATTCTTCTTTGTCAGGATCCCTGGTATCTGGTGATGTCATGTTGCCTTCCAGGTTGTTGGAGGAATTTTTTATTATTTATTTATTTATTAAAGATTTCTGTCTCTTCCCCGCCACTGCCTCCCATTTCCCTCCCCCTCCACCAATTAGGTCCCCCCTCCTCATCAGACCGAAGAGCAATCAGGGTTCCCTGCCCTGTGGGAAGTCCAAGGAATCCCCACCTCCATCCAGGTCTAGTAAGTTGAGCATCCAAACTGCCCAGGCTCCCACAAAGCCAGTACGTGCAGTAGGATCAGAAACCCATTGCCATTGTTCTTGAGTTCTCAGTGGTCCTCATTGTCCGCTATATTCAGAGAGTCCGGCTTTATCCCAGGCTTTTTCAGCCTCAGGCCAGCTGGCCTTGGTGAGTTCCCGATAGAACATCCCCATTGTTTCAGTGTGTGGGTGTACCCCTTGCGGTCCTGAGTTCCTTGCTCGTGCACTCTCTCCTTCTGCTCCTGATTTGGACCTTGAGATTTCTGTCCGGTTCTCCAACGTGGGTCTCTGTCTCTGTCTCCTTTCATCGCCTGGTGAAGGTTAATATTCAGGAGGATGCCTAAATGTTTGTCTTTGGATTCACCTTCTTATTTAGCTTCTCTAGGATAGCGAATTATAAGCTCAATGTCCTTTATTTATGGCTAGAAACCAAATATGAGTGAGTACATCCCATGTTCCTCTTTTTGGGTCTGGCTTACCTCACTCAGGATAGTGTTTTTTTTTATTTTATTTATTTATTTAAGATTTCTGTTTCTTCTTCGCCACCGCCTCCCATTTCCCTCCCTCTCCCCCAATTAAGTCCCCCCCCTCAACCCGAAAAGCAATCAGGATTGCCTGTCCTGTGGGTAGTCCAAGGAAACCCCCTCCATCCAGGTCTAATAAGTTGAGCATCCAAACTGCCTAGGCTCCCACAAAGGCAGTGCATGCAGTAGGATCAGAAACCCATTGCCATTGTTCTTGAGATCTCAGTAGTCCTCAATGTCCGCTATGTTCAGAGAGTCTGGTTTTATCCCAGGCTTTTCCAGAACCAGGCCAGCTGGTCTTGGTGAGTTCCGAGTAGAACATCCCCATTGTCCCAGTGTGTGGGTGCACCCCTTGCAGTCCTGAGTTCCTTGCTCGTGCTCTCTCTCCTTCTACTCCTGATTTGGACCTTGAGATTTCAGTCCTGTGCTCCAATGTGGGTCTCTGTCTCTGTCTCCTTTCATCGCTTGATGAAGGTTAATATTTAGGAGGATGCCTATATGTTTTTCTTTGGGTTCTCCTTATTTAGCTTCTCTAGGATCACTAATTATAGGCTCAATGTCCTTGGTTTATGGCTAGAAACCAAATATGAGTGAGTACATCCCATGTTCCTCTTTTTTGGGTCTGGCTTACCTCACTCAGGATAGTGTTTTCTATTTCCATCCATTTGCATGCAAAATTCAAGAAGTCCTTGTTTTTTATTGCTGAATAGTACTCTAATATGTATATATTCCATACTTTCTTCATCCATTCTTCCATTGAAGGGCATCTAGGTTGTTTCCAGGTTCTGGCTATCACAAACAATGCTGCTGTGAACATTGTAGAGCATATACTTTTTTGTTGTATGATAAGGCCTCTCTTGGGTATATTCCCAAGAGTGGTAGTGCTGGGTCCAGGGCTAAGTTGATCCCGAATTTCCTCAGAAACCGCCATACTGCTTACCAAAGTAGTTGCACAAGTTTGCATTCCCACCAGCAATGGATGAGTGTACCCCTTTCTCCACAACCTCTCCAACAAAGGTTATCATTGGTGTTTTTGATTTAAGCCATTCTGACAGGTGTAAGATGGTATCTTAAAGTTGTCTTGATTTGCATTTCCCTGATCGCTAAGGAAGTTGAGCATGACCTTAAGTGTCTTTTGGCCATTTGAACTTCTTCTGTTGAGAATTCTCTGTTCAGTTCAGCGCCCCATTTTTTAATTGGGTTGATTAGCCCTTTACGGTCTAATTTCTTGAGATCTTTATATATTTTGGAGATCAGACCTTTGTCAGTTGCGGGGTTGGTGAAGATCTTCTCCCAGTTAGTGGATTGCCTTTGTGTCTTAGCGACAGTGTCCTTTGCTTTGCAGAAGCTTCTCAGTCTCAGGAGGTCCCATTTATTCAATGAGGTCCTTAATGTCTGTGCTGCTGGGGTTATACAGAGGAAGTGGTCTCCTGTGCCCATGTGTTGTAGAGTACTTCCCACTTTCTCTTCTATCAGGTTCAGTGTGTTCGGACTGATATTGAGGTCTTTAATCCATTTGGACTTGAGTTTTGTGCATGGTGATAGATATGGATCTATTTTCATTCTTCTACAGGTTGACATCCAGTTTTGCCAGCACAAATTGTTGAAGATGCTCTTTTTTTTTCCATTGTATACTTTTAGCTCCTTTATCGAAAATCAGGTGTTCATAGGTTTGTGGGTTAATGTCAGGGTCTTCAATTCCATTGGTCTGTTTTTATGCCAATACCAAGCTTTTTTCAATACTGTAGCTTTGTAGTAGAGTTTGAAGTCAGGGATGGTAATGCCTGTTGGAGGAGTTCTTGCATTGGCGCCTTCCCATCTCTTCCAACAAATGGAGCCAGGAGAGGCCTGGTGTCTTGGTCCGGTCTTTGCTGTGACTGACTCTCTGGGTGTATCTCTTCTGTGTAGAAGCAGGAACCATCCCTTCCAGATGGAACTCCTCAGCACCAAAACATGGACGCCTGGTAGTCCAATGACCCGCGCACAAAATGGGGAACTTGGGGGGCAGGGCGGGGTCGAGTAGAACACAGGTCACCCTGCCGCACAAGCTGAAGGTGCACGTGCTCCCTTTTGGAGGTCCTTGAGGCCTGCCCAGTAGGGAGGCACTCACCGCTCTGGGTGGGTAGCCTTAGTGTAGGAGCAGAAAACTGTTCCTGAGCAAAGGACCTTGCAGAAAATGCAGGCTTGGGGGGGGGGTCATGTGTAAGAAAGCCCTGCAGAAGGAGCTGGGGGAGGGGTCTTTGTGCTCTCTTCCGGGACAATCTCTCCCTGGATAGCACACACTCACCTGCCAGATGGAATTGAGCACCCAAACAGTGCCGCCTGGTAGCTCAATGATCCGAAGACAAAAGGAAGAAAGTGGAAGGCAGGGCGGGATCCAGGAGAGCACAGGAGACCCTGGAGCACAAGCTGAAGGTGCCCGTGCTCCCTTACAGGGGACCCTGAGGTCTGCCTGGTAGGCAGGCACTCACCGCTCTCTCAGTTATTTTCATTATTAAATCTACTATACATTAAAGTTCTTGTAGTTGAACAACCTTATCAAAGTGAAACCTTAAAATCTCTTATATATTATGATTCTTTGAGCATTCATTCATGTATGTATAAACTACCTTTGATAGATTATATGAACTAAACACAGTCACTGTAACTTAAATTGAGAAAAGTGTTTTGTCCTGATATTAGAATTGCCAACCAAATTCTCATGAGGTATACATTATAAATTGATATTCATTATTCTCTATCCATTGTAGCCTACACCAAGTTTTTCATGCCTAGAAGCATTATGCTGGTGTGCAAATTCTATGTCTCCAAGGACCTCAAGGGACCAACAGAAAATTCAGATAAATAGTTGAAAGGTATATGAGAGTTATGATATGTGCTAGCATGCAGATAAACACGGTGAATGATAAAATTCCTGGAGATAGATATCTTTCAAAATGAAATTAGTGAGGTAAATTAGGGCTAAAGAAAGGGAGTGATGAAGTTTTCAAAAATTCCAAGGAGAAAGCATGTGCCAAATCACTAAGACACTGGCACAGGAAGATAGATGACAGAAAAGTGCCCCAATGCTTCTGAAGCCATACTGTCTCTGTAGCCAAAAGGAGAGAGCAATCCTTCACAAAAATCAGATATAGCGCTGACATAAAGAAACAAAAGCCTTTCATCCAGCAAGAACAAAAAGTGCTCAAAGTAAAATTGGAAAAACGTGCAACAAGCAAAGCAAGTTTCTCTATCAGTAAGATAATGCCTTCATCCGTATCCTCAAATTTACACTTCTCAGTATAGCAACTGCTCAACAAACATGACCTTTCAAAGAATCAACTTCCCTAAGGGTTTCCAAAATCATTCTGTGTAACTATACTTCAGCTTCGTCATTAGAATGGAAGTGAATGGCCCATGCAGAGCCACTAATATGAGCCGTTAGTCACACTATGACTTCAGGGAAATTACATGACCTTCCAAAAAAATAAATATGTAAATGTTATAGCACCCAACATGTAAACCGAGACAAAGCAATTGCTTAAGGCCATAAGGGCTACATTAGGGAGTCCAACTGTGTATGTGTTCTAAATTGGTGAACTTAGCCAAAAGCAGATAAAAGTATTTTTGAAAAACAACTTGCTTTTGTACTATAAGATTATTTTTCTTAACCTTATTTTCATACATACATATGTGTGTGTGTGTGTGTATACATACACATACATACTACCATTTATATAATAATAGAACTGCAGTAAGTACTATTAAGCAGTCTAGAGATGCATATCAGCATACAGGATGACATTCACAGAAGTTGTCACCAATGTACTAGAAAATCCCAGGATAGGCCATCCTTAAAATACAGAATACCATTTGTAGTATCAGTTCCAGACATCCTCTGCTCTATTCAAGCACTATTACTTATTCTTTCCCTAGCACAACCAGTGATTGTCTGGCCTCCACAGTCTGTGAGAAGCAAACGCCTGGATTGTCACGCTCACCCTCGACCAGCAAGGAATGACACGACCACCGGAGCTCTTCTTACTGCAGTTTATTCCAGGACTTTTTACACTTTTCTCTCTCTTCCCCTCTCCTGTCTCTCTCTTCTTTTCCTCTCTCTTTCTCTCTCCTTGACCGCTCTCCCTGGGCAAACCTCTCCCAGCCCTTAAGTAGGCATGGGCTGCCAATCCCGGATTGCCAGGTGGGCACTGCCCATAGGCCCATGCATATGCAAGCAGCTGATGATCATTGCGTGATCAGGCATAAGTCAGAACTTAGCAATAAGAGTTGATTATACATCTCCATCAGGTGTGATTCCATGCAGCTCGCTAAAGTTCCCCCTTTTGTTTTGTAAGGTAGATAGCCAAACTTGGGGAGACTGTCCTGCTTCAATGGCCATGAAGGCCTGAATGATCATAACTGAATTGCAATGCTGTGAAACCCTTATGTGACAAATGCACCCCAGGCATACCAGGGAGGCAAGCACCCTTAAGCTTGCCAGGGCTCTTATTCCCGCCCACTCCCTCAGATGATCCATGGAGTGATCCAGGAAGATAGTTCTTCTGCCAGGCTGGTATCCATGTGTGTGGAGTTCACAGTCACCATCGCCACCCGCAACTTTTCCAGTTGTTGTTCGAATTCACCAGACCAATTACCTAAAAGATAACTAGACAATTCTTTAAACAAATTAGCTGCATGAGTAAATTTTTCATATTGAATGCTGGTCACACACACAGCACCAGATACTTCCACTCACAGCCAAGCTGAGCCAATTGCCAGAGCGGCGGCTGTGCTTGTGGCAGCAGCAAGGGCAGTCAGAACTGATAGCAGAGGGGCCAGCACAGAGGAGAGGAAGGGGAGGCAATCTTGCTTTCCCCTCTCTGGCTTTCCTCTGCGTGCTCCTGTCATTCCTGGGAGTTTGACTTTTAGGAGTGGCTTTGCCATGACCCCAGGAGCAGTCAGAAACCACTGTTCCTTCAGCAGTCCCCTAAATAACATACTCCAGCTGCCATACCCTCGTGGCTCATTTATTCCTGTCAGCTGAGTGCATGGAAGACACCTTCTGCCTCGTGCACCTCTTTGGCTTCCCTAGCAACCCAGCTGATCCTGCTTCTGCTCTGAAAGGGCCCCACTTAAACCGTGTTTTAGGGAATTGGGGCGTTGTCAATCTCTCTGGCTACTTCCTGCTGAGCGGGGACGTTGCATTCTTACTCTCATTTTCAGTTATGCTCGGATATTCAGTTGTTCTCGGTCAGGCTGGCAGGCCAGCAGATCTTACCTCATGCTGTGCTTCTATGCCCTGAGGCAGGTCCCTGTGTTTGCAGCTTCGCACACCCTCAGCACTGCTTGGCCTTGGAGGCGCCTGGAGCTCCTTGGTCTTGGAGCCACAGCTGCTCACACTCCACTGCAAACTCTGGAGGGCTCGATAAATCAAACCACATGAATATCACTCCCTTCCTAAGCATACCTTGTTCGGTGGCAAAATCTGGATCTCTACCAAGCCTGTCCCAGGATGAAACATTAATATTGCCAGAGACGGCAAACCAAGGAGCAATTCTGTCACCTTCAGCCAAACACTTCTCCAATGCGCTCCATAACAGCTCGTTAAGAGCCAGAAAAATCAGGTGTGATGTTGAAGCGCCCGTTCTAAAATCCCATTCTTAAACCATCCACTTTGGTTGTGGCCCTTACTTTAAATCATCCACTTTGATCGGGGCTCTGACTTTAAACCGTCCGTTTTGGTCATGTCCCTATTACCCCCACTCTCCCTTCTTCTACCGGTGAGAGCAGAAAACCCGCTTTTTGTCGCGGATCCCCAATCTTTACCTTGAAGATTATTTGGTGCACCCCCTGACTGCAGCAAGTTCTGGGCTCCACAGAGAAAGGTTTGGAGGTTCCCCGTACGCTTGTCCCCGTACGGGCCACCACTTGTCACGCCACACCTCGTCCAGCAAGGAAGACGCGACCACCGGAGCTCTTCTCACTGCAGTTTATTCCATAACTTTATTCACTTTCTCTCTCTTTTCCCCTCTTTCTCCCTCTCCGGGCAAACCTCTCCCAGCCCTTAAGTAGGCATGGGCTGCCAAACCTGGATTGCCAGGTGGGCACTGCCCGAAGGCCCACGCATATGCAAGCAGCTGATGATCATTGTGTTATCATAGCATAAGTCAGGCCTTAGCCATCTCAGGAGTTGATTATACATCTCCATCAGGTGTGATTCCACGCAGCTCGCTACACTGGATCACCCTTTCTCATTCACTTATGAGGCTCAAAGGGACCCAACTGCAACACTGACGACCTTGTGTAAGAGGAACCCAAAAACAAAGTCTTCCAAACACCCCTTGCCTTCCCAATCATGTTGCCTCTTCAATAGTCCATGTCCTGGTCACTGACAGTGGGCACCAGACTACCTAGAACTCTCGACCCTAATGAAGAAGGGAGGGTCCAAGGTGCCCTCCTCATTCAGAAAGCTTGGATGTTTGCTGGATAGTGCACACAGAACCGCCAGCTGAGACAGCTCGGGACTGGCCCATGCAGGCCCGAGGACATCCATTCCAAGTGCAGCTCTCAAGCTTTGTTCGATTTCTGAGGCCAACCGTCACTCAAGTACTGTGTGCTTCGGCTACCCGATGTGTCCACAGTTCTCGGGAAGGAGAGCCTCTCTCTGAGGATATTGCTTTGCTGCTGCTTGCCTCGAGTCACCATTGGCAAGTACTCTGCTTCCCCTTGCGAGGGGTGATTTCCCTTTTTATTTTTCAACTACTTTATTGGCTAAATGGCCAAACCTGTGGAGAGAGGCCAGCGAGCCTCAGCTGGTGCATCAAACTCTGACCAGAGACCACAGTTTTCTCAGCCTCTCTGGCCTGGGACCCCCTTCAGTGGACCCCGTCCTGGGTCCCCCTTCTGGGTCCCCCAATGGGATGAAGACATCCTATCCCAATGGGTGAAGTGCTTGCCTCATCGGCCTGGGACCCCTTTCAGAGGCCGCTGGCCTGGGACCTCATTCAGTATCCCACAAGGGATTGATGACAGCGCACCCCAATGGGAGACATACTTGACGAGCACCAAATTCTGGAAGGACTTTGCACCAGAAGGGGTGCTTCGACTGGTTTGGCACAAGTTCAGGTGCCAAAAGCCTTATGAGGACAAAACAGTCAAAATCCCCAACACTGGTACGGCAGATAGTCTGCGGAGTCTTAGAGCTCTTAAAAAGACTACATCCAGTAAGAAGACCCTGAACCCCTTAAAGGAGCTGAAAGAGATCAAGGAAGGACAAGTTCCACTTCCTCCAGAGGTTCCTGACTGCAGGAGTAACCCACTGAGCAGGGAACCCAGACCATCTGCCTTACCTCCCGCCACTAGAAAAGGAGTGGCCTCAACTTCTGTGCACAGACCTGGGAAAGTGCAAAGAAGCCTGGATATGTCTATTGTGTTTGAAGAACCTATGGACTTTGACCATTCGGGCACCAGAGTGTCTGCAACATCTGCAAGACACTGTGCTGGGGATGCCAGTGAAAAGGTCAACGAGGATGACAGAATGCCTGGGCCGTCTTCTGCTGACTCTTCCACTGACCAACGTGGACTGGTAATTTCCCCACAATTTCAAGGTTCCCTGCAACCTTCCTCCCCTACACAAGGAGCTCTGGGATCTTCCACTTCTTCCCAAGATGCTCAGGGACTATCCCTATCCACCGGAGAGGTTCTGGGAGGAACCCCATGTGATCAAGGGTCTATGGGGCATTCCATGTCTTCCCAGGCATCCCAGAAACCTCCCCTTTTGCTGAAAGGAAAATCAAACATGTCTCCCTTTCTAGAAGGGTTTTCAAAAGGCCATCCTCGAGCCAAGGGGTCACCAATCATTCCAATTCTCCACCAAAGAGTTTTAGACAAGCCCCTTCTGATCAAGGGGGCCTACAGCAGGCCCCATTAGACAAAGAGGGCTCCAAATGTTTTTCTCCAAACGGGGTGCTCACTGATTTCTCATTTTCCCAAAATGAAATGTATCCTAACCCCTCTCCCCAGGGGAGTTTAACACCATTGAAAGCTGCCAAAGACAACTGGAGAGTTATACCCTCTCATGAAGAGAGCCGAGGCTGTTTTCCCCCTCCCCAGAACGTCCCTAAGCAATCCATATCTGCTGAAGTGAGCTTGAGTCCTGCCTCCTCTGACCAAGGGTATTTTATAACTTCCCCATTAAAGCAAGAGGGCTTTAAATGTCCTCCACCCGAAAATGGGCTTGGGTCTTCCCTTACAGCACAGGGGGGACCAAGCCCTATCACTATTCCCCAAGTGGGCCTCACAGCACTCATTCCTATCCAAACAGAAACAAAACTATCTCCATCTACATCAGGGATTCTAGAACCTTTGCCATCTTCAGAAGGGGACCTAGAGAGTTCAACATATCTACAAGAGATGCTAGGCACTCCTAAGTCCACCCAAGGGACCCTTGTACCTTCTCAACGTACACAAAGGTCTCTAGCACCTGCATCAATTTCTGTTGGGGTTCTGAGTCCTTCTGTATCTGTCAAGAGGACTCTAGAATTGTCTACATTTAGAGAAGTGTGTCAAAGACCTATTCTCTCTCACAAAGGGAAATTCAAACCTAATCCAGATATGAAAATGGACAATGGATATTCCCACTATAGCAAAAAGAGAAGGCCAGATCCTCCTTCTGAGCAAGGTGGATTTCCAGTGTCCCTATCAGACCAAGAGGGCTCTAAATATACCCTGCCAATCAAAAAGGCCCTTCTGATTTGTCATTGGAAACAAAATAGCCAAAGATATGCCAAGAGAGTTCAAGTGAGTCCTGCACGCTCCACAACTACCCAGGGTGCTAAGACAATACAGCCTTCCCTTCTTCCTCAGGAGTCTCTAGGGCTTTCCACATGTGTAGAAGAGGCTCTTGAAATTTCTACACATATACCAGGATTACCAGGTCATTTACAACCTGTCCAGCACATTTTGGGTTCTACCATATGTGATAAAGGGACCGTGGGGCAGGATACATATGCAGAAGGGGTTCCATACTCATCCCCATCTTTAGAAATGACTCTTGGATGTGACACATGTACACGAGAATTTGTAGCAAATTTCACATTGAGAGAAGGCGATTCCTCAGATTCGACCTGCCCACAAACACCCACAGGACCTCTCCACTCTTCACAGGAGGCTGTGGAAATTTCCCCATCTCCTCAAGGGTATCAACAATCAGTCAGAACTACACAAGAGGCTATAGGCCATTTCCCATTTGCACAAAGGGATATTAGTCTTTCCACATGCCCACAATTGACTCCAGAACATACAGCAAATACCCCAAAGGTTCTGAATACTACTTTACCTTCCCAAGGGCCCTTGGAACCTGTTTTGTCCATCCAACTGCCTCTGGAACCTAACATCTCTACACAAAATTCTTTATTATATTATTCACCTGAAGAAAGTGTTCCTGAAACTTCCACATTTACACAAGGAGGTCTAGTAACTTTCTTAGCTGCCCAAGAGGACTTTAGACCTACTACATATGCACAGGAAACTTTAGAGGATACCACACCTACACAGGTTCTAGAAATTTCCCCCCATTCTGATGCTGTAGTAAAGGAACACACATGTACACCTGACACAGTAGCACCTTCCCCTTCTGTGAAAGACGCCCAAGGATCTACCATATCCGGAGAAGGCACTTTACCGTCTTCCCCATCTACACAAGAGAGTTTCAGGTGTATCCCTTCTCAGGAGGGAAATAGTAAACATGTTCCCTCTACCCAAGTGGGCCTTGGATGTTCCATTTCTACCAAAAAGCGGTTGAGAGATGAGCCTTCTGATGAAGGGGACTTCGGAACTTCCTCATCTGAGGAAGGCAGTTTCATTCTCCTCCCTTCTTCAAAAAGGGTATGTGCATCTTCTACTGCTCCAAAAGAAACATCAATCACTACAAGTACTCCTCAGGTAAGTCCTACGCCTTCTATATCTGTCCAAAAGTCCCCACAATGTTCCACATCTGAACAAAAGACCGTGGAACCTTGCCATGCTAACCAAGAGCCTCGTGAACATTCCATATCTTCCCAAGAGGCCCAAGGGCTTTCTCTGTTTTTCCCCAAAGCGTCTATGTCATTTACCATCTGTCCCAGGCCTTCACGGACATTCTCCATCTCTGTCAAAGGCTCCAGAAAATTCTACCTATACCCAAGGGGATCTGTCAATTTTTAAATCTGACTTGGGAGCCTTGAAACCTTCGTTATCTGCCAAAGGGTCTAAGGGAAAGGCCAAATGTAAACAAAAACTTCTTGAAACTTTGCCATTAGCACAAGAGGACCTGACATCTCCTATATCCTCCAAACCATCTAAAGATCCCCATGCCTCCTCCTGCCTTCTTGCTGCAGAACACTTTCCATCTCCCCCAGCTTCTCCAGTATCATCAACATCTGAGCAGTGGTATCTAGGAACTTCACCATCTTGCCAAGGGTTTCTTAGACATTCTCCATCTGCCCCAGGAGATATGTGTTGTTTCCAGGCTGCCCAGGGAGCAAAAGAACTTTTGTCATCTGCCCAAGGGCCTCAGGAAAGTTTTCCACCTTCATTAAGTTATTCAGGACATTTGCCCAACCTCCCAGGAGAACAGGAAGATTCTTCACTCGAACAAGGGATTTTAGAACATGTCTGTCCTGCTCAGGGCTCTCTGGAAACTTCATGCTCACCTAGGGTGTCTTTGCAAAGGCCCTTGTTGTCCCTAGAAAGGCCTCTGGATCTTTCCATACCTACTCAGGGGAATGCTGGTACTTCCCAATCTGAACAAGGACTGCAAAGTTTTTTACCATCTATGCACAAATATCTGGAAAATTCCCCTTCAGCCTTTGTACCTCTTCGGCACTTACCAGTGGCTCCAAATGCTCAGGGACTTTCAACTCTGTCTCAGGAAACTCCTTCCCCATTGTTGCCTGTTCATGGAATTCTAGAATTACCTCAATATGGCTCAGTGGCCCTACCATCAATGCCATATGTACAAGGGCTTAAGGGAAGTCTCTCATCCTCAGAAGGTACCATAGCCCCTGTGCTCTCAGTCCAGAGGTCTGTGGGACTTTCCCTATCTACACAAGAGCCTATACAATTTTACAAATCCACAAAAGCAATTCCAGGACATTCTCTGTCTGCTCTAGATGATGTGTCACCTTTTATATCTTCCCAGGAGACCCTGGGACTACTGTCCTCTATGGAAGTAGATGTGGGGACATATTCACACAACACAGGATCTCCAGGACAATTGAAAAATATCTCAGTGTTTCCAGGATCTATGATATCTGATCATGATCCTGTTGTAATTTCCTTACCTGCACAAGGGACTCTTAGACATTTGCCATCTGCTCAAGAGGATGTGGGACTTTCTCTGTCTGCCCAACAAGCTCCAGAACTGTCCACATTGGAACAAGGGTCTATCCAACATGTGGAAGCAGCAAAGGTGGCTCTGGTAAACCCATCATCTCCCAAAGGGGCTAGCAGAAAATTAGAACATTTTCCACCTAGCGAAGAAGCTCTTGAACATTCGTCAACCCACCAGGGGATTCAAGAAAGTTTGAAATCTTCCCTAGAGTCTATTGAAATTTTGTCATCTAACTCTAAACATGTCAAAAATTCTCTTTCTGCCGAAGGTAGTCTTGAGTCCTCTCTATGTGGTCCAAGGGTTCTTGGACATATGCTAGCTGACAAACACCCTGAACAACATTCCATATATGCACAGGGGTCTCTGAGTAATTCACTGTCCACCCAAGAGGCTCAAGAACACTTAGCACCTTTAACAGGGAATTTGAGACCTTGCCAATCTGCCAAGGAGGGACTCAAAACTTTTATACCTTCACAAATTGTTCTGGAAAGTGCTCCAAATATTTCAGAGGGTCTAGGAGTTTTATCATCTGCTCTGGAACATATGGGACTTTCCTCAACAGCAAATGAGTCACTAGAGAACTCCCAATATGCTGAAAGTGTTGTGGAGTCCTCTTCTTCTGCCACTGGAGCTCTAAGAACTACATTTGCCCAAAAGTCTTTGGAAAATTCTTTACCTGGAAAAGGTATTAGGGAAACATTATCATCCTCCCAAGGGGCTTTGGAAATATTATCATCCACAAAAGGGAGAGTTGAAAATGTATCATCTCCTGATAGGTCAATGAAACCTCCTACTTCTTTACAGGAGGCTTTGAGACCTTTTTCATATTTCCAAGGCCCTCACCAACATCCACTATCTGCACAAGGGCCTCTAGGACCTCCTCAAACTGACTCTGGCATTCAAGGACCTTTATCAACTCCAGAGGCTGGAGGAAATTTATCAAGGGAACCAGGTTCTTGCAAATCTTTCCCATTGATGCCAGAAACTCTAGATAATTTGCAGTCTGCTGAAGGACCTGATGATCTGTCCATATCAGCACATGGCATGATTGATCCTTTACCACATACCCAAGGGGTTCTACAAATCTTGGTATATTCTCCAGGGCTCATGGAACCATCAGAATCAGAACATAGGAAACTTGGGCATGTGTCATCTGTGGGGAAAGATGGAGAAATTTCTCCATTTGAGAAACCAGCCAAATCAACTTCCCCATCGACTCCATATTTACCTTTCAACACAGAGGTTTTGGAATCTTCCTCATGTGGTCTGGAATCTCTGGGGTCTTTACTATCTACCAGAGAGGATGCAAAAGGCACTTCCTCTGCACCACATGCACAGGAACCTTCCTTATCTACTTCCCAGGCCCTAGAACATTTTGTAACTACCCAAGGGCCTCTGCAAATTAACACACCTGACAAACAGACTCTGTGCTCTTTGACATCTAGAGTAGAGGATGTAGAACATTCCACTTTTTCTCGAGGGTTTCCAAGAAGATCCCAAATACTCCCAAATGTTCTTGACCATCTGTCCAGTAGCAGAGAGTCTGAGGAATTTTCTCTCTCTGCTCCAGGAACTAAAAACATCTCCTTACTTGCTCGAGAGCCTTTAGAAAATTCCTCCCTACAAAATGCAACTCAAGCCAATTTCCCTTGTCTTCAAGAGGTGGTGGGATCTTTGCTATCTGAACAAGGGTCTTTGGGACGGTTTCCATCTGATTATGGTTCTCTGGGACCATTGGCATCTACACTAGGAGCTGGGGGACCTTCCCTATCTGAAGCAGATTCTATACAGCTATCTGCATCTGAACCAGTGGCCAAAGCACATTTGACCTCTTCCCTTGGGCCTTCACCATCTAAATATTATGACCAGATGAAGGTGGGAGTTTTGCCAGCTCTCCATGGAGATCTTGAATCTTCTCAGTCTGATCAAAGGACTCTGGAAATGACCAAGTTTGCAGAAGGGGCTCTAGAAAATTTATCAGTTGCTCAAAGAACTACAAAACTTTCAACTCATTCCCAGGATGCAAATAAATTTTCTCTATCGGACCAAAGTCATCTATTACATTCACTATGTGTCAAAGAGGCTTTGATACCTGCTCTGTCTGATCAGGAAACTGAAGAATCATTGTTATCCCCCTCAGAAGATACAGAACATCCACCCTCTTCAGCTTGTGTTCAGATGCAGGAACCTTCTCTATCTACACTAGGGCCTCAAGACGCTTTGCTAACTATACAAGAGCCTCTGAAACTTTCCATATATGTCTGTGACTCTCTGTGTCCTTCTCCATCTTCCATAGAGTCTGAGACTGTAGAGCTTTCCACATCATCTCCAGAGTATCTAGAACCATCCCAATCTGCACAAGGGGAACTAGAGTATTTTTCAACTGCAAGACAGTGTATAAAACATTCTTCAACAGCCTCACAATCTACAAGAAAATTGTCCTCGTTCCATGGGTGTGGAGAGCATTTATCATCTACCCCATGTGTTCAGGAACATTTCCAATCTGGCCCAGTGGATCTAGCAACTTTGCTTTCTTCCCAAGGGCCTCAGAAACTCTTCAAATTGACTCAAGGGTTGTTGCATCCTTCAGCATCTGCCCAAGAGTCTCAAGAAACTTCTGACTTTTTCCAAGATGTTGTGGGAACTCATGAATCCTCTGAGAGGATTCGTGGCTATTTTTTATCTAAAGTAGAGCCAGTGGAAACTTTTACATCAGTTTTAGAGGCTACAGTAACTTCACCACCTGCTCCCCAACCTCTGGAAATTTCTTCATTACTACATATGACTTCAGCAACTTCTCTAGCTGACCAACAGGTAATGGGACCTAAACCACCTTCACAAAGAACTCTAGAAGTGTTGTCATTGGCACAAGGGACCCCAAAACCTTTGGCATCTGCCCAAGGGAATGGGAGAAATTCTCAGTTAGAAAAAGATACTTTTTCAGTACAGGGTATTTTAGGATCATTGCCATGTACAACAGGAGTTCTACGATCTACTCCATATGCCCATAAACTACCAGAAATATGACCATCTACCAAAAAAAACTCCCTATCTCCTAAAGAATCTTTGGTACTGCCTATATCTGCAATCTTGAGAATTTGCAATCTGATCATGAACTTACAAAACATTACAATTCTTTTCAGGAAGCTTCTAGACCTTCTCTGTTGGTCCAAGGTCCACTGCAAGAGTCTCCATCTGCTTCAGAGACTCTGAGACCATCTTCTAACCAAGGAATTCAAAAGTTTTTGTTATCTCCCGCAAGTGCAGTGAAACCTTCATCATCTGCACCAAATACTAATAAACCTCTCCAAACTACTCTAAGGAATCGACCAACTCGCCTATCTAATCAAGAGAACTGGGAAAATTCTATGTCTCTCAAGGGTACACTGGGTTCTTTCTCATCCAGATCAGGGTCTGTAGAACATTCAGCATCTTCCCCATTGATTATGGGTCCACCGGCATCATTCCAAAGTAAGCGAGGACACTTGTTTTGCACAGATACATCACCATCTTTCCAAGGGCCCTCAGGGCTTTGTCATTTCCTTCTGGGACTACAGGACATTTACAACATGGCACAAGATCTCATGAATCTTCTTTATCAGCATCCAAAAATCTCCCACATTTTCTATCTGACCAATGTTACATATCTACTCAGGGAACTCTAGCTTCTTCACCATATAGCCAACAATCACTACAACAGTCAGCATCTTCCCAAGAAAAGTTGGGACCATCCAAGTTTGACCAGTGCACACGTAGTCATTTGTCTTCTGTCCCAGATGACTTGGGAATGTCTACATTTGTCCCAGTGATTAAACGCACATTGCCACAATCCCCAATGACTCCTGGACTTTCCTCACTAACACAAGCAAGTCCAGTTCCTTCCCCAACTTTGCAAAAAGATGATGAATTTTGCCTATCTTCACAAGCAACTCTGAAAGTGAACACATCAGAGCAGGAGACTCTAAATCCTTCACCAACTACTCGAGTTCCTGAGAAAGCTTCTCTTTATACAAAACCCAGTTTGGTAAAGCCCACACAGGCACCAAGTACTGAAGGACATCCAGCTTCTAAGTCAGAGACTAATCAAAGTACCCAGAAGGAATTAGGATTTTCTCCACCTGCCCAAATGCCGCTGATAATTTCCTTATCTACACAAGGAACTCTAGGGTCTTGTTCATCTAACCAAGGTGCTCTGGGGACTTCCCTATCTGTCCAAGGGTCTCTAAAACTATCTACTCCCACACAGGGAATTGTAGGAACTGTGCCATCTGTGCAGAGTACATTGACACATCCCACTTCTTCCCAAGTAGCTCCAAGATTTTCTCCATTGGCCTGACATACTGTCCAAGTTTCAGCATCTTCCCCAAGGACTACAGGATCTTTCTTATCTAGACAGAAAACTCAAGGATCTTTTTTGTCTTCCCCAGAGGACATAGAACATTCACCATCTATACCACATGCTCAGGAACAACCTCTATCTGTTCCAGGGACTGCACAACCTTTGCTATCTTGTGAAGGATGTAAGAAACTCTCCAAAGCACCAGAGAGAACTTTACCTGTGCAAAGTTCTTTGTCATCCATCAAGGCTTCAGGGATTTCGGGACAATACCAACACTCCTGTCAGGAGCCAATTTCCTCCTAAAATCATTACAGGAACCATCACCCTGGGGAGTCTGCAGAGAACCCCACACCCCTAATTGTGTTAAGAATGGTTCTATTGACAGAGCCTACCCCACACCCAAATTGGCTGTTAATGAGAGCTATCTGTTAGCGGAACCCACCCCACATTCCAAACTATCTAGGGAACTAGGTGTGTCATCTCCTAGTTGCGACTTCTTGGCCTACAGTGACCTGACCGAAGGTAACCTGGCTACGTGATCAACGAGAACCACGTGACCAACGTGAACCACGCGGCAAGAGCCCAGAACCCTGTGCCCATCCCCCAACTCCTTACCCTATAAAAAGCTGTACCACATCTGTAATAAACGGAGGCTTTGACAAACTTTGCATGGCCTTCTTCCTGTCTCCTAGCCCATATCTTCCAGGTAGTGCCTCTCCGTGACCCTGGAATAACTGAACTGCCAGGCGGGCTACTAACCCTAGACTAAGTAGCTCGCCAAGGCAATCGACAGTGGCGCCCGAACCAGCGACTCGGAGCACGGTCAACTATCGGACGACAACGCGCAGTCCCGGGGCAAGAAGAAGAAAACAGAAGGTTCTGCAGCTGTAGAACTCGGACAGATCTGCAGGACAAGGTAGGCGCAGGCTCACCGTCGTCCAAAAAGATATGGGACTTTCAAGGGAAGAAAAATTCATACAGGAATTTAATCAATCACTCAGGGAGAGAGGAGTAAGAGTCAAAAACAGAGATTCATGTGTTTGCTTCATATGTTTGCTTTATGTGTTTGCTTGTGGACTCAAAAGGGAGTCCCTCAAGATGCGAGAAGTTAGGGTACAATCCACACAGCTACTCCTGCCAAGCAGGCTGACTGCTACGGCTAGAGAGCCTATGTCTTTAACCCCCTGCCATATGGAGCAAAAGCTGACAGGCAGGTTTGCTATACAGGAATCTAGACTCAAAAAGCTGCAGCTTCATTTAGGACAGTAAATATGCTTCTTTTCCATTTTAAAAATCTTGCTTCTTGGTCAAAAATCTTTAGTTTGTAGGTATATAAGTTTATATCTAAGGTAGATTAATTTCAGTACTGTGTTTCTGTAGGAAAGTTTTAAAATCAAAGATTGTGATATATTCAGAGGATTTTTAGAATTGTTTAGGCTATCCTTAGTTTTTATTTCTTTCGTATAAGGTTGGGGATTGTTCTTTTGAGTTCTATATTGTTCTTTCGAGTTCTGTAAAAAGTTTTGCTATAATTTTAATGAACATTTACATTAAATCTGTGAGTTCTGTGAGGAATGTTGCTATAATTTTAATGGACATTTACACTGAATCTGTAGACTGCTTTCAGTAAAATTGTCATTTTTGCTGTGTTTCTTCTGCTTTCGCAAGAAAGTAGGGGATCTTTCAAGATTTAAAGTTATTATACAAGTCTTTCCATTTGTACGGCCCACTCTTGGGTGGGAGTTGTATTGTTTCAGCTTGAGGTCCTTTCCTGCTGCCAGGTATGGCTTCAGGGTGGATTGCTGAGACTCAGGCCTCTTAATTAACTTTATCAAGGGCCAGAGTTATACTCTAACAAATGATAATTGTTAAAAATAAAAAACATTTCCGCCTTCACAGGCAGAGATGATGGGACCCAAAACTTCTGTCCTGCTTGCTTGGAGTTACTTCAAGATATTTTATGGTATTCATGGATATTTCAAAGGATGATGTCTCATTTATCCTAGATGTAAAAGAGGTACATCTGGGTTATTTTCAGATTCTAGGCTATGATAAAATGGTTCTGCTATGGGCATGGCTGAGCACGTGTCCTTGTGGTTTGGTCAAACATCTTTGTATTTAGGCCCAAAAGGGGTATTGCTAAGTTTTGAGGTAGATATTTGCCTAATTTTAAAAAATAGACAGAATGAGGGTCCCTCAATGCTGGGGAGACTCTCACTTGGGTCTCTGGATGGCAAGGGCCCGGAGACCATCCTTGCTGAGGTCGCACACGTGGCCTTGGCTGGTGGGGGAGGAGTTCGACCCCCAATGACCAGGAGAAAGAATTTTTTGAGGAAAGGGGCCACACCCCAGTGGTCCGGGATAGTCATAAATTCCAAAAATCCTGTGGTGGTCGCGGGAAGACAGCTCTCCTGCCTCGGGACCACTCCCAAGGTTGTAATCCCCTAGTTCCTAAAACAGTACTATGATAATTGCAGCTGGAAAACCTGTTTTTCTGAGGTCAAGGCTTTGTCTTCAGCTAGTTCCTGATGCAGGGTCACTGAAGCGGCTGGCCCTGGATTTTTGATTCTTCTCTTCCTGCTGGGAGAGTCAGGTTCCTCCAGGTTTTTCAATACGATGTGTGATCCAAAGGTGACTGTCAGTTTGCACTTCCAGCAATAAAAGTTTTTTCTTTACCCACATTTTCTTAAGCATAAATTGTTAATAATAATTTTTAATCTTGGTCATTTCTACAAGGATAAGATAAAATCTCGGAATTTTGGTTTGCATTTCTCTGATGGCTAAAGGATGTTATGTTTGAGCATTTTTAAGTGTCTCTCAGTCATTTTTAAGTTTGTCTGTTGAGAGTTTTCAGTTTAGGTCTATAACAAATATTTTTTGGGATTAAAATTTTTAATAACTAATTTCCTGAGTTCTTCATATATTTTTGGAATGGATTTATGATAAGTAAAGATCTTTTCCCACTATATAGCCTTGTTATACAAAAGTTTCTCAGTTCAGGAGATTTATGGTTTCTCCAAATGTTTATGCCACTGAGGCTATGTTTGAGATGTGGCAAAGTGTGCTTCAAAAATTTTTCTCTGTGAGATTCAACATAATTTTTATATGCTGAGGCCTTTGGCTCATTTAAACTTAAGTTTTGTACATGGAGATGGATGTAGATTTATTTTCATTTTTCTACATGTTGGTGTCTAATGAGGCCAGCATTATTAGTCAAAAAAATGCTTCCTTTTTCCATTTTCCTATCTGCAAGGCAGACTTAAAACTTAAGAGGAGGATAGCTTAAAAACTTTTGGTTGGATGTCCAATGGTTAAAGCCCTAGTTATAATATTCTTATGGAAGACCTTGAGCCGCTAGGTAAAATTCATACAAAAAACAGTTTCCAATAGAGAGCTTGAAGCTTCCTAACAGGTACTCAAGCAGGTAAAAAATATAAATCAACAGGTAAAGTATGCAATAATGTATAAGTACAGTATATTACAGCTATGACAAATGTGTATATTAAATGTAAAACTTATTCTACAACAGTTTTATAAAAAATGCTGTTTAGGGCTAAACCTTCTCAGTTTTGCTAGTTAAGATATTAAACTCTTAATTTAAAACAGTAGCCTGGCTAATACAAAAGGGCAGGATAAAAGCTGAAAAATGGGTCCCCGGCCTCGTTCCGGGCCCCGGCTGCGGCGCGCGCGGGCGCCCGGCCTGCTGCGGGCCATGGGCGAAGCGGGCGCCGTGGGGCGCCGCCGGCCCTTCCCCGGGGCGCCGCGGCGGCGCTGGTGGCGGCGGCAGCAGCAGCAGCAGCGGCGGCGGCAGCACTGGTGGCCGGGCCGCGGCGAGGGCGCGGGCTGCGCCGCCATGGGCCTAGCTGGGCTGCAGGAGAACGTGTTTGCGGGGCAGTCAAAGATCTATGCCTACATGAGTCCAAACAAGTGCTCTGGAATGCGCTCCCCTCTTCAGGAAGAGAACTCAGTTGCACACCATGAGGTCAAAAGCCAGGGGAAGCCATTAGCTGGAATCTACAGGAAGCGAGAAGAGAAAAGAAATGCTGGGAATACAATCCGAAGCTCAGTGAAGTCTGATGAACAGAAGATCAAAGACGCCAGGAGAGGTCCCCTGGCTCCTTTTCCAAACCAAAAATCTGAAGCAGCAGAGCCTCCAAAAACTCCATCCCCGTCATGTGATTCTACCAATATGGTGGTTGCCAAGCAGGCCCTGAAAAAACCCCTCAAGGGCAAGCAGGCCCATCGGAAAAAGTCTCAAGGGAAAACACAGCAAAATAGAAAGCTTACAGATTTCTACCCGGTGCGAAGGAGCTCCAGGAAGAGCAAGGCTGAGCTACAGTCTGAAGAAAAGAAAAAAATTGATGAACTGATTGAGAGCGGGAAGGAAGAAGGCATGAAGATTGATCTCATTGATGGAAAAGGCCGGGGTGTAATTGCCACCAAGCAGTTCTCCCGGGGAGACTTTGTGGTAGAATACCATGGGGACCTCATTGAGATCACCGATGCCAAGAAGCGGGAGGCTCTGTATGCACAAGACCCCTCCACAGGCTGCTACATGTACTATTTTCAGTATCTGAGCAAAACCTACTGCGTGGATGCCACTCGAGAAACTAATCGCCTGGGAAGGCTGATCAATCATAGTAAGTGTGGGAATTGCCAGACCAAACTGCATGACATCGATGGCGTGCCTCACCTCATCCTCATCGCCTCCCGCGACATTGCAGCTGGGGAAGAGCTCCTGTACGACTATGGAGACCGCAGCAAGGCCTCCATTGAGGCCTATCCTTGGCTGAAGCATTAACCATGTGGCCTCCCTGCCACCCTGCCTCCTTCAAAGGACAAAGTGCCCTCAAAGGGAAATGATTTTTTTTTACACACACTTACTCTTAGCTAATTACTCCAGATGTTTTTAAAAAGTCTATTAAAGATGCCTTTTCATGTAGTATTTAAATATCTGTTACAGGTTTCCAAGGTGGACTTGAACAGATGGCCTTATATTACCAAAACTTTTATATTCTCGTTGTTTTTGTACCTTTTTGCATACAATTGAGCGTTTGTGCTTCCCGCGCAGTTGAGGACTCGGCCGGCACAGGTGTAGAGAATGGAGTGGAACGTGAACTAGGAAGCTGGGCTCTGCCCAAGATGAAAGCCAGGACTCCCCCGCATCCCACGTCCAAGGACAGGCGGGTGTGAGGGTGCTGCCACCCCCCACACACAGCCTGGACAGGATGTCTCCAAGCTCTTGTTCTCAGCGTCTTGACAGGCGTACACATTGACGTGTGTGAATATTTTTTAGCAAAAGTTTTGCAGTAAGCTCGTCTTCCCCTCTGCTTTCTCCAAAGCTTACTGAGCCCGGGGCTCGGAAGCCCGGCCGGGAACAGACCTCTTCCACAGGCTTTCGGCTTTTCCAGGCACCTCGAAGCATCAGGGTGGGCAGTCAGACTAGAGGCAGGCCGGGAAAAGCACTGTTCTCCTGCCCCAGCGGGGCAGGTCTCCTGAAACTGCATTAATTCTTTATAGAAATGTGAACACTGAATTTATTTTAAAAAAAAATAATAAAACAATAAAACGTTTTAAAAAAAATCAAAAAAATGGAAAAAAAAACACAGAAAACAACTTATATGTATATAGGTTTTGAAAGGAGTGAAATGACTGTTTTCTTCTGGATTTTTTTTTTAAGCTTTTTTGGC
Source organism: Microtus pennsylvanicus (assembly GCF_037038515.1). Taxonomy (NCBI): domain Eukaryota; kingdom Metazoa; phylum Chordata; class Mammalia; order Rodentia; family Cricetidae; genus Microtus; species Microtus pennsylvanicus. The sequence continues at coordinate 42,847,997 of NC_134601.1, forward strand.
TTGGCTGGATGGTTTGTGTAAAGAAGATTTGAGATGGTACTCTTCTAATCAAAAGTAAGATTTTTCTAGTGGGACCAGAAATTACTAAGTCCATACACACCTACCCACCCCTCCACCCCCAACCTGCAATCCTGATTCTATGGCATGGAAAGTTCTCTATCTGCTGCCAAGGCACAACCCCTGGTATCCTGTGAATATGCTGCAGCCCAGGATCCCTGGAGGCATCAGATGTGTGGCACTAGGGTGCCTGGCAGCCAGAGAATCATTGTGATTGTTCTTAACTTGTGATAGCAGAAGTAGGTGGTTTCCTTCCATTTTGGGGCTGGGGCTCTGGAGCCAGGTATGAGAACTTACTCTTGTCCCCAACACCTCCCCCGTCCCCCAGCCTCTTGATGGTGCTACCTAAGAAAGTCTTCCCCACACCCCTTGCTAGTCCGGTCAGTGGTCAGACTTGGAGGAGGATCCGACAGGAGGGTGTAACTGTGAGCTAAAATGTCTTGGTTGTACCTGTTTGTGGCTTAGCTTTGTATTTAAATAGCAAACACACAAAAAAAGGAAATAAACTTGAAAATTATTTGTCATCATAAAAAAAAAGCTGAAAAATGGCTTGACAAAATATTGACTATGATCAATGTTTCTTATACTAAATAATAGATTCATTGATAATTTTAAAATTGATTCCTGGACAATTGTCTTTGCTCAATTCAAAGGCAAAAACATTAATCTTTTCCCAGATCATTGCTACAATTCACACAACTGTATTTTACTAATGTTATAGCAAAAAAAAATCCCTTAAAGGATTTTATGCTAAATTTTACAAACGGCTTTTCCAATGGAAAAACTGCATATATGGCTAAAAAAAAAAAAAAAAGAAATTGTGGAGCGTAACAAGGCTCCTTGAAAGCAACTCATAAAAGGTTGCAAGCAGATCCTAATGCAAACGGATCTGGCGTGATAACACCAAGCTATCCTTTGCTAGGGCAAGGTGGAAAAGCCCTTGCAATGCATTATGAAAAAACCCAACCTATTTATATTTGGGGTCGAGGATATGTTTATGCTTTTTTCACAGAAAGAAAATAAAAGCTGGATCTGATGTCGAGGCTGCAGATGCCCAGAGAGGAGTTCCAGAGGAGACTGGGGAGAGGTCCTTGGTCCGGCCTTTCCTGCCCCCAAGGAGAGAGGAGTGCCTGATAACAAAACCTGCTACACCACTCTGCAGGGTGTCAATTCTGCCTCTAGAGAGTCCAGGGAGACCCGCCTGAGATAAGTGCCAGGATGTGCTTCAGATAGCTGAATCCAGCTCACCTCACTCAGGAATCCCACCTGCCCTAAAGCACTAATGCTGAGCTCCTTCTGCAGTTTGAATTCTGGTTTGCTTTGAAACTAAGATGCGGACTAAACATCAGACAGTTTTAATCTTTGGGACAAAAAACTCATTTTAATTAAAATATTAATGCTTCTTCACTTAAGAAAGGGGAAAGATTAGGGTTCCTGTCACTGTTGCTCAGAGACTGGAACTGGTGGTATTTGGTAACAACTATGTATGTCACTGTGCTCTTACTGCAATTGATCTAATGATACTTATAACTGCTTATAGATGTTGGGGAAAGTGACACACGCTGTAAAGTGTTTGGGTTTAATGCATATGTTAAAAATTTTAGATTTAGATCCCTTTTACACTGCCCTAATTGTTGGCAGGCAGCACTCGTAATCTTATTATGGAGTAGGCATATAGGAAGGAGGATACCTAAGGCCAGACTAAAAGGTGAATACTGGGTTTGGAAAACGCCCTTTCTTCTTGTCTGGAAGATGGAGTTATTGGTGCCCAAAATTATATCATTATATTTTGTTTGAGGAGCTACTCACAGCCTTTTCATTAGTGATAGACACAGGGGCCCAATGACGGGAGTTAGTGTAGATCCTCGCCTGAACAGCACACCATACAGAGGCTGTACTGGCCAGCTCAACAATGGCATGGTGCCAGGCACGAGGAGTGCCCTCCACATGGCCTAAGACAGGGTGACCTGTGATCTGTTTACTTTAAATCTCGCTAGATACCTTTCATTTGAGGAGCTCCAAGGACGGGTGACTTGTGGCAGAAAATCCCCCAACCTAAGACAGGATACTGGGAATCCTAAGAAGGGTAAGGGGGATAAAGACCTGGTCCCCACTAGACCTAAGAATCATAAGGCACCCCTCTGTTCCCAGGAGAGGTAAATTGCTTCACCATTCGAGAGGAGGGTCTCTCCTTGTCCCAGTCCCTTCTCCTTTAGATCTGACACCATGGTTGGACTCTGACCTGACGCCCTTCACTTAATAGCTGCCTGCCTTTATAAAAGAAAGGGGGATCTGTCAGGAGCCAATTTCCTCCTAAAATCATTACAGGAACCATCACCCTGGGGAGTCTGCAGAGAACCCCACACCCCTAATTGTGTTAAGAATGGTTCTATTGACAGAGCCTACCCCACACCCAAATTGGCTGTTAATGAGAGCTATCTGTTAGCGGAACCCACCCCACATTCCAAACTATCTAGGGAACTAGGTGTGTCATCTCCTAGTTGCGACTTCTTGGCCTACAGTGACCTGACCGAAGGTAACCTGGCTACGTGATCAACGAGAACCACGTGACCAACGTGAACCACGCGGCAAGAGCCCAGAACCCTGTGCCCATCCCCCAACTCCTTACCCTATAAAAAGCTGTACCACATCTGTAATAAACGGAGGCTTTGACAAACTTTGCATGGCCTTCTTCCTGTCTCCTAGCCCATATCTTCCAGGTAGTGCCTCTCCGTGACCCTGGAATAACTGAACTGCCAGGCGGGCTACTAACCCTAGACTAAGTAGCTCGCCAAGGCAATCGACACACTCCCACCATACATTGGAGCATTTGCCTCCTGTGAAAAAGGATGTAGTTTCTTCTCAATCTGCTCCAGGGATTATAGGAGCTTTTCTATCACCTGTAGTGCCTGTTGAACATTCAACTCCTACTCAAAAAGTTGCAGAATCCTTTCTCTCTGGTCAAGTGCATGTAGAAAATTTCAAATCTTACCAAGGGTCTCTGAAACTTTCCATATCAGCCCAGCCAATGCTAAAGGAATCACGATATGCTAAAGGGGGTCTACAATCTTCAGCATCTTCCTCAGAACTTCCAGAACCATACATAGATTCCCCACCTACCCAAGGGCCAGCAGGAGATTCCTTATCTGCTGCAGGGCATCTGGGTCTTACTGTATCCCCATCACAAGTAGCTCCATTTTTCTCATTCTGATGAAGGATGTGTGGACACTTGCTTTTCAGGACAGGGAACTCTAAAATTGTCCAAATCTGCACAAGGGACTCTAGGGTCTCTCCCATCTACTCAGTGCACCGAGGGTCATTTCATATCTTCTCAAGGCACAGCAGGGCAGTCCACATCTGCAAAACAGACTACAGGACCTTTAACAACTACAGAACCTCTGGGGTCTACCCACAATTCCCGAGTCATATTAGGATCTGTGCCATCTTATCAAAGGCCTCTGAGAATTATTTTATCTGCCCAAGGGTCTATAAAGCTATCTACACCCACACAAGGAAATGAAGGAATTCTGTCATCTTCTCAAAGTGCTTCAAAACATACAATCTCTCACCAAGAGTTTCCAAAATTTTCTTCATCTGCTCAACATGATGTCCAAAGTAGAGCATCTTCCCCTAGGACTGCAGGACATTTCCCATCTAGCCAGAAACCTCACGGATCCTTTTTGTCTTCACAAGCACACATAGAAGAACATTCGCCATCTGCTCCAGGTGCTCAGGGAAATTCTTTATCTAATCCATGGACTCTAGGACCTTTACTATCTTGTAAAGTGCCTAAGGAACATTCCACAGCTACAGAGGAAACTTTGCCTGTCCTAAGTTCTTTGTCCAAAGTTCTTTATCCAAAGGTCTTCAAAACACTCAGTATATTCTTTAGGAGTTTTGATTCAACACCAATCCTCCCAGAACACCTTGGGGAATTTGTCATGTGTGAGAGAGGGTGTTATAGTAATAAGGAGAGCGGCGGCGGGGTTGCGTCCCCAAACACCCCAGCCGCCTGCCCGGCTCGGCTAGCTTATGCCCCAAATAATTACACGGACACTGTATTCTTTTAAACACTGCTCTGGCCCATTTCTAATAATCTATGTAGCGCTCCTAGGTGCGCTTACCGGGAAGATTCTAGCCTAAGTCCATCCTGGGTCGGAGCTGGGGCATGGTGTGCGTCTTCCCTGGAGCAGGTAGCATGGCGTCTCTCCTGCATCTGCTCTGGAGAGCGGAGCTGTGGAGTCTGACTTCACTTCCTCTTCCTCCCAGCGTTTTGTTCTGTTTACTCCTCCCACCTATCTCCTAACCAATGAGCCAAGCAGTTTCTTTATTGCTTAACCAATGAAATCAACAGATTGATATGACACTCCCACATCAGGGTGTGGAAAATTTCCAGTCTGCTACAAAGACTATAGGAGCTTTGCCATCACCTCTAGTGCCTAGAGGACATTTAACTTCAACCCAAGGATCTGCAGAATATTTCCCTTCAGGCCAAGAGAATGTAGAACCTTTGCAATCTGCTCAATGGCCTCTGAAACATTTTATGTCATCCCAGGAAATGCTGCATTCAGCACAATCTGCTGAAGAGACTCTGCAACTTTCAGCACCTTCCCAAGCAGTTCCAGAGACATATACAAATTCTCCATTTACCCAAGTGACTAGGGGAAAGATCCATCAGTACCAGGGCATCCGGATCTCTTGTCATCAACACAGGTGACTTCACTATTTTCTCATTCTGATGAAAGGACTGTGGAAACATGCCCATCATCACCAGGAACTCTGAAAGTGTCCAAATATGCACAAGGGACTCCAGAGTCTTCTTCTGCTTCCCAGGACACTGGGGAGTTTCTCTTATCTGCCAAAGGCACATTGGGAAATTCAACATCTTCAAAGCAGACTGTAGGACCTTTTCCATCCATGACAGAACCTCTGAGGTCTATCCAAAATACCCAGACACTATTAGGATCTTTGCAATCTGGTCAGAGTTCTCTGGGAGTGTCTCAGGCTGCAGAAGGGCCTGTGGATCCTTCCTTATTTTCCCAAGGGTCTCTGGACTTATCTGTGTCTGCCAAAGGGACTCTAACACCACTGCTGTGTAATCAATGAACTAGGAAACACCTTGTTTCATCTAAAACCTGTCAGAAAACATCTCAGTCAGCACAAAATTCTCCACAACAACCACCATCTGTCTCAGGACTTCCAAATCCTTCCCAATCTGAACAGAGCACACTAGGATCTTTATCCTCTCCTCCATGTACTGGAATATCTGCCCCAGATTCTGAGGAAATGTTCCAACTTTCTGCACGTTCAGGATATCCTGAACCTTTGCTATATTTTGGATTGCCTCTGGAACTTTCTGTGTGTACACAAGGAACTCTGTGTCCTTTTTCATCTTCTCAAGAAAAACTTGATCCTTTACAGTGTATCTCTGGTAATCTGGAAACATCTCAACCTGCCCAAATGAATCTTAGCCATTTGTCATCTGTCAGAGAGCCTGTGGGAAACTCTCCATCCGTCCCTGGTCCTCAAGAGCCTTCACCTTTTAACAAAGAGACTAGAGAACTTTCTACACATGTCCCAGGTGATCCAGCACCTCCACTCTCTGCTCATCTCCCTCTAGAACTTAATGTATCTGCCCAGTGTTCGCTGAGTCCATCAGCATCTTTAAAAGGAACTCTAGCATCCTCATTATCTACAGAAGACATCCAAGGAATAGTCCAAAATACATATAGTTATCATGGGCAACTGCCACATGTAAGAGAAACATTGGATACCTCTCCATCTCATGTAGGAAGTTCAGTATACCTACCTTGACCTAAGGAAACTCTGGGGACTTTCCTCTTTTCACCAGGGGAGTCAAGCTTCTCACTGTGCTCAAAAAGCTTTGGGTTCCTGCCTGTCTATACAAGGGTCTATGGGACTCTCCACATCTGCACAAAGGAGTCTAGGACATCCTCCACCTGCCCAAGGTATCTCAGGCAGTTCCTCACATACACAACATACATGCTCACAGTCCACTTCTGCACAGAACACAGTAGCATATTCATCATCTACTCCAGTATCTCAGAGATATAGCCGGCATGCCAAAAAAAATGGTAGAAACTTTGAATTCTGCCCCAGGGTCTGCAAGAATTTCTATCACAGCACAAGGGTCTGTATAACCTTTGCTATCTCCCTGGGAGTCCCCAGGATATTCATCATCTGCACCAGGTGTACACAAAACTTCTACATCTACCATAGGACATGTGGTATCTGATGATGGGCTTATGGAACTTTCCATATCTTCCCAGGCAAATTCGGGTCCTTTCCATTCTTCCCAATGCCCTTTGGAACCTTCCCTGTGTGTAGAAGGAACTTTTGGTCTCTCTAAACCTAGGCATGGCACTGTAGGACACTCTGTTTCATCCCTGGGACCTGTTGGATCTTGGCAGTCTGCCCACAGGGTTCAACAAACAGCTTCAGACTCTTCCGGATCTATGCCTTCTTCAAAAGAGAACCAAGACATTCCTTTACCTGGACAAGGGAATCTAGGACATACATCATCTTCCCTAGGGCCTTTCATAATTCCCATATCTGTTCAAGTGAGGTCATATCCTTTAGTATCTTCCCAAGAAGGGGTAGGACATTGCTTGTCTTCCCAGGGGACTCTGGAAGATTCTACCTGCATACATGGCAATCTAGGGATACCCAACTCTTCAACGGGGGATTTGGGAACTTCCCCATCTAATGCAGGGACTCTAGGATCTTCTCCACCTGCCCAAGTGGATTTAATAATGTCTCCAACTGTCTCATGGACTCTGAGACCACTCCTGTCTGCCAGGGATATTCTAGGATCATCCACATCTGCCCAAGGGGCTATGAAACATTCATCAAATACTCAGGTGAATACAGAACCTTTGGCATATGCCCAAGATGATCTAAGACTGAGGTCTCCTTCCCAGGAAAATAAGGGACCTTTGCAATTTCCCCAGGGAGAATTAAAAGTATTGCTATCTGCCCAAGAGGGTTACAAAACTACTCTGTCTAATTCAGGGCCAGTAGAAAATTTCCTATCTGCTTCGGGAACTCCTGGCCTTTTCAATTCTGTACTCCAAGATGCTGGAGGATCTTCCTTATCCTCCCAAAATAAGGTGAGACTGTCCACATCATCACAGAAATATGTAGAATCTTCACCATCTCGTCAAATGTCTCTGAAACATTCTCCATATTCTCAAGGGTCTATGGGAACTACCCCATCTTCACAAGGTACTCTTGTAGATTCCTCACAAGACAAAGTGTGGAAGAAATTGTCTGCTCCTGCCAAAGTGACTCTAGGACAGTCACCACATCACGAGAGTTATGAAGGAAATATTTCATCTACCCAAGGAACTGTGGAATTGTCTCCATCACAACATGAGGCTCTTGGACATTCCACAATTTTCCAATGGTCTCCAGAATCATCCACATCTTTTCCAAAAGTTCTAGGCCCTTCTTATGACCAAGGGGCTGTAAAACAGGTCCCATCTGTCCCAGGAGCTAGGCATTCTCTCTCTTGCCATGAGATAGTGCAAAATTTATTATCTTCCAAAGTTACTCTAGAAACGTCATCTTCTGTCCAGAGAGCTGTAGAAGCTCCATTAGATAAGCAGGGTGCTCTACCACTTCAGCCTCATTTCCAAGGGTGTCTGGGACCTTCCCAATGTACTCCAAAGACATTAGAATCTTTGCCATCTCACAAAAGAGTTTTGAAATTTTTAGAATCTTTATCAGGATCTCTAGGAACTATGACACGTCTCCCAGCAACTCTGGGAAATTCTATATCTGCTCATGGTGATTTGTGCCCTTGTGATTCTGACGAACAGATTCAGGGATCACCATCTTCTCTCTGGAAAGCTCTTCAATTTTCTCCATCATCTAAAGGTTCACTGGAACCTCCTCCATCTGTACCAGAGACTTTGGAATCTATATTGTCAAATCAACTGTGTTCAGAAATGTCTATAACTACCCAGGGTTCTCTAGGACCTTCACCACATCAGCAAGGGTGTTTAGGCGACTCACTGTTTACGAAAGGGTTTCTGGGATCTTCCATATCAGTACAAGAGTATGTACAACATTCAAACCATGACCAAGGGACTCCAGAAACTTCTCCATCTTCCCAAGAGGATCTTGGCCTTTCTTTAGCCAAAGAGATTTTAGGATATTTACCATCTTCTCCTAGCTATTGTAGATTTTCTCAAACTTCAGAACATTGTCTAGGAACATCACCACCTACCCAAGGTTCTAGACAGACATCATCATCTGTCCATGAGTCTGTAGAACCAGCTCCATCATCTCAAAGTGTTCCAGGAATCCAGGCTCCTGTGGAGGAACCTCCCAGTCCTTCTGAATGTACACCAAAGGCATCAGAACCTTTGCCATCTTACCAAGAGCTCTGTAAGACCTTAAAATCTGTCTCAAGGTTTTTAGAAACTTTGGTCTCTGTCCTAGAGTCACTAAGACTTTCAACATCTGCCCAAGGTGCTGTGAGCTCTTTTATATGTGACCAAGTGATACTGGGATCACCAACATTTTCCAAGGAAACTCTGGAATATTCTCCATTTGAACAGGGATGTGTGAAATCTGCCCCATGTCAAATGGGGCCTATAAGACCTTCACTAACAGACCAAGGTTTAGAGGAAGTGTCTTCTGGGGGGAAAGTAACTCTGCAAGATTCACCACCTCAGAAAATCTATTTAGAAAATGTGTTGTCTACAAGAGGGGACCTGGGACTGACCACATCATCACAGGATTCTCTTGGACATTCACCATATTCTCAAGGGTCTCTGGGACATTCAGGGTATGCCCAGTATTCTGTGCAACATTCTGTATCTGAAAATAAAATTTTAGGACCATCGATATCTCCTGAGGAAACTCTGGAACTTTCTCCTCTTGACCAAGGATCTGTGAGGCCCACTCCACCTGCACATGGGACTATGGTACCCACTCCCTCAGAAAATGGTTGTCAGACAATATGTTCAAGTGTACAAGGAGCTACACAATATCAGCATAGTTGTATAGGAATTTCATCCCATTTGCAAGAGGGTCTGGGAGTGTCCATACCACTGCAAGGATCGCTTGGACATTCACCATGTGCTCAAGGGTCTCCAGATACTTCCTTGTCACCCCAACATGCTCCATGCCCTTGTCTGGATTCAGGGCCCTTAGGACATTTGTCAGCTGATATAGGAGAAGTTGGACTTTCTGACTCTCCCCAGGGGACAACAGAAATTGCACCATTTACCGAAAGTACTCTTGAAAGGCCACTTTCTACCCATGGGATTATAGAAGCTTCACTATCTTCCCAAGATGATCTAGAATTTCCACCTCCTTCAGTACAGACTCTGCAACCTTCCCCACTTAGTCCAATGAGAACAGAACCATTGCCATCTACAAAAGAGGTTTGTAAACCTTCAAGGTCTGTATCAGGTACTCTAGAATCTTTTCCATCTGTGCCAGGGGCTCTGGGACTTTTCAAATATAACCAAGGTGTTCTGGGACCTTTGGTATCCGACCAAGGGAATCTGGGACCATCAACATCTCTCCATAATACTTGGGAACATCCCAAAGGAGTCCAAGGGGCCCTAGAATCTGTGCCATCTACCCAAGAATCAGTGGGGCATTGCTTTTCAACAGAGTTTCCAAGAATGTTCATTTGTGCCCCTAGCAACTTTATTCCCAATCCTCATGAAGACTCCCTGAGACATTCCTATTTTCCCAAAATGAGCTCTAGACATTCCAATAAAACCAAAAAAATGTCAAGACATGTCCAATTTCCTGAAGTGGATATCAGATGTTCATTTTTGGAGCTTGATGGCTTAACATCTTTTCTTTTTGTCAAAAGTAGTCTCACATCTTCTGTATATGTCAATAAAGAATCAAGTTGCACCTTTATTCCTGAAAGGAGCATCCCACCCCCAAAATCATCAGATTTGAGCCTATCTAGTTCCCCTGATGAAGGAGATTTCAGATTTTCTCCCTCATCAGGAGGTGGATCCACACATTCGAAAGTGAAGAAATTAAAATTAAGACATGCTTTAGAAAAAGCAGTCCTCAAGTCGGTCCCATCAGAAGATGAAGACTTGAAACTTCACCATTCTTCCAAAAAAGGGGGGGGAGCAAAGACTCCAATTCTGACAAACACAGTGTGAGGCTTAAAACTGAGCCCAAAGAGACCCTCACTACTTTTCCCTCTGCCAAGGGAGGCTGCAGATCCTCACAATCTCATGAGGAGGGACTCAGAATTTCTTCATCTCATGATGGCATCCCTAGACACTTCAAATCTATGAAAACTAAATTGGAACAGGTCCCCTCTAACAAAACAAATATTCCTGTTACTCATTCAGAACATAAGCAATGCGGCTTTAGGTACAGTGGCGCGCGAACTGTACCTAGGGTGTAACACAAAATCGGGTGTTACAATCACCCTGAAAGACCCTCAACGAGGACCTCTTTTCGGGAGGAGACCTCCCCAACACCAAGGAACAGGCCGCAAGAGGTTTGTTGAGTAGACACAGTGGATGCGGGTCTCCATAGCCTGCCTGCAGCAAGCAGAGTGGGCCCTTTGTTTGCGAGCTACACAAGCAGCAAGGAGTTTCGATCTGGGCACCGGTTGAAACACCGGTTGAAACATCATTGTGGTGAGTGCTGCGGCAGCCGGGAACAGGGAACTCAGACGTTTCTCAGCCCGCCTACACTTCCTGGTCATCCTACACGGGCTATACCACCCGATACCTCCTCTCTCTTCCTATCCCATCCAGCTTACATCCAGATCCCCCAGCCCCTGTCTCTCTTCCTCCCTCCCTTCTTTGGCGGCATAGCACCTCCCACCTCAGCCTGCTCGGGTGCTAAGACCGAACCAGAATCGGGAGGGCAAAGGGGAGGGCGGTAGCTCCTTTGTCTCCATAGCCTGCCTGCAGCAAGCAGGGTGGGCAATTTGTTTGCGAGCCACCCAAGCAGCACAGAGATCCGTTCTGGACACCAGGAGAAACATCACTGGGGAGTGACATCACTGGGAAGGTACATCAGTGGGCAAGAAGACCCGATCCTGTAAAGGAAGATCCATAGGGGAGCATTCGGAGGAAAAGATGGGCAGGCGCCAAGGCAAGAATTCACCCCACAATCTGAAAAACAACATGAAACCACCAGAACCCAGCGACCTCACAGCAGGAGGACATGAACACCTTAATCAAGAAGAAGTAGAAAAAACTGACTTAATGAAAGTGATAGAGGCCCTTAAACAGCATATAAAAAACACCCTTATAGAAATGGATGAGAAGTATAACAGAAAGTTTGAGGAATTGAGTAAATCAGTGAGTGAATGATACCCTAGGAAACCAAGGAAAAACAATTAAGCAGATACTGGAAACGGTTCATGACTTGAAAACTGAAATGGAGGCAAAGAAGAAAACACAAACAGAGGGCCGGCTGGACATGGAAAATCTAGGTAAACGAATAGAGACTACAGAAACAAGCATAACCAACAGAATACAAGAGATAGAAGAATCTCAGATTCTGAGGATAACATAGAGAAAATAAATGCACTGATCAAAGAAAACAGCAAGTCCAACAAACTCTCATCACAAAACATTCAGGAAATATGAGACACAATAAAAAGACCAAACCTAAGAATAATTGGAGTAGAAGAAGAAGAAGAAGTGCAGCTCAACGGTCCAGAAAATATACGTAATAAAATTATAGAAGAAAACTTTCCCAACCTGAAGAAAGATGTACCTTTGAAGGTTCAAGAAGCATACAGAACACCAAATAGGCTGGATCAAAAAAAAAATCCCCTCGCCATATAATAATCAAAACACAAAATATACAGAATAAAGAAAGAATATTAAGAGCCGCAAAGGAAAAAGGCCAAGTTACTTATAAAGGTAAACCTATCAGACTTACACCTGACTTCTCTATGGAAACCATGAAAGCCAGAAAGTCCTGGATAGGTGTACTGCAAAAACTAAGAGACCATGGATGCAAGCCCAGACTACTAATTTAAACAATACGTAGCCACAAATCCAGCCTTACAGAAAATAATAGAAGGAAAATCACTAATCAAGAAGTCCAACAATGCCCACAATAGTTAAGGGAGCCACCTTAGGGTTGGCAAGAGACTTGAACCTAGAGTGGCTCCCCGGAGCCTAAGGCGATGTCCCCAGTTAGTTCCTTGGGCAGCTGAGGATAGGGAATCTGAAATGACCCTATCCTAGAGCCATACTGACGAATATCTTGCATACCACCATAGAACCTTCATCTGGTGATGGATGGAGATAGAGACAGAGACCCACACTGGAGCAATGGACTGAGCTCCCAAGGTCCCAATGAGGAGCAGAAGGAGGGAGAACAAGAGCAAAGAAGTCGGGAACACGAGGGGTGCAGCCACCCACTGAGACAGTGGAGCTGATCTATTGGGAGCTCACCAAGGCCAGCTGGACTGTGACTGAAAAAGCATGGGATAAAACTGGACTCTCTGAACATGGCGAAACATGAGGGCTGATGAGACGCCAAGGACAATGGCAAGGGGTTTTGATCCTACGTAATGTGCTGGTTTGTGGGAGCCTAGCCAGTTTGGATGTTCACCTTCCTAGATATGGACGGAGGGGGGAGGACCTAGGACTAACCACAGGGCAGGGAACCCTGACTGCTCTTTGGACTGGAGAGGGAGGGGGAGAGGAGTGGGGGGAGGGGGAGAAGGGTGGGAGGAGGGGGAGGGAAATGGGAGGCTGGGAGGAGGTGGAAACTTGGTTTTTTTCTCCTTTTCTCAATAAAAAATGAATGAATGAATGAATGAATGAATGAATGAATAAATAAATAAATAAATAAATAAATAAATAAAAGAACTTAAGCAATGCAAACAATCCTCTTTGTCAAAAATAGGATCCAGACATTCATCTTCCAGAAGGGACCAGAAAACAAAAGCTACTCCACACAAGGGCATAGAACCTTCCAGCTCTAAGGGAGGCTGCAGATCCTCAATCTCATGAGGAAGGTCTCAGATGTTCTCCATCTCCCCAAGGTAGCCCTATACATTCCACATCTACCAAAACCAAATTGGAACAGGTCGCCTCTAACAAAGCAGCTGTTCATGTTTCCCATTCAGAACACGAGGCCTGCAAACTATGCTCTTTGTCCAAATCAGGGTCCAGACATTCATCTTCCAAAAGGGACCAGAAACCAAAACCTACTCCTCAAGAGTGCATAGAACCTTCCAGCTCTAAGGGAGGCTGCAGATCCTCACAATCTCATGAGGAGGGTGGCAGAAGTTCTGTATCTCCCCAAGGCAGCCATAAACATTCCAGGTCTATCAAAACCAAATTGGAACAGGTCCCCTCTAACAAAGCATGTGTTTATGATTCCCCCTCTGAAGATGAGGGCTGCAAACAACCCTCTTGGACAAAAAAAGGGTCCAGACATTCCTCTTCCAAAAGGGAGAAAAAAAAAAACAAAAGTTACTGCCCAAGAGAAAAATAGAACCTGCCATCTCTAAAAGAGCCTGCAGATCCTCACGATCTCTGGATGACTGCAGAAGGCATCATTCTCCCCAAGGCTTCCCAAGACATTTCCAAAATCTACCAAAACTTAATCTAAAAAGGCCCCTTCTGGCAAAGCAGATGTTCACGCTTCCCATTCAGAACACAAGGGCTGGAAACATTCTGCTTTCTCAAAAAGATGGCTCAGACATTTTCCATCTGCCAAAATGGATCACACAGCAAAAGCTAATCCTGAAGGGAACAAAGAATGTTCCATCTCTACAGAAGAAGAAATGGAAATTACTCCCTTTCCTGAAGTGATCCTCAGACATTCCACCTTTTCCTGTGAGACTTCCAGCCTTACTTCTACTACTTCTACCAGGACAAGACTCAGATATTCCCCTTATACTCAAGAAGCAATAAAAACTTCCCCACCAGCTAAATAAAGCTTCAACTCATCTCTGGATGGAGACAGCCCCAATGGGAATGCCAAACTTTTCTCATCACCACAGAGGATTGATGTCCATGAAGAAGGTCTTTAGACATGCTCTTTCTATCCAAGAGGGACTAAAAATTCCACTAGTGTCAAGAGAGGATCGGGGGGGGGAGTTGCTGCCTGTTCAATTGGGACTCATATATTTACTAGGTCAAAAAGAGTCCCACGACATTCCTTGTTGTCAAAAAAAATCTGTAAACACCCCATTTCAACCAGAGGTCCAGAGAGCTTTCCTCTCTTACCAAGGAGGAGGCAAGTCATCTCGTATGAACTTGGGGCCCCCATATGTGAACCTTCTGTCCATGGAGACCACATACATTCGTGGTCAGTCCCATGCAGTCTCCAAATAATCCTGCTGCAAAAACAGAACCGGGGTTCTAGCTTCTTCTCTCAAGTAGGTATCAGACCATCTCAATGTAACCAAAGGGGCCTAAGACTTTCCAATGGCAACCCTGTTCAAAGCTCCCTTGGAATGTTTCAATCTGAAAGAGTGAGCAACATCCATAGCCAATCTAACCCACTGAGCCCCAGGTATGCTCCTTGTGACCACATGGAATTCAGAAATGTACCTTCTACTCAAGAATGAGCCAAAATGTTAACTTTTGCCTTAGCAAGCTGCCAACATAACCATTGTGTCCATGAAGGCTTCAGACCTTACAAGTCTATCAAAATGAAGTTCTAAAGATGCTCATCTCAAGAGTGGAGCATAAGCCCTACTCTCTCTTATCATGGCATCTTTAGATCTTATCTACAAGTGGACTTCATCTTTTCCCACACTGTGCCCCACAGGACCAATAGGAGTTTAGAACTTTTCCTTGTCATCAAACATCTATGAAACCTTTGACTTCCATTCCTGGATACCTCAGATGCACACTGAGGTATCACATAGGTCTCAGAAGGTAGGTATTTCCCTTTTAATTAAGATTAGGACACAACTTCTACCTAGAACATGCTATACAATCTGTGACCCACTGAGAATAGCATACGCTTCTTCTGACTAATGTGGTCCAAGAGTGACATCATCTGACCTAGCAGGTCACAGAACAACTCTCACTGTCTAAGATCCTCAGAGTGTTTCCAGTTCTAATCATCTGACTGCATGACCTCTGTCCAAAATTAAAATGACCCTGGTACCTGAAGTCCTAGAACATTCAAGCATCCAGCAGTGCCCTAAACCCAGGATATGTGCCTCAACTTTATTAGCAGAAATAAAGAAGCTAGACCCTTCATGTCCAGAAGTAGAAGTAGTTACCTGAATTGGTCCAGAGACCTAGCTGAGAATTGCCTTCTCGCTTCTTGGTGATTGATCATACTGCTGCCTGCCCTGCATGACATGGTTGCTCTACATGCTCATGAAGATTAGAAAAGGAAATATTCAGGCATTCACTAATCTCCAAATTGACTCTTGATTTTCCACTGCCCCCTTCCAGACCCTTTGACTTTTCTGTTTTCCCAAACACAGCATGAGACATTCTGTCTCCAAAGAATGGTGTCCTCAAATTCCCTGTTTTCCTGTAGATGCCTCAAATATCCTCACCCTGTACTAGTGTTTCGAAAATTGGGTTTCTGACAAATGGGCCTCAAACATATTCCTTCAGACCCAGGAGTATTTACTCATACTTTCCCCAATGACTTAAGTGGAGCTCAAAGTGTTATCAAGAACTCACAGGGAGCTAAGGCACATCTCTTCTGAACCAGGAATGAGAATGCAACATTAATTCTCAAACAGGCTATAGCCCTACCACTACAGAAACACAGATATTCCAAACTCTTGTATGGACAGAGGGGTCTTCTGATCTGTCCTTCAGAACCAGAGATTTCTCAGATATTCCCAAATGGCCCAGGTAGCCTCAATCTTATCTGTCTAAAACCAAGGGGGCTTGGTGTGATTCTAGGCAAAGGGAGTTTCAAACTAGTATCCCCTCAATACCAAAACTGTCCTTCAGCCATTTCACATTGTTCAAGGGTACATTGACACTATTTTCCCTTGAGATCCAGGAGATCTCAGACATTCAATAATTGCTAAACAACCTCATTATTACAACTTCAGAACAAAAGTGTCACACACATTCTCAATGACTGAAGGGGACCTAGGACTTACAACTTGAGAAGCAAGTGGACTCAGACATCTCCAATGTCCCAAGAAGGTCATAAAAACAACCCCTTTAGAAACAATGAGCCATAGAATTTTGGCAAAGTCACAACATGTCTTCAGACTCATTCTTCCAGAACCAGGACAATTCATGCCTCAGTTAAAATCTCCATCAGGTCTTGGATATCCCCCTCAGAAGTAAACTAACTCACTAATTCAGGGAGCTGACACCTCTCTGAAATTTCTTCTGAAGAGAGACTTGGACTTATTTTCCCAAACCACAGTAGTCCCTGACTTCCATCATATGCCAAATAGGGGCTGTAGTAACATACATTCTTTGACTAATACAACTTTAGCCTTCCTCTGTCTGTATTGGAGGGGTCTGGGGCACACCACTTTGATGAAGCAAGCTACAGAAGTGGCCTTGTGACTGAAGAGTGTGTCTCAGATATTTAGACCTGACTAACAGGTACCTGAGTCTGAGTCCCTATTACCAAGAAAAATATAAGGGCTTCTCTTTGTGTTCAGGGCCAACTCAGGTCTATCCAACAACTAAGAGAGACTAGAGCTTCTCCCCCAAACCAAAGTGGCTAGGAAATACACATTTGACCACCAAAAAAACCTCATGGAACTCTAGATGGAAGTGACATGGCACAAAAATAGAATCGTCACCCTGAATCCAAGGCCATCTATTTTCAAGCTACTCATCAGAAAGGTGCCTGTCCTCCATGTCCACACCTGTGCAGGTTATTATGAGTTTAAACGGGGAACACACCTAGGGACTGTGACTCAACTTTTCAGAGAAACCCGCTGATTGCTCTCTAACCTCAGAAGGAGCCCTCAGAGATAAGGATTTTCAAGAGTTCACTGAAGATTTGGAGAATGACTAGGGAGTGCATGGACCTCCTCTTTCCTAAAGGTAAGTAGTGGCATTCCCCTTTGCCCAACAAGGTCTTGCATCTGTCTTCTTTCCCATACCTTGTTTCTTTTCTTTTCTTTTTTTTGCATTGATGACTTGGGCCTTAAAATATCCCATTTTGGCCCAAGGGCATGGGGTCATTCCACTTACAGTTCACAAGATTCAAGAAGTGTGAGCAAATCCTGGAATCCATGCCAATTCCTTGAGTAAAATCACCCTTTACTGTGTGGCCTCCTCATTCCCACCCAGATCTAGGACTCCCTCCCAAGCTCTTAATGAATCCTAGATTTAATGCTTGATTTCTTGCAGATTCAGCTAAATATATGGACATCCTAAACTGGGAAGAGGAGTTAGATGGTGAGGCAATGCTAGGACCATATGAGGTATGGAAGTCAATTGAATTTATGCTTGGAGTAATATGATATTTTTACACTCTGACCCTATCTTCCTTGCCACATGGGCCTCAGAAACTCCTTTCTCCCCAAGGGTACTTACTCCTTCTCCCTTTGATCATAAAGACATCATATATTCCCCCTGAATCAAAGGGAGCCCTGCATCTTTCCAGTTTGTCTTAAGGAAGCTTATATATTCATTTTGGGTGAGGGGGCCACACACTTCCTGATATTACCGGGTAGGTTTGAGACATTCTTCTTAACAAATGAGTCCCAGATTTTCCCTCCATTCCAAGATAAACTCTAGGCCCAATACTTATTTAAAAAGAAACTCTGACTCTAAAGTACCTGTCAAGGAAGGTGGGTACATTCTACTTACCTTGGACAAGGTAACTTTAGACACACCATTTCATTTCAAGGGGATTAATACAAACTCCTCTGATCAAGAGGATACAGATCAGATCAGTGACATGAAAATTTGGTCATTATCTTCACCAATTTCTCATGTATGCTTTAAATAAATACTCCCTGACGTTGACCTCCTCAGAGCAACCACTTCTATCTGTGGAAACCTCAGCTCTATTCCTCTAACTGAGAAGGTCTCAATGTTTCCCTTCTTATCTGGGTGTCCAGGCATGCCCAGATGACAAAAAGACTGTCAGATAACAATGAGCTGTTATCCTAGGACAAAACAGTAAATATCTGATTCTTCTGCATTTAAGATTCTCACCAGAAATGAAGCAGTCCCATCGTGTCTCCTTTGCCTGTACTGTACTGGCTAAGGAAAGGAATTGCTCCAGTCTGGTTTGAGGGCCCAGGTCCAAAGTGTAGAATTTGAGACTGGATCTTAAGCTATGCGCTTCAGTCTAATCAATAGAAGTCCACTTTTCCAACCATTGCTGCCTATATATGAACTATGAAGACAACCTGAAAGAAGAGGCAACATTGCCAGGGACAGCCATGTAGGTTCATTGAAGAAGGCTTTGGTTGCTCCCGAACTATGCAAGACTCAACTGATGATGTGGGAACTCTAAAGAACAGCTGGAAGTTGAAGTGCAGTGATGGGACCCTCCTTCACTGAATGAGGTAGCAGTGACATTCACCTGCAACAGAATGGTGCATGACACTTACCACCTCTGCCCAAGGGGTTTTCAACTCACACCCTTAGCCAACTAGGGCTCAAAATTTTCCCTTTTACACAAAGGCCCCAGTGTTTCTCTTCTTCACAAGTTACCTCACTCTTATGTCACTGAAGAGAATATCAGACCTTCCTCCTAGGACAGAACCTATTCTAGACCTTCCCCATTTGCCCAAATTGGTCTTAAGTATGCATTTTACGGAAAATGCCCTCAAATTTTCTTATTTTGCAAGTTTGATCCAAGTCTTTTCCAAAAGATTAAAGAGTCCTCAGACCACGTATTCCTTACACGACTCACGCTTTATAAGGGGGAATCAGATCTGCCCACATTTACTCCAGTGTAAAGCAAAGGGGGTCTATGATTATGCCCTTTAACCAAAAAGACTACAGAGATCTAATTATTTGCCCAAGGATGTCTGGCCTATGCCACAACGATGAGTAAGACTTCAGAATTGGCTCCCATGACCAACCAGGTATCATTTCTTCATTCTATATTCAGATCTAGCCTCTGACACTGGGAGGCCCTAGAGCTTCCCCTTCCTTTCATGGGCAACATTCACTGGACCCCTGGACTCATCTTACCTTTATGCCAATCCCTACAACCAAGTTTGCTAGGAAAACACTTGCACCCAATAGGACCTCTGAAGATATTAGGTTTAGATCAGAGGTCAAAATATAGAAAGCTAAAACTAATAGTCGTGTTATCTGCCCAGAAGTTAGTTGTCCTGAATGCAACGTTCACATCTTTCATTGATGGATAGACACAGAACAATACAACCTTTAGAAAGCATAAGGACCACAGAACCACTTAACATCTTGGAAGAGTGTTGTATTGCTTCTTGCATTCTTCTCAACAGGCGATGTAGTATATAGATCATGGGAGCCGGGCAGAACAGTTGGAAGCAAATGATACAGAACTAAACCATTGCCCCATCACCCAAGGTAAGCTAGGCCTTTCCCTTCTGCACAATGGAGTGAGTGGATCTTGCTATTTGGTTAAACAGGGCCTGGCACTTTCTATCTAATCAATTCATTTCAGAATGACCTCAGAAGCTTCCCCTCTGAATAGAGGCTCTCCAAAATGTCCCTATTCTCAAGGCATCTCACACCATGCCCTTTTGATGATGGGTTATTAGAACTTCCCATGGGTTAAAGTAGTCATCAGGCATTTCTGCTATTACAAACAACAGTGAAGGACATCAATCTCTGTTCAAGAAGAGTCAAAAGAATGACTGTTTTTTACTAAAGTCATCTCAGAATTTCCATTTTGCTCAAGGGGACAAGGGTCAAAGGGTCCCTCAGAGAATGTGCTCATGTACCACAGAATTATCCCACTAATGGAGGACCTTAGATATTTCCATTCTAACCATGACCACCAAGAAAATACATGTGTGACCCAAGGGACTTCACCAAGCTCTGCTCTGAGATCATAAAACCTAAGCCTTGGGTCATCTTTCCTTCATTAGAGTCACCAGAATGAAAAGGCCTCATTCTTCATGCCCACACCAGTGTAGCTGATCATAATCTTCAGGAGGACTTAGAACATGAGATTGCCAATCATGACTGACGGATGATGCTCAGATTGCTGCCAGGCATGCCACAGTGTGCTTAGAGATGTGAATCTTCTAAACTGTGATGAAGTCCTTCATCCACTGCACAAGGTAGACTGGGACACTCTCTTTCCACTAAGTGGTTTGTGACTTTGCTACTCTCTCTAAGTCTACTGAAATCTTCCACTCTTAAACATCATCAGTTTCTGTCTATTAGACCTCAAATGCACACTCTGTAACCAAGAGGGCCTGATATCTAACCTCCATAATTGAGGGGGCTAAACAGCATACCTTCCTTCCAAGGCCCCATGATTTTCCAATTCCAGTCAAAAAGGCCTTCAAAAGTAACTCTCTCTTATGAAGGATTAAATATTTCACTTTTTGTTGAAGGAGAGCTCAAACTACCTACTTTTATTTAAATATGTTTCACCTCCAATACATCATCTGAGAGGTACTTCATTATGCTCCTTATGTTCAAGGGCCCTCAAATTCCAGCCCTCTGTCTCACATCACATCAATATTTAATTGCCTATAAATCCTTGGGGAAGGATGTGGCCTCATAAGCCCCCTCCTTTACTAACTGTTAACTGTCTATAATTCTCAGGGAAGGATGTGGGATCATAAGCCCCTTTCCCATTCCATGTAGAAAAATTAATGGACCCAATCTTGTGTAGGTCTCCTTCAGGAAATCATAGCTGCTGATAGTTGAACAAGGTAATGGCTACATCATTCCCAGAGAACACAGTGTTCCATAACAATTGGCTAATTGTAAGTGAAGTTAAGGATAGCCTGGAATACATGAGATCTTGTATAAAAAAAAATTAAAAAGAGTATGCAAGATGGCTTAGTGGCTGCCAGGTGGTAGCGGGGGCACATGCCTTTAATCCCAGCACACAAGAGGCAGAGGCAGGTGGATATCTGTGAGTTCAAGGTCAGTCTGGTCTACAGAGCTAGCTCCAGGATTGCAAGGGCTGTTACACTGAGAAATCCTGTCTCATACTACGCCCCCCACAAAGGATTAGTGGATGAAGATGCCTCTACCACTAAGTCTGACCACCTGAATTTGAGTACCAGTACACATAGCAGGA
Source organism: Microtus pennsylvanicus (assembly GCF_037038515.1). NCBI lineage: Eukaryota > Metazoa > Chordata > Mammalia > Rodentia > Cricetidae > Microtus > Microtus pennsylvanicus. Next base: position 42,869,216 of record NC_134601.1, read on the forward strand.
GAGAAATGACTCTCACAAACTGTTCTCTCACTTCCTCATGTCACATGTCTGAGCGGGCATGTGTACAAGCACAAACCCACATTAATTTTTTATAAAGGATGGGGCAATAGATCAAGCAGTAAAGTTCTTGCTCTTCAAGCATGGGACCTGAGTCTGATAATGCTAGAATCCATATAAGAATGCTAGGCATAAAAGTATGTACTTGCAATTCCAGAAGTAAGGAGGCAAAGAAAGACAATTGCTTGCAGGACTGTCATAGTCAGTAACCTCCAGGCCAATGAGGAAACCATGTCTCAAGGAAGGGGATGGCATTCTTGAGGATGGCACCTGAGGTTGTCCTGTGGCGTGCGCACACACACACACAAACCTGCACACACAAATACACAATGAATAATAAAATATTAATGTAAACTAGGCATGGCTTCTCACAACTGTAACCCCATCCCCAAATGGGGACTATCAAATGTACCCATCATCTAATACTTTCCCAAATTGGCTTATTCCTGAATGAATGTAAATTTAGCAAATAAACTCATGAATATTTTAAGCAATTACTACCTGAAAAATAGGATGAATTTTAGAATTGGAAATAAAAATTAAAAGGAATGCTACATAAAAACATAATTATCTTGTCATGTTTCAATAAATTTTAATTTCAATGTAAGTGATATCTTTTTTTTTGGTTTTTCGAGTAGAAGTAATATCTTTAACTAGGACTTATTCTTTATACTTTAGAAATGAATGCTATTATTACTATAATAAGATAGATATAAATACTTTGCTTAAGTACTTTTTATCATTTCTAACTGAAAAGTAAAAGAAAATTACCTAAAGTACTTCATAGATTAATTCATTACCAAATTTCCATTACCCTCTATACTCTAGTGGAAAATAAAGAATAAAATGTAGTCCCATTCTTCAGAAGTTTACAATCTAACTTGTTTACAGTATTTAGACTTTTATCTTTGTGGTGTTGGCAATCAAATTTAAGATCTTACATGTGTTAAGCGAGTGCTTTTCTATAAGCAACATCTTGTAGCCTTATTGGGACCTTTAAAAAAACAAAAAACCATGTGTTGGCCGTGCAGTGGTGGCACATACTTTTAATACCAACACTCAGGAGGCAGAGGCAGTTGGATCTCTGTAAGTTTGAGGCCAAATGGATGGAAATAGAAAACACTATCCTGAGTGAGGTAAGCCAGCCCCAAAAAGAGGAACATGGGATGTACTCACTCATATTTGGTTTCTAGCCAAAAATAAAGGACATTGAGCCTATAATTAGAGATCCTAGGGAAGCTAAATAAGAAGGTGAATCCAAAGACAAACATATAGGCAACCTCCTGAATATTAGCCTTCATCAGGCGATGAAAGGACACACACAAACAGACAGAGACCCACATGGGAGCACCTGACTGAAATCTCAAGGTCCAAATCAGGAGCAGGAGAGAGAGCAGGAGCAAGGAACTGAGGACTACGAGGGGTGCACCCACACACTGAGACAATGGGGATGTTCTATCGGGAATTCCCCAAGGCCAGCTGGCCTGGGTCTGAAAAAGCATGGGATAAAACCGGACTTGCTAAACATAGCGGACAATGAAGACTACTGAGAACTCAAGAACAATGGCAATGGGTTTTTGGTCCTACTGCACCTACTGGCTTTGGGGGAGCCTAGGCAGTTTGGATGCTCACCTTACTAAACCTGGATTGAGGTGGGCGGTCCTTGGACTTCCCACAGGTCAGGGAACCCTGATTGCTCTTCGAGCTGATGAGGGAGAGGGACTTGATCAGGGGAGGGGGAGGGAAATGGGAGGCGGTGGCGCAGAGGAGGCAAAAATCCTTAATAAATAAATAAATTTAAAAAAAAAACCACCAACAACAACAAAAAAAAAAAAAGGAGTGACTAAACAGGTGGCTAGAAAGATGGCTTGGTGGTTAAGAGCATTTGCTGTCCTTGCAGAGGACCTGGGCTTAATTACCAGTATCCACATGTTGACCCGCAACCATCTATAACTCCCAGTCTTAGGCGATCAAATACCTTCTTCTGGCCTCTGTGGACACTTGGTATATATATGGTGCACAGACATACAAGCAGGCAAACACCATACACATAAAAGAGTGATTAAAAAGGGCTAGAGTGATGCTTCAGTGGTTAAAAGCGCTTGCTGGTCACTCAGAGGATGGGAGTTCAGAAGACACACAAGAGGTAGGCAGCTCACACTGCCTATAACTCCAGCTCCAGGGATTTTGACACCCTTTTCTGGTCTCCCTGGGCACCTGCAAATATATGTGATGCCCATATTTAAATTTTAGGAAGATTAAAATTAATTTCAGAGTAAATAGTAAAATATACTGATAATGTTGTTAGACTTTTTGTATTAAACATTTTTTAAAGCTAGTAAGACAAGATTTTGGCTTTTGTTTTTGAGATGGATCTCATGTAATACAAGTTGTACTGGCTACATAGCTGAGAATGACCTCTAACTCCTGATGCTCCTACCACTCTGCCTCCCAAGTGCTGGAATTTACTATTTGTATATGTGAGTGAGAGTGTGATTACAAGGGTTCCACAGTGTTCATGTGAAGGTAAAGGCAAACCTTTTAGGGTTTGGTTCTCTTTTTCCACTGTGGAATCAGGAGATTGAACTCAGGTCATCAGTCTTGTGTGGCAGGCACTTTATCCATCAAGCCATCTTACTGGCCTCTTCTCTGTGTCTTCTAATACTAATGTTAGAGAAATAAAGTTTCACTTGTTCAGAAAAAAAAAGATTTTACATGTGCTAAGCGAGTGCTTTTCTATAAGCAACATCTTGCAGCCTTATTTGGACCTTTAAAAAAAACAGGTGTTGCCCGTGAAGTGGTGGCACATACTTTTAATACCAACACTCAGGAGGCAGAGGCAGGTGGATCTCTGTAAGTTTGAGGCCAGCCTAGTCTACAAGAACTAGTTCCAGGACAGGCTCCAAAGCTACAGAGAAACCCAGTCTCAAACAAACAAACCCCCAGGTGTTACATTAAAATAAAAAAATTTGAACTGCTTCATTAAAAAGAATTTTAAGTTATATCCTGAATTCTCATAGACATACCATATACTCTACAAATTCTCTTTAAAAATAAAAAATTTTAAAAACATCTTAGTTATACCTAGATGTGCTCACATTCAAATGTAATCCCAGAATTTCAGAGGGAAAAGAGGGAGAATCATGAGTTTGCGGCTGGGATAGGATACATAGGAAGTCAATACCATCCTGAGCTACGTAGCGAAAGCCTGGCTTGAAAAATCAAAAGCTAGGTATGCAGTTCAGTGGCAGAGCATTTGCTTAGCATGCACTAGAGCCTGAGCTTGATTCTTAGAACAGAGAGGAGAAAACAGATTGTCTCAGCTGCTAAAATGCATCAGTTGAACTGCCACAGAGCCTGATTACCTAAGTTCAATCGCTGGAACCCACATAATGCAAAGAGAAAACTATACAAGTTTTCCTTCGAGAACGTATGTATGCTCACACTGAGCACATGTGCATACACCTACCTACACACACACTAAAATATATAAAAATAAGTTAAAAGCATTTAAAATAAATGCAGTAAAAATAATTAAAACATTTGTTTATATTTTCATTCTCTCTCTTCTTTCCCTTCATACTGCCCCTCTTTCTCTTTCTGAGACAGGACCTTCTTATGTAACCCTGGTTGGATTGAACTTGTAATATACACCAGACCAGCCTTGAACTTCCAGTGATCCTCCTGCTTTTGCATCCCAACTGCCAGGATCACAGGTATGTATTACCATGCCTAGATGCTTTTCATTTTTCAAAGTACAAAAAAAGAATACCATGCCTAGATTTTTATCAAATAGCTGTTCCTGCAACTCTTTTACCTTTATGGAAAGTATGTGTGAATTAACTTAAAGAATATATAAAAAAATTAAAGTGGATCATTGGACCTAAACGGTACTTAGTGTTACAATTTTCCCATTAAAGATAATACAAAGACCCTTTAATAAAAAACTAATTTGTAGAGAATGAATTTTTAAAAATTATAGATGTATAATTTTACTCAACTCACTGAGTAAATCAAGTCTTCCTATACTATTACTTACAACAATCTAACTAAAAATCAATTATTTTTCAAATTGTGTGTTTGCATATGCCACAGCATGTATGGAGGTCAGAAGACAACCTGAAGGAGCTGGTTCTCTCCTACGTTGTGGGGTCTGGGATTGAACTCAAGCTGTCAGAATTGGTGGCAGCTGGTAAACCATCTTGCTGGCTTGAGAAATAAGATTTAATGTCCTCTCTGAAGCAAAAAGAATATTTAGCTATAATTAGTACATACAAATTGATCACTAGTACTCCCCCCAAATTCTGTGTGGGTCTAAATATTCTCCTAGAAAAATAAGCGTAAGAAAAGGAAGGCATAGGATGCTATACCCCTTTCCCTTTTCTTAATAAAAAAGCAATGCTAAGTGGTAAAATGCTGGGCTAAAAAGGCCAGTCTAATTGGAAAATTTAACAGTCGGAGGGAAGGAGTTGAACAGAAAAGAAAAAGTTGAGGTATGGAACTCTTCATCATCAGAATTTTTTCAATACTATTCTTCAATTTTTCAGCATACTTGGATGTAATATTATTCAAACGCTAAAATAAAAAATATAAAGTCTCGGGGTTAAGAGCACTGACTGTTACTGTTCTTCCACAAGACCTGGGTTCAATTCCTAGCACCCACATGGCAGTTCAAAAATGTTTGTAACTCCAGTTCCAGGGGACCTGATACCCATGGCAAAACACCAATGCATCTAAAAAATAAAACATTAAATAATGTATAGAGGGGCTGGGAATGATTGCTCACATCTTTAATCCCAGGACACAGGAGGCAGAGGCAAATGGATCTCTGTGACTTTGAGGCAGCCTGATCTACAGAGTAAGTTCCAGGACAGCCAGGGCTGTTACACAGAGAAATCCTGTCTTGAAAAACAAAACAAAAAAACAAAAAAGAAAGAAAGAAAAAATGTAGAGAGGAAAAATTGAATAATACTTCTTAAAAATTTTAGGTGACCCAGGCTGGCAAGATGGCTCAGAGGTTAAGAGCACTAGCTGCTCTTCCAGAGATCCTGATCAATTCCCAGCAACCTCATGGTGGCTCACAACCATCTATAACATGATCTGGTGTCTTCTTTTTGCCTACAAGCAGAACACTGTATACATAAAACCCTCTTTCCCTATCTTTCTCAGGCACTTTGAGATGCCCATAAAAAGCGAGGCATTATTCAATGAATTGAACCTTAGGTGAAAGTCAGAAGACACTTGTTCAAGAACTGACTCTAAGGGGACAGGCACGTTGGCTCTTACCTGTAATCACTGTATTGGGGAGGTTGAGCCAACAGAATCAAGAGTTTATGGATGGCCTCGGTTACATATCAAGTTCAAGAGCAGCCTGGGCTACGTGGAACCCTCTCAAAAACCAACAAAACAAAAAAAAAAAAAAAAAACAAAATAAAACGGGGTTTCAGTGAGATGGGCTCAGCAGGTAAGGGAGCTTACAACCAAAACAAAATCAGAGATTCATTGTGGGTACCTACTCAGTAGGAGAGAACTTCGTATTACCAAGCAGTCATCTGATCTCCAAACTGTAGTGTGGGCACACCTACATACATACATACACCAAAAAAGAGAAATATAAACAAATAAATGCAATTTAAAAGAAAAAACACAACTGGTTCTATTTAAGGACTGAGGCTATTTCTTCATCTTTGCAACAGTTCTTTAACACATCACTGCCCTGTAAAGGAGCGACAGCATCAAAACATTCAAATGCTATGACAATTGCTTTTGCAGACATTAAAGCAAATCACACAGATCTAACTGAATTTCATAAATAAACCAGCGCCTTATAGACTTTTTTTTAAACATAAGATGGCTTGAATTTATATTGTAACTCTTAAAGCAAGAAACCTCACAAACCCTTCGGAGAACTGTGTAGTTTAAAAATAAAAATGTTTTTAGGTATCGAATACAGGAGCCACTAAGAGGCACTAAAACTCATAATCCTACCCCAACCAACAAAAGCAAAAAACTCCAGCTCAGATTTAAAATAAAAGTGAGCAAATCCTCCAAACAAAAGAGAGGTCCTTGGATAAAATCTCCCGCATTTGGAAGAAACTGGTTCCCTTGTCACTGAGACTTCTTCCTGAGAACAATTCAAACTTTCTCCTCCGAATTGAGATGCTCGCCCCATCCACCTCTAAAAAAAACCCCACACAGCTCACTGACGGGAAAATCACGCCTAAGACCACGTCTCTCCCCTCGGGGCTTTTATCCTCCATAGTCTAGACAACAACTAAATAGAGCAAGATTTCTGTGGCCGAGGAGGGCAGTCCCTTTGGGAAGAATAAGGGGATCGGCACTGAAAAACTCCTGGCTGTCCAGGGAAAGGGGTTGGGCAGAAGTGAAGGGCCTCAAGGAGCCCGAGGCTGGAAAGTTCAGAAGGGCCCACCAGCCTTTCCCAAGGCAGCAGGGAGGATCTCAGTAGCTCTCCAACGTACAAAAGAGACATCCTATGTACAACCCCCCCAAGAAACAAACAAACAAACAAACAAAAAACCAGAAGGAGGGGCGGGAAGGGCACGGAGCCCCCACCCCCACCCACCCCACCCACCCCCAGCCTCCGTACACTGCAACCCATGTAGCCCGCCCCGCGAGGGCCCCCCCCCCTAGCACAGTTGAGGCCTCGCCTCAGAGGGGGCCGCTCATGGTCAACTCGGCCAGACAGCCCCTTGTTACCCAGGCAACCTTTCCTAAAGCACCCCCCTCCCCGGGGCCGAAACAAGATGGGCCAAGCGCCATAGCGCCACGGGGTCCCTACTCTCCACAGCCACGGGAACCCCAGCCCTGGAGCGCACTGCTGCCGCTGACACTGTCCTCTCCTCGGAGGCAGGGAGGTGCGGGGAGGCTTACCTACAATGCTGCAGGACTTCAGGAGCTCAGAGAAGGAGGAGGAGCCGGAGCAGGAGGAGGAAGAGGCGGAGGAGTGGGAGCAGGAGGGGGAAGAGATGGAGGAGGGGGGGCTGAGGGGGACAGGAGGCGGGGAGGAAGAGCGGAAAGGGAGGAGCGCGAAAACACGGGGTGACCTCCACTCACAGGGCGGCGGCGGCGGCAGTCTTTCCCAAGGCAGCTGGGAGGATCTCTTTGCTCTCCAACGTACAAAAGAGACATCCGATGGACAATGCCCCCCCCAAAAAAACAAACAACCAAAAACCAGACGGAGGGGCTCTCGAGAAAGCCAAGCGGGAAAGGCACGGACCACCCCCCCTCCCGCCTCCGTAGACAGCGGCCCATGCTGACTGGCCCGCGAGGGCCCCTCGCACAGTGGAGGCCTCGCCTTGGAGGGGCCGCTCATGGTCACCTCAGCCAGCCAGCCCCGCGTAACCCAGGCGACCTTTCCTAAAGCACCCCCTCCCCGGGGCCGAAACAAGATGGTGGGCCACGCGCCATCGCGCCACGGGGTCCCTACTCTCCACAGCCACAGGAACCCCAGACCCAGAGCGCGCCGCTGCCGCTGTCCTCGCCTCGGAGGCAGGGAGGTGTGGGGAGGCTTACCCAAGATGCTGCAGGACGTCCGGAGCTCAGAGAAGGAGGAGGAGCGGGAGCAGCTGGAGGAAGAGACGGAGGAGGGGTGCCGAGGGGGACAGGAGGCGGGGAGGAAGAGCGGGAAGGGAGGAGCGCGAAAACACGGGGTGACCTCCACTCACAGGGCGGCGGCGGCTGCACTCTTTCCCAAGGCAGCTGGGAGGATCTCTTTGCTCTCCAATGTACAAAAGAGACAACCGATGAACAATGCCCCCCCCCCAAAAAACAAACAAACAAAAAACCAGACGGAGGGGCTCTCGAGAAAGCAAAGCGGGAAAGGCACGGAACACCCTCCCCCCGCCCCGCTTCCATAGACCGCGGCCCACGCGGCCTGGCCTGCGAGGGCCCCCCGCACAGTTGAGGCCTCGCCTTGGAGGGGCCGCTCACGGTCACCTCAGCCAGCCAGCCCCGCGTAACCCAGGCGACCTTTCCTAAAGCACCCCCTCCCCGGGGCCGAAACAAGATGGTGGGCCACGCGCCATCTCGCCACGGGGTCCCTACTCTCCACAGCCACGGGAACCCCAGCCCCGGAGCGCGCCGCTGCCGCTGCCCTCTCCTCGGAGGCAGGGAGGTGTGGGGAGGCTTACCCTCGACGCTGCAGGACGTCCTGAGCTCAGAGAAGGAGGAGGAGCGGGAGCAGCAGGAGGAAGAGGCGGAGGAGCCGGAGCAGGAGGAGGAAGAGACGGAGGAGGGGGGCCAAGGGGGACAGGAGGCGGGGAGGAAGAGCGGAAAGGAAGGAGCGAGAAAACACGGGGTGACCTCCAATCACAGGCCTGCGGCAGCGAAGGCGGCGGCGAAGGCGGCCGCTGCGGCTACCGCCCCAAGGAGTTCCAGCGCCAAATGAGCTGCGCTGAGGAGACGAGCGAATTAGAATAGCACGCACTGCCTGATGGGTAACGCGTCCATCCGGGCACCCTGCAGACGACTGCCGGGCCAATGGTGGGTGCTAGCATGTGAGCCGCCAGGAGCAGCCTCAAAGGCTCGGCCTCTAGACTGGATGCCCCCCTTGGGAAAGAGGAAAGGAGCTGCAGGAACACTGACCCCTCCCCCCAAACTACGGCTCTATATTGTATCTAAGCACACAACAAACAGGCATTCCGAGATCTCCCTGCGAATAAACATTAAAGGCACCCGTTTTTAAAAACACTGGTTTTAAAACACGCGTTTTAAGAGAAAAGAGAAATTAAATCGACTTTTTAAGTCATTGACTGATGGCACCCACCACTTTGTTTTAAACACAATTTTGTTTTCCTTTGTCACTCCTGCCTTATAAAGTCCTACAGTTATAAAAAGTTCTTTTTAATTTTTCTTTCTTTCTTCCTTTTTTCTTTTTTTGGAGCTAGGGTTTCTCTCTTTAGCCCTGGCTGTCGTGGAACCCCATCTGTAGGCCAGGCTGGCTTTGAATTCAGTGATTCACCTTCCTCTGCCTCCCGAGTGCCACTACCCCTGGCTTCTTCAAATTTTGCAAGAAAAACACTTGCCAAATTACGGTTTATATAATCATTATCTAAATCATGTCTTTTAATTATTTATTTACTATTTTTCTTTTTATTTATTTATTTTTTGGATTTTTCGAGACAGGGATTCTCTGTAACTTTGGAGCCTGTCCTGGTACTAGCTCTTGTAGACCAGGCTGGCCTCGAACTCACAGAGATCCGCCTGCCCCTGCCTGGACTTAAAGGCGGGTGCCACCACTGCCCCGTGTCTTTTAAATTTTAAACACTATTTCATATCATTTCTACCTTTTCCTTTGGTGTGGGCAGAAAAGTTTCAAGGTAAAATCTGCAACCCAAGTGATTCTGCTTTTGGCACCTTCGGCAAGTTAAATAAGAATTCTAGGCCTGAGAGATGGCTCAATATGGTAAGGGCCATCACTGGGACCCACATGGTAGGGGAGAACAGACTTCCTCAAGTGTTCTCTGATCTCCACATGCAGCCCGGGCCATGAACACAAAACAGACACACACACACACACACACACACACACACACACACACACACACACGCTATATACTGGGTTTCCTGGGAAGAATGTTTAAGTTTTGGGGGACCGGGCGGTGGTGGCACACACCTTTAGTCCCAGCACTCGGGAGGCAGAGGTAGGCAGATTTCTGTGAGTCGAGGCCAGCCTGGTTTATAGAGGTAGTTCCAAGGCAGGCTCCAAATCTATAGCGAAACCTTGTCTCAAAACAAACAAAAAACAACAAAAAATAAATAAATTTGGGGGGAGAAAAAAACAACCTGGATGCTGCTTGTCTCTAAAAACCTTTAATAAACTAGGGGCCACCATGCAACTGCTGGCATTATTCTACAGAGGAAACCCAGGGTGTATTCCTGTATGCTAGTGGAACATACTTGAGTCTCAGTTTGATCAAACAAACCATAAGAAAAATATTTTGATACAGTTTGAAAAATATCTTAACATTGGTTATCATGCTATTATAATTACAAAAACAGTAGTGTAATAATGATATTCTGTTTAGAGGTCTTTGGGAGCCTTTCATATCTTGAACCATAACACATGATTTGTAAGTATTTTCTTCTGTTAGCTGTTTCTATTATCGCTTCCTTTAGAGTACCTTCTGAAGCACCAGCGTCTTTGACTTTGATGAAATATAATTCACTCACCATTTTTACTGTTATTTTCATATCATAAATAAGAAGCTACTGCCTAATCCAAACTCATGAAGATTAAAACCTATGGTTGCATACTTAATAATTTAGGCCTCTAGAATTCTGACAAATTTACTCTTCAGATTTTGTACAAGTTTATATTAAAAATCAGGCATATTCTTCTCATATGCTCCTAAGCATCCTTTTTTTCACTTTTCCCCTCTTGTAAGTCTCTCTTGTTCCCATTAACACTTTTACCTCTATATTCACACCATATATACATACATTATTTTAATTATTAATTAACTAATTTATCTGAGTGAGTCTCAGTGAAGCTAGTTTGACCTTAAACTCACTATGTAACTGAGGCTGGCCTTGAATTTAGGATCACGTTCAGGAATATGACCATTTTAACAATATCATTTTTGCTGATCCATGTTGATCATTTATCAACTTTTATTTGTTCTTCAGTTGTTTGTTTGTTTGTTTAACACAGGGTCTCACTACATAATTCCTGGCTGGCCTGGAATTGGCTCTGTACACCAGTCTGTCCTGTCCTCAGATTCCCAGAAAATGGCCCTTTTCTGCCTCTCCAATGCTGGATTAAAGGCGTGTGCTACTACACCCAGCATATTCTTCCACTTTTATCTTCAGTACTTTATGGCTTTCATTATGGAAGTCTCTCTCCCACTTGATTAAGTTTATTACTATGTACTTTATTGTTTTGAAGATTGTTCTAAGATTTACTCTTCTATCTTTTTTTCTCAGTGAATTGATTATTGGTGTATAGTAAAAACTATTGGTTTTTGAGTGTACACTTTATATTCTGTTATTTTGCTAAATTTATCAGTTCTAAAAGTCTTTTGTTTCATCTTTGTTTCGCTTCTGATTTTAGAGAACAGCTTTCAGTATGTCCCCATTCAAGAGAATGCTGACCTTTGGGTTGTTGGACAGCCTTCATTATGTTCAATTTATTCAAAGATTGTCTTTTCTTTTTCCTTTTTCCCCCCTCAAGACAGTGTTTCTCTGTGTAACAACTCTGGCTGTTCTAGAACTTGCTTTGTAGACCAGGCTGATCTCAAACTCACAGAGATCCTCCTACCTCTGCCTCCTGAGTGCTGGGATTAAAGGTGTGCGTTACCACCACTTGGCAATTCATGAGTTTTCATAACATAATCATGCCACAGAGGTCTTGACAATTGGTCTAAAAAGTGAGTTCCAGGACAGCAGAGCTGTTACACAGAGAAACCTGTCTCAAACAACAACGACAACAAATTTTAAAAAAGAGAGAGAGAAGAGAGCATTAGATTCCCCAAGGGTACTCAAGTTAGAGGCTGCTGTGAGCTAACTGACATAGATTATAGGAACAGAACTTGGGTCCTCTGAAAGATCAGTGTGGGCTCTTTTTTTTTTTTTGTTTTTGTTTTTGTTTTTCAAGACGGGGTTTCTCTGTGTAACAGTCCTGGCTCTCCTGGAAACTGCTTTGTAGACTAGGCTGGTCTCAAACTCACTGAGATCTGCCTGCCTCTGCCTCTCAAGTGCTGGGAATAAAGCCATTCACCACCGCCTCCCAATCAGTGTGAGCTCAGACTATTTCCAACTTCTATTTTCTGTGGGACAATGGTCTGTATCCTGTCACTTGTATTTTAAATAAACGCTGATTTGGTCAATGGCCAGGCAGGAAGTATAGGCAGAGCAACAAGGCAGGAAGTAGCGATAAGGCAAGGAGAACAGGAGACTATTGGGAAGAGGATTCAGTCTGTACCCATCACCCAGACACAGAGAAAGCAAATGTGACTGCCTCGCCAAAAAAGGCACCAAGCCATGTGATTAACACAGACAAGAATTATGGGCTAATATAAGTTATAAGAGATAATAAAAAGCCTGAGCTAATACGCCAATCCGTTTATAATTAATGTAGACCTCTGTGTATTTATTTGGGACTGAACTGCTGTGGTATTGGGAGGGGCAGAAACCTCTGTCAACACCTAATTTGTTCTTTATTGCTGGCTGAGTGGAATGCTTTAGAACCTGGACATCTTTCTCCCACTTGGTCTAGTGTATTGGTGATGCTTTCCACTGAGGGTTTTTTGTGTGTTTTATTTTTCAAGAAACGGTTTCTCTGTCCATTGTGGTTTTTTTTTTTTAATGAGCTTTTTATCTATGAGATTTTATTTTTAAGAATCTCTTCTCTTTATTGAATTTCTCATCCAAGTTGTTCAATTTCTTGTTCGAATCTTTAATCAAGTTGTTACCTTCATCTCTCTGCTCATTTGCATCTTCTTTTACACAATGATAGTCCTTCATCCACTGCACAAGATAGACCGGGACACCCTCTTTCCACTAAGTGGTTTGTGACTTTGCTACTCTCTCTAAGTCTACTGAAGTCTTCCACTCTTAAACACCATTAGTTTCTGTCTATTAGACTTCAAATGCACACTCTGTAACCAAGAGGGCCTGATATCTAACCTGCAAAATCAAGGGGGCTACACAGCATACCTTCCTGTCCAAGGCCCCATGATTTTTCCAATTCCAGTCAAAAAGGCCTTCAAATGTAACTCTCTCTTATGAAGGACTAAATATTTCACTTTTTGTTGAAGGAGAGCTCCGACTATCTACTTTTACTTAAATATGTTTCACTTCCAATACATCATCTGAGAGGTACTTCATTATGCTCCTTATGTTCAAGGGCCCTCAAATTCCTGCCCTCTGATCCATATGTCTGAAAAAGTCTTACTTCACAAAGGGGATTCAGAGCCTCTCACTCTGTCTATCATAGATTCCAACACTCCCCTTCTATTCATAATTATTTGGGTTTCCCCCTTCATAAGGGGGAAAAAAGAAAACTTTCTCTTAAAGACCTAGGTAACCTGAATTATATCCTCTTTTGCCCAAGGGGGACTAATGGCTACAATCTCTTCTAGACCCATAGATCTTTTTCTATTGACTATATATGTCTTCTGTATTCCAAAATGTCTAGGAATGCTTCTAGATTTCTTCCTGCTGGGTATAATCAAAGACATTACTCCTTTGAGCAAAGGAGCCTTAGGCTCATCTTACCTCACCAAACGCTTCTTAGACTGAGGTTAACCATCAAACCACTTGGAAAATGTGCAATGATTACTGCCAGGCCTTCCACTTAGCCCAAAAATGGTACGGATATTCTAAATACTTAAAAAGACTTGGAAGCTGATCAAGCAGTATTGGACCTTCCTCTGTTCCACAAGGTATTTACTTTTTATTCAATGTGATATTGCATTTCCTATTTCATTGAACACTGCCATAAACTTTATACCTCGGACAAATATGCGTAGACTTTTACCTTTTCACAAAATATCTCTGAAATACAGGGTACATCAACATTTCTCCTTAATCCCATGGAGTCTGCCACATTACTTCTTTGATGAAGGGCATAATAATTTTTCCATTTCTGTGATGGAGGTGGGTCTTGTATCTTATCTGTTGCTTTCATTGGTTAACTAATAAAGGAAACTGCTTGGCCCTCTGATAGGGTAGAATTTAGATAGGCAGAGTAAGCAGAACAGAATGCTGGGAGAAAGAAACTGAGTCAGGGCAGTCGCCATGATTCTCCCACCTGACATAGACGCAGGTTAAGATCTTCCCTGGTAAGCCACCTCGTGGGCTACACAGATTATTAGAAATGGGTTAGATCAATATGTAAGAGCTAGCCAATGAGAGGCTGGAACTAATGGGCCAGGCAGTGTTTAAAAGAACAGTTTCCATGTAATTATTTCGGATAAAGCTAGTCATGTGGGTGGCCGGGTGCAAGGAACACAGCCCGCCGCTCCTTCTACATTTCTGTTCAAAGGTCAAGGATGTTGTCAGTCTTACAAGTGAGACTGAGACATCCACATTAATAAAGAATGCTTCTGCCCTGCCTTGTGTAATCAAAGAAAGTCCACAGTTGATTTCATACCTACAACTTATAATTTGCGAGGCCTAGAAAGTAATGTCCTGACTAAAGAGATCTCAGTGCACTCTGAACTGAGGTACTTGATCACAAGAACAGCAAGATAAGGGTAACTGAGACTACTTCCTTCATTCTAGTTTATTAGACAGAGAATTCCTGTCATACATGAAGAGGAATGTGTGGATGAACCTTTACTAGATGAAGACACTGAGCCAGAGACTACTGTCATGCAGTCTCTTAGAAGATTTCTATGACTGCTGACATGCCTGACATGAACATTCAGAAGATGTGTATTCTAGATTGTGATTTCAAGTTTGGTGCTGATGAAGAAGTGAGTGCCTGGGACTTCCTCTCTTTCTCAGGGTATCATTTGACCTTCAGATTCTGCCCAATAGAGCTACAGACATACAACCAAGAGAGGTTGAAAGTATTTCATCCATTTCTAGGGAGCTCCTCTCTCCTCCCTTTTAGTTAGAGCATCTTGGACCTTTCACCTGCTCCAAAAGTGATAGCAGGAATTCTTCTTCTGCCCACTGGGAACCTGGATATGCCCCACCTATCCCAAGAATTCTGAGAGTTGGTATGGGACAATTCTATATTCTGTCAATTATATTTTAAATAAACGCTGATTGGCAGGTAGCCATGCAGGAAGTATAGGCAGGAAAACCAGACAGAAAATAGAGGTGGAGCAATGAAAATAGGAGTATTCTGGGAAGAAGGAAGCTCCCTCCCAGTCCTGCCCCGACCACCAAAGAAGCAGGATGTGACCTGTACTGCTGTAAAAGGTACTGAGCCATGTACGGCTAACATAGATAAGACTAATGGGTTAATATATGTTATAAGAGCTAATGCGAAGCCTGAGTTTATGGGCCAATCAGTTTATCATTAATGTAGAGTTCTGTGTGATTATTTGGGACCTAACAACTGTGGGAACTGGGCCAGACAGAAACCCCCACAAGCAGGCCTTCATGTTACAGAGATTATTCTCTTTCTCTTGCTGAAGTGACTTTTCCATTATCTCCTCTCCCAAGTATTCACCAGCTCTTTTTTTTTCTGACCAAAATGTTCTCAGACTTGCCTGTTTTAATAGAGAGGTAGAGTCAACCAGCATGCAAAGGCTTCTCAGATCTTCTGAATATGACCCTGTGTGAGTGACTTACTCGGTCTGTAATTGAGTTTTAGATCATTCCATTGGGTCTAAAGGAGTTCCAGTCTACTGATTCTGATTTACCAGTGGGCCTCAGATCATCTCACACAGCCATGGTTTTCTTCAGATATGACCTTCTGCACAATGAGTGCCTCATATTGTCGTCTTCTGATTCAGGGGCCTCCAACATGCAAACATGAGGTTAAAGAGTATTTTTTATTCTTCACTGATGACTTCTTCAGAACACCCAGGCTTAAAGTATGAGGACCAAAGTATAGAAAGTAATGTCTAGAACTGATTCCACTACCTCAAGGCAGAAACCAATATAATGTGGCCCTCGTCATTTAAACCTAGATCTGAGCAGATGAGCATGCGCTTGAGAAGGAGAACCAGCTTGGGACTCTCATGCAGACTATTGGATGACCACTCAGACTGCTGCCTCACATACCACACATTCTCTACAGTGGACATACGTTCAACCTCGGATGAAGAGCTAGAAGCTGATAAGGCAGTTCCTCGAATGTGTTCCACTGCATGAGTTGGGTGAGACCTTGATCTCATGTCAAGCAGTGGGTATGCTGATTTCCAGCTTTACCCAACCCAACATGTTAGTCTATGTTTACAATAGCCCCCAGATTTCCACACTCCTCACAAGACGCCCTCAAACATTTCCCAACTGACCTGGGAGTCCTTGTATTTTCTCCATCACTCTTGTCCCCCTCCCCCCAACATCTCACTTCTGCCAATTGGTCCCCATTAGTATATTTCTGACTTATGTTGGGGGGCGTTCAGGGTCTAAATATAAGGCTTTCAATAGTGCTCCCATTCACCAAGGGTGTCTCCACATACTCTTTCCCTTTAATTAGTATTCAAACTCCACATCTGGCCAAGAGAACTTCAGATCTTCCTTGTCTCTTATGTAAACTGTCTATACTAACATTCTTATCCAAAGGCCTCTAGTTTTACCTTCTCTTCAAGCAGGTGTCTGACATTTCCACTCTGCTCAAAGACTCATCTCATGTACATGAGTTGGACAAGAAGTCTTGGGCACACTTCTGCTAATCAACATAATATTTCTCCCTTCAGGCTGGAGGTCTTAGAGCTCAAGTGTAGCAAGGAGAGTCTGGAAAACAGCCATCAGTCTTCAGGGCATCCATCACAACTTCAGAAATGGTGTGGTTTCATCTTTAGTGCCCTGAACTGAATGGCTGAACAGTAACCTGGAGGCTGAAAAAGAAGCCCACACTAGCTATGCTCTTGGAATAATGTTCAGATAACTTCGTATTCTCCTCAAGATGCCACAGATGATATGGATACTTTGTTGTTGTTTTTATTGTTGTTCACTTCTTGGTGTTATTGTTTTCTTTTAAGTTTAGAGGACATATTGATATTTCTTGGTATGTTTATCATCTACTGGCATTAAAATCCAGCAACCAATTGCTTAAATGTCTCACATGTTCAAGTTTGTTTGGAAATCACAATGCATGCATATCTTCTAACTTTTTGTTTCAAAGATATACCATTATGTAATTCTACTTTACAAATGTAATTATTTTAACCAATATTGCCAAGAATATAAACTTTATGTGCAAAATTATTTCTTCTGTGGTGTTCATTTTTCCACCAGATGCTAGGTTAATTTTATGCAATTTGGAAGCTTTCTTTCTTACTGATGTGCCTTAAAAAGATGTACCTTAGCAAGATTATCCTTTACTGTACAACTAATATTCACTTAGAAGTGAGTACATACCATGTTTGTCTTTCTGGGTCAGGATTGTCTCACTCAAGATGATTTTTTTTCTCATTACATCCATTTGCCTAAATATGCTCTGATGCTGTTGTTTTTAAATAATGAATAATACTCCATGGTGTCTTTTTGTTTTTAGTTAGGTGGTAAGAACTTTGTCACTGCCTACTGTCTTTGTAATATCACTTGTGGTTCACTGATCCTTTTATTTTGCTAGATTTCCCCTTTGTTTATAAAACTTTGTATTTTAAATGATTTAGAGCTGAGGGTGTACAATGAAATATCAGCAGCAGAATAAAAATCTTCAACAGTATTACTGTCTAGTGGATTAGAAATATCAGTTAGCACACAGTAGTAAATGAATTAAGACCAAAGTCTGAGGAAGAGATCAAGGGTGTAATTCCTGACAAGAGTCAGAAACACACTCAGATGTGCAAGCACATGCAGCATAAAACAAAGAAATGCACATTTAAACAACAACAAACCAGCATGGTGGTATATGCCTTTAATCCCAGTACTTAGGAGGTAGGTCTCTGTGAGTTCAAAGACAGCCTGGTCAATATAAACAGTTCTAGGACATCTAGGTGATAGAATGAGACCCTTGTGAAAAGAAAAAGAAAAAAGAAAAAAGAAAAAGTAGTCTTTGGGACTTTCCTCTTTTGACTTGTTGAAGAGAAGGACTGAATTTATGAATTATTTTAACACATAGTAATCCTCATCTTTCTTGGTGTCTAGTGAGAACCAAAAGAGTAGCAGGTTGAAATTTTTGTCATTTATCTCCTTCAAATGAAAAAAAAAAAACGGGATCTTGATGGGGAACGTCCTTCAGCCAATGGTCTTTGAGAGACTGGACCAGGAGGGGTGTGGTGTAGGCTCAGAGATCTCTTTGAAAAAAAGGAAAATTATATTGGATAATAGGTAGACTAGTGTGGCCTTATAGTAATAATAATAATGCTAATATAATAATAATACAATAACACTAAAATAATAGTGAGTAATAGCATGAATATTTATGAGCTATTTTTTAGATTCTTGTATATTGATACAAATTGAAATTATATTTCTTATATTGAATATGCACCTATTTCTGTTTACAATATTTGTACATCTATACAAAGCTATTTTGCTAGATTGCGTGCATGCTTGTTTCTACCTCTGTTTAAGGTATTTGTATATTGATACAATTTTAGGATATATCTATCATAATGCATTATACATCTCTACCTCTGATCAAGATACTTATACATTGTTTACATTTTGAGGTCATTGTCATCATTTGTTGCACAGTTGTTTAAAGATAGTTTAATATTCTAATATAAAGTCTTAGTCTTTAAGTTATATAGGTACTAGGTATTATAGGTCAATCGTTGTCTGTGTTTGTCATACTTATAGTTACACTAATCAGGTTCATAACATACATAGAGACTGTATTCTAACATACATAGAGACTGTAAGTAATCTTCAAACACTTCAAGAAACTGTAGAACACGGCATTTAAATAACTTAGGGTTCTGTTGACATGAGACACGATTGCTCTTTACAGCCCTGATCTATTCCTGAAAAAAATTTGAGCATCAAAGACACTCCACTTGGAGCTTGCTTTCTTCTTGGCAAACCTGGCCTTTTGTCAAGAAACTGCCCATGCTTTGACCACTGGCAAAATGCATGTTGTCTAGACTGGACAAGCAAGATACAAGAAAAAAAGACTATCAAACTTTGTCAAGATAAGGTAAGACCATTGTTTAAATTGTTCTGCCTCTAGAAAGGGTCTGTCAGTTACTCTAGGCCTTAGCCAAAGTTGTTTGCTTCAACATTGCAAATGAGACTTTGGGTGATTGCCCAGGTAGCAGGATGTTTCTGTCATCTACTGCACATTTTGGAAGCTGCTTGATTGCACTTCCTGCCTACTTAAGTAATATTATATCTCCTTTCTCAGGCCTTTGATGGGGGTTGAAGATTTGAGAGTTGTAGCAACCTTCTTCTTATGATCTAGCCAACCCATTTCTAATAAAAGTCTAAGACTTCTTAGGATAAAATAATTGTGAAAACTGTTAGCATATGTTTCTTGCTTGATATTGCCAATACTGGTTTGTAATTCTAAATATTATACTTGATATCTCTTTTTATTGTATATAGTTTTGTATTGTGTTTGTAGCACTCTTATTTAGACAAAAGGGGGAGGTGATGGGGAACCTACTTCAGCCAATGGCTTTTGAGATACTGGAGCAAGTGGGGTGTCACTTTAGGGTACCAAAAGGTTCTCAGGAGAGCCCGCTCTGCCTCTTTCTGTGAACTACACTTGGATATTGGACACTGTTCCTTATTCTTCTTTGTGATCTGTGAGTTTCCCTACTAAAAAAACTTAGCATACTCTATTTGGAGCTGGTATGGGATTATTTGAATAGGGTTTAGCCATCTGACACGTTCTGCTTCAGTATCTCTTATAAAATCTACCAAGACTCAACTTCATTTATTCATGGGTATCATTAAAAATGGGGTTTGACACTAGAACTCAACATTGTTATACACAATTAACCTTTAAGTTTAAAAGGGATCTCTTTAGCCAGGTATTGGGGTACATTCCACTAATTCCAGCACATAAAAAGCCAAGGTTAATAGGATAATGATTTAAAGGCCAGCCTGGACTACATAAAGAGTCCAAAGAAAGCCTAAGACAAATACAAAGTTCTGCAATATATAATCTGGGTTTATAGTAAGACACTGTTGAAAACAAAAGAAAACAAAAGCTGGGCATGATAACACATCCTTTAAATCCCAGTACTTGCAAAGTTGAGGCAGGCAGATCTTTATGAACCAAACCTTGTCTACATTGCAAGTTTCAGGCCGACCAGAATTAAAGTACATCATTTTTAATACAGGGCATAGAGAGAAACACATTGGGAAGATCAAATTCTCTCAGATTCAGTTAGAAGCATTCTTTTTTAAAATCAAGCAATTGTTAGTAACGATCACCCTGTGAATCCTTTATTTCCCTCTATAGGAAGAGATGCTTTTTCTCCTTTGACCATGCTTGTGGGATAAACCCAAATCACTGACTCCTCTAGTGTGTGTCCAATGGGTCAGAAAAAGAATGTGTACCTCTCCAATAACTATGCAGGATAGTGACTGTTCAATAATGTTGCTATTGGTTAAAACAAGGTACCAGAAAGTCTGTGCTTATATATTGTTTTTTGGGGATATGTTAATTGTTATAGTTATAAGACTAATCATTTCCACTTCTTCCTCCCCCAGTGTTTGGGGTGGAACTCAGGACCACATATATGCTAACTAAGCATTCCACTATTGAACTAAACTTCCTTACTTCCAACCATTTTCCTTTGAATCAGTCCTGTTATTCCAGCACTTACGCTGGCTACCAAAAGTGATATTTAAACTATTGGCTATCAAACTAAAATCAGAAATCCTTCCCAACAAAGCGTTCATTTTTATTATCTTATTTTTAATGATTTAGTAATTTTTATTTTGTGTATATTTGTGTTTTGCTTGCAGGTATGTCTATGAGGGTACTGGATCCCCTGGAACTGGAGTTACAGACAGTTCTCAGTTGCCATGTGGGTGCTGGGAAATGAGCCTGGGTCCTTGTCTTCTGGAAGAATAAACAGCCAGTGCTGTCAACCTTGGAGCCATCTCTCCAGCTCAAAGCTTTCGTTCTCAAACATGATAGATGGATTTAGAGATGGTAGAGTCTGTTTAAAATGCTGCGTATCAGTATTTTTTTGTAACCCATATGTTTTTTCCAGTACTAATTGCTGAAGAAACGCAGTCATACTTGATAATAATTTTAAGCTCTTTTCTTCTCTCTCTCTCTCTCTCTCTCTCTCTCTCTCTCTCTCTCTCTCTCTCTCTCTCTCTCTCTCTCTTCCTCCCTCCCTCCCTCCCTCCCCCCCCCCTCTCTCTCTTCCTTCCTTCCGTTCTTTTTTTCTGTTTTTGGAGACAATGTTTCTTTGTGTAGCCCTGGGTGTCCTGGACTTTGTGCTGTAGACCATGCTAGCCTGAAACTTACAGATCTGTCTGCCTCTCCTTCCCAAGTGCTGGGATTAAAGGTGTTCACCACCACTACCCAGCTAACTTTTTCAATTGCCATGAGATAGTACATAGATTTATAAGGCAGAGTGTGATATTTTGAGACATGTATATATAGTTATAAGGTCAAATCAGGGTACTGACCATATTCACCACTTCAAATTATTTTAAATGTTTATTTCGTGCACATGTGTGCAATGCACCTGCCACCATGTGTGTTTGAAAGTTGGTATTTTGCTGCCACCTTGTGGGACTAAGGCTGAAACTTGGTTTATCAGGCTTGGTCACAAGTGTTCCTACCTGCTAAGCCAGTTCTCATCTCAAATATTTGTTTATGTGGTTAAGAATGTTAGAAAATCTTTTCTAGTGATTTTGAAATATGCAATGTATTGTTACCAATAGTTACCCTACTGTCCAAATGGTGTAATAGGATGCTAGAAACTGTTCCTCCTATTGGGTCTGGAATATTACATCCATGGACCTACCCCTGTTGAAGTCTCCAGGGCACTATTTTACTTTGGATTTGGATGATGCCACTGTTTAGCTTCCTCATCAAAGTGAGGTATGCAGGCACTCTTGGTAGTTCACATCTGAAGTTATGCTACTGTTTCATAGCTTTTGGGAAGCTATGAAAACCACACCTCCTTTCCTGATCCCCAGTTCCCTTTGCAGCAGTACTCACATGTGGAAGTGTACCACACTTCCACAGCACCCTGTCCAGTGCAACGCACGACTTGTGCTTTCTGTAAGGCAAGTTGTGAAAATCCTATGTAGAGTTTAGTTTATAGGACTCAATGACTAGCCATTTCACAGCCAACTCAAAATTTATTTTAGAATTATTTTATTTTATATGTGTGAGTGTTTTACCTGCATGTATGGATATACTCTACATGTGCAAATACTACCTGCAAAGATTAAAATACGATGTTGGATCCCATGTCATTGTAGCTATGGGTGGTTGTGAGCCACTATGTGGGTGCTGGGTATGGAAATCTGAGTCCTCTGCAAAAGAAACTTGTACTCTCAGCTGGTGAGTCATCTTTCCAGGTTGCACTGCCAAATTTTCATTTAGAGGTTTGATTCAGACCTGGGCTTCCATTCCATCATTTCTCTCAGATGGCTTGTAATGCAAATCACAGATATACTTCATTTGGAGGACTGTTGGTTGAAATAGTTATCACTACGCTGAAGCATTAAGATAGACTTGTCAAAAATGCTGACCATCTGTATCCATACTTGTACACACACATGGAAAAGCAGGGCAATGGAGGAATAGCATCAGATGTACTAAACTATACAAGACATGGGTGATGGAGGAAGTGCTATTCACATGTTTCATAGGATTGAGTTTAAAAGCATGCACAGTGATAGTATTTGTGTGCTGCTATGTGAAGGATGAAGGGCCTTTCTGTGTTCATTCCTGATAAAACTATTCCACTGGGTAAACATTTGGATCCCCCCATCCCAGTTGTAATGTACATGTCTACCTAAAAGGCATTATATTTTTGCCTTCCAAAACCATAACAAAATCTGTTTTTTTGAAATAGCCTAATGCCAAATAGCAATTTATGCTTTGGGACTTGGAAGGTGCATCCCTCTGGGAAGCAAATGTATTTGTGTCAATTTCGTTGATTGATCTTCACTTGCTTGCTTGCTTTTGTTTCTCATTATGTTTTGTTTTCAAGACAGGGTTTCTCTGTGTAGCTCTGACTGACCTCATACTCAGAGAACTCCCTACCTCTGCCTACCAAGTACTGGGACTAAAGGCATGCGCCACCATCACCTGGCCGCATTTCTTTGATTGTTACCACCAGCTTTTCTTGTTTCAGGCAGCAGATGTGGACTGGTAATTTCTACTTTGGTCATCTTGCTGGTTTCACTCCTGATTTGAAGATTTGAAAATCCATATGCCAGCAAATCAGTACTAGCCTCTGAAAAAGAACATCTTTATTTAGCCCCTGGCAAAGGTAGGGGACTTTCATTTTTGACTGAAAGCCTACGTGGATTTAATGTCCATCAAGATGGAAATTAACTATGAATCTAAGTAGAAGGGTGGGTAGAGTATCAAAGAAAAGTTTTCTTTGTCATAAAAAATGATTTATTTCAGCTTTCCCAGAACTCAAAGGTGAGCAAAGAAGTCAGGACCACAAGGGGTGCACCCACCCACGGAGACAGTGGGGCTGATCTATTGGAGCTCACCAAGGCCAGCTGGACTGTGACTGAAAAAGCATGGGATAAAACCGGACTCTTTGAATATGGCGGACAATGAGGGCTGCTGAGAAGCCAAGGACAATGGCACTGGGTTTTGATCCTATTTCATGTCCTGGCTTTGTGGGAGCCTAGCCAGTTTGGATGTTCTCCTTCCTAGACCAGGATGGAGGGGGGAGGACTTTGAACTTCCCACAGGGCAGGGAACCCTGACTGCTCTTCAGACTGGAGAGGGAGGGGGAGAGGAGTGGGGGGAGGGGGAAAGGAGTGAGGGGAGGGGGGAGGAGTGGGAGGCTGGGAGGAGGCGGAAATTTTTTTTCTCAATAAAAATAAATAAATAAATAAATAAAATTAAAAAAAATTTCTCCAAAATTTTTAGGCTTGTGCTGTCCTCTAGTGGCAACATTTGATAAGGCAAGATACTATTGCCTTGGTGGAAAGATTGAAGTAGCTACTATGGCAAAATGCTTTAGCAAGATAATTTGTAAACTTACTGCTTTTGAGATTGGGATATCCAAACTTAGGGTGTCAGTAGATTTTGTGTCTGGTGAGGCTTCTCTCTGTTTTGAAGCCAGCCCCTTCTAGAAAAAGTGGAGAGGGTCAAAGTGGCTTCTCAAAGCTTTTGCCTACTTTCCCTTAGGGTTCTATTCATACTCACAAGAGTAGAGCCCTCGCACAGGCCCTACAATCCTACTATCATAACCCTGGGGATTTAGTTTTCTTTGGGCAGTGCAAGGCAGTCATACAATAGCATCTTTTCATATACATTAAGGGCTGCGGGGAAAGGGTTGTGCTTCAGTAAGAAAGTGTGTGTTAGAACGCACGTTGAGTTCAATGTTCTGGTTCTAGATATTATAGTAGGACTCTCAAGAGAAGCAGCTAATAGGACATAGGCTTCTGGGTTTGCTTGTTATAATGGATTATCATACATGACTGTTTTCACTTGGCGTTTACCAGCCTGGGACCTACTCACTTCGACAGCATTTCGATGTCCTAATTGCATGACAGAGAAGAGTAATGCTAAAATTCTTCAAGGGTACTAGAGATCCTGAGATGTTTGTTCTTCAGTCATCGCAAAAGCCATGTGTCTGAACCTTCTCAAGTGGGTGTAATTACAAATGACAGGTGCATTTGAACATTTTTAAAATTGATTTTTATGTTTAACTGTGCATGCACAGATGACACACCTGTGCAGGTGCTCTGGGAGGCCAGAAGAGGGGTAGGATACTTCTTGAGGCAGAGTTAACAGGCAATTGTGAGGTGGCTGATGTGGGTGTGAGGAACTAAACTCTGGTCTTCTAGAAGAGTGGCAAGGACTCTTAATTGCTGAGTTATCTCCTCAATCTGTCCTTCCCCACATTTTTAACATTCTTAAGCTTTTAATTACCTGATTCTATAATAAACGAAGGCAAATTTGGCATTTGTAGCATTTTCTTTTCCTGTGAACCAACTCTGGGTTCATTATTTTCGTTTCCTTATTATTTCCCCAAGATAACATCTTTATTGATTATTTCTTAATTTCACACAATGCACCTCAATCAAACTAACTTCCAATTCCTCCTATGTCCACTCTCATACCCTGTGGCCTTTCCTCTGCATTCATTTTTAGCCAATCAAGAAAAAAAAGCAGCTTTTTTAATGTTAAAAGGTTAACTCTTGGCAGTAAATTCAGAGTCCTGTTTCTTCTACCATTGCCCCATATCCTACATACTTAGTGTCCATTTCTACAAATATTTCTCATCTTTTTCTGTAGATAGAAAATTTAAGTCATTCTTTTCCTTACCTTCTTTCTTTCTTTTTTAGTTTTTTGAGGCAGGGTTTCTCTGTCTCTGACAGCTTCGGTGCCTGTTCTGCAACTGACTCTTGTGGAACAGGCTGGCCTTGAATTCACAGAGATCTGCCTGCCTCTGCCTCCCAAGTGCTGGGAATAAAGACATGCATCACCATTGCCCAGCTTCAAGTCATGTAGGTTTATTTGTAATGACTCCAGGATAAACTTTTTGTTCATCTGCAGATTTATTTATTCATTTGGGGCATGGCTTCAGGTTCCCCAGGCTGACCTTGAAATTTTCATGTACCTAACTGAAGATGATCTTGAACTCCTGATCCTGCTAGCTCTACCATCTAAGTATGGAGATCCCAGGTGTGTGCCAGTGCTCTTTATTTATCTTTTTCCAGAGATTCATCCCAAGGCCCAAGCATACTAGGCAAGTCCCCTATCAACTGAATTATATATGAATGTTATTTTTGAGACAGGGTCTCATGTAGCCCAGGGGACTTGCCTCAAACTCGCCTTGGAGCCACAGTTGACCTTGAACTTCTCACCCCCCCACCTTGCCTTCACCTTTCAAGGGCTGAGGATAAAGATGTGTGCCATATCTTTGTGACTAACTCTTCAAAATCCATCTTTAGTGGGTTGTGATGACTTAAATCTAGATCAAGGTTCAGAAGCATAAAGAAGTATTAGAGTTGAGTCCCCAAAAGATTTGCAAGGCACTGTGGTGAGGTCATTTCAGTTTCTTCCGGCAATTCGTTTCCCATACAAGACTTAGACTCTTTAGGATAGAATGTTTACTAAAACATCTAGCATACGTTCCTTGCTTAATATTGTTTATGCTGGTTGAAATTCTAATCTTATACATACTATCTGTTTTTAGTGTATATAGTTTCGTATTGGGTTTGGAACTCTCTTATTTAAGAAAAAGGGGAGGTGCTGTGGGAGTTTCTTCCATTCCTGTAGCCAATAGACTTTAAGATACTAGCCTACTTGGGTGTGGTCACTTATACTTACTATACTATGCTATACTTATACTTATACTTAAATGCAGCTGTAAAGCATGTGTGCTCTCATTCTTGCTTCTGGCTGCTAGACTCTGTTCCTGTTCCCCATTCTGTGATCTGTGAGTCTCCCCTAAATAAATAACCCTTTATTATACATAATTCTGAACTAGTGTAGGACTATTTGGTATCTTCCACAATCACATCTGCATCCACATAAACACTGAGAGAGCTTGGGAAGTAATTCTAGACACAAAAGAATATAGTTAAGAACAGCTTATTGATAGCAGCATATTCGCGGGTTGGCTCTGTTTGCTAGAGGAAAGCACATCTCATTTAAGAGAGGCTTCCTGGCTCAGCTTTAGCTGCAAAAACCTTGCAGCTCTTTTAAGAGGCCCTGCCACCAAACACTTAAATGGTGTTTATGAATTGCTGACAGAATTCTTCATGGTGGTGTCAGGGACCTTGAAATGCCATAAAGTTGTGGCAATAAACTTGGCTCTGACCAGTACCTCTGCCATGAGGCTAGACTCTCAGAAAGCTAAAGAATGGGCTGGATCTAGCCGTCAAAGCTACAGGCTTTAATCCTAGCCATATAGCTTAGCAAATTAAAGACTTGTGTTGTCAAAAAAAGAGGGATATACAGTAAAGATAGATTCAAAGACAAAGAAACCTCTAAATGCTTTACACTGCATTTAAAAATATGTGTAGGCTTGGGAGGAAAAGAAAAAGGATAAAGTCCTTAAAAGAAAAAAAGAGAATAGTTGGGTGTGGTGGCACACACCTTTAATCTCAACACTTGGGAGACAGAGGCAGGTGAATCCCTGTGAGTTCAAGGACAATCTGGTCTACAGAGTGAGTGCCATGAAAGCCAGAGAAACCTAGCCTCAAAAAAACATAATTTAAAAATAAAAAAATAGAGTTTAAAATAAAGCCATATAAAGATGGAAAGTGCACACAAAGTCTGAACACTATATATGATTGTGTTATCTTTGAACTGTATGAATACTGAGGAAGGAACGAAAGTTGCTATAAGATATTTGATTTTAAATGCTGCTGGATTAATCCAACATGTATATTTTGAAAATGCCTTGACTTCAAAATTTAAGTCAAAAGGTATGCTACTTTGGATATTAGATTTTGCTTTTGTCTCAAAAACATAAAACAACAACAACAAAAACAAACAAATAAACAAAAAGTTAAATCAAGGGGGGACGATTGTGCAAGAGGGGAATGCATATGAAATGAATGAATAAGGAAAAATTGTGACATATCTAAATAGAATATGATAATAAAGTAAATTACTCTGCATGTTAACATAAAATAAATTTTTTAAAAAATTATAAATTAATTTCAAACCAATAAAAAAGAATACTCAATTACTCATTTAAAGAAATAAATAAGAATAATGGGGCCTGTGAGATGACTCAGCAGGTAGAGAGATTGCCTCACAATCCTGGTGGATTTGAGTTCAATTTCTGGAAGCCACGTAAAAGTGGAAAGAGACAACTCATGCAGCAAATATGACTCTGACTTTCAAATGGGACGTGCATGTATGCCCTTCCACATCAGCACACACACACACACACACACACACACACACACACACACACACACACACACACAAATGGAAAATAAGATGAAAAGGGAGAAATTATAGTATGTGTGATAGAAATAAAAAAGGAACATAAAGGCCTATTATTAAGACATTGGAAAAGTGAAAAGAAACCAATACATTCTAGAAACATACAACTTACTGAGGCAAATGAACCAGTGATTCAACACTATTGATGAATTCTGTTGTATATTTAAATAGAAATTAAGGTTTGAGAGAGATGGTTCAGTAAGTAGGAGCAATTGCTGCTCAAACATGAGGACCTGAGTTTAGATCGAAGAAACCTGAAATTTCTGACTGCAGTGTGGCTGCAGTCAGACCTACAACCCCAGCACTGTATGGGTGGAGATGGGAGGACCACTGTGGCTTTCTCGACATAAGTTCAAGCTCCAGATTCAGTGAGAGAGCTGGCCTCAGTGGAATAAAGCTGAGGAACAAAGAGGTAGAGAGGGTCACGAGACATCCACCTCTGGCCTTCAGGACTATACACACATGTAGATATACCAAATATACATGCACCACACTTACATATGCACAAGTGCACATGCACTAGCATACCCACATATAAAGTTAAAAGAGAATCAGGTCCAGTTCTTAAATTCTGTCAGGAAATGTCAGTAGAGGAAATCTACGTAAACCCATTTTATGATGTTGGCATAATGCTGGTACCAAAGAAAATACTCTCATTAGCTTGACACATACCATAAGGAAAATACCTAGAACTGGTGAGATGGCTCAACAGGTGAAGAAGCCTGCCACCAAGTCCTAGGACCTTGCTTGGATTCCTGGAGTATACATAATAGAAGAGAACTGACTCCTGTAGCTGCCCTTTGATCTTCATGTGTGCATGTATATATCCCTCCACCACAAAATAAGTAACTAAATGAACAAGATTTAAAAAGAACACTAGAGTCCAATAACACTAATGATGTAGATGCAAAAGTCCTCAATAAAATACTAACAGACTGAATTCCACAACCCATCCAAAAGATTACACACTATGATGGGGTGCGATTTATTTTGGGGATAAAATGTTACATGTTCATCAGTCAATTTGACACACCCAATGAACAGAATGAAAGACAAAAATGACATGGTCATCTCAAGATGCTTGACGACTTTCAGTTTCCATTCATGATAAAAATTCTCAAGATAGGAAATTTCCTAGCCAAATGCCATTTGTAACAAGTGCACCATTAACATCATATTCAGTAAGACAAATGGAAGTTTGACCTCTAAGGTCTGGCATATGGCAAGAATGTCTACTTTAAGCACCCTTATTTTTAATTTAAAGTTTTCTTCTCACTTAAGGTTATGGTTACTGATAGTTTTCCTGTGCTTCAGTGGATGGCCCCACACCCTTTAATGGTTATCATATACACAAATGACATGAAATTAGTGGGGACCATTTTGTGTGAGACATGGAGGGAGTTAGAGGAAGAGAGTGGGGGACAGATAATAATAATATTTCATTGTATACATGTATGAAATTCTCAATAATGAAGAAAACTTTAAAAATTTTGACCTTTTTTCAAATCAGTTCTGAAAATATTAAAGCAAGCAATCAGACAAGAGAAATAAATAAAATGCATTCATTTTTTAAAGAAGCAGATGAGCTGTCTATGCTGTCAGATGACATGCTGCAATATGTAGAAAATATGAAAAGACTCCATCAAAAAATTTATAACCAAAAAATATTTTGTAGCATTTTAGGACACAAAATTAACAGATAGCATTCAGTTGCATTTCATTTTCTTCTACCGCGTGCTACCATCCACAATGCTGAAAAGCAGATTCAGTTTCATGCATGGTAGGCAAGCATAGAACCAGGTGAGCGACAGCCCCAGCAGATATGATGAAAATGTCAAAATCCTATTTTCTAGCATTATAAAATACGCAGAATTTTATTATTACACTTAATCGCCCACTGAATACTGTGGTGTCTTACTCCTACCATAAGAGACAATTACAAGATACTAACCACTAGATGAGTAAAATATTTTAACATTCACTCAAAAACATAGACAGCTTTAAAAAGACAATAAAAACATATATTGTACAAATAAAAAGTATAATTTTAGGACCATTTTCACTTGAATTGTTTAAACTCAAAATTACATATGCATGTCACAAGTATATTTTTCATTGTCTTAGAGATTCATTATTTTCACGTGTTTGGGTGTTTTGCCTGTATGTAGTGTTTGGTTGGAAGTGTCACCCCAGACACTGGCATCCATATATCCAGAGTCTGGAATGCTTGGGTGGAAGTTTCATCCCAAGTCCCCTCCCCTGGAAGTTGCCTCAGTTCAGACTCCACCTCTGAGAAAGCCCACCAAATGATGACTCTTCCCCAGAGATGATCAAGACCACTCCCACCAGGTATTTAAATTGTACCCTAGAGACCAAACATGTGGTTTCATCCTGCCCTGTCTCCTCACTGCGTGGCTAGAAGGCTACCCGGGAGCATTGGTATCCATTAAACCTGGTCCTTTTCTAATTAAGATTGATTTCGTCTGATTTGGATTATTGCGTCAGTGGAGAGGTTTATCGGGATGCAGAAACTTCTCATGTATGTCTGTACACAGTGCCTTCAGAGACCAGAAGTCAGTGTTGGAACCCTGGGAAATGAAGGTATGGATGGTTAGGACTCAACATTTATGTTCTGGGATCCAAACCTGGGTCCTCTGGAACAGCAGACGATGTTTTTCATTCCTGAACCATCTCTCCAACGCCTCTTTTTCATTTTTTATTTGCACATATTAATATTGCTTAAAGTTAATTCATAATAGCACTTCCATACCATGGGGGCCAGCCATGATAAGCTAAGTTCTTTACTTCCAAACATTCTACCTGCCAGAGAAGAAATCAGCCACCCATAAATTTAGTAAGAGGCCTGAGTCTCAGTAGTTTACCCTGAGGCAATACCTGGTTGCAGGAGGAAACACAAGCTGAGATTACCTGACCACTGCCCCAAAACAGACCATTCAAAGGAAATGTCTAACAGTCCAACCACTGTGGATAGGATCAGCTGCCAGTGCATGTTCACCAGGACACCCCTAGGCAAATGTCAACCAATCAGAGGTCCTGAACCTCAGAAACCCCTCATCCCCACCTTTACTACTATAAAAACCCAATTCTAATTGAGTTCGGGGCTCTTCAGTTATTCCAATTTGTTGGGCATGCAGAGAGACCGAGTTTGCAAACTTGGTTAAAATAAAGGCTTTTTTTTTTTTAACATACAGGACTCGGTCTCCTTTTTTGCTTTTGCAGGGACTTTGCACATTTGGGCATAACATACATGCACAGAAGTGCTTTAGTCCCCCATTACTTTTTAATTCCTTCCAATCTGCCCTTCCTCCAATAGTCCCCCTTTTAATTTCATAGGCTTTTGTTAGACTCAGATTCCAAATAAGACAGAAAAAGGACTCTATTTGTTTTTATGGGAATAGCTTATTTTACTTAGCATCTATTTTCCTGAAAATGATATAATTTCATTCTTTATGGCCCAGACTAATTGAATACTTTTATTCTTCTTAATTACCCAGACTTAAACAGGGGGATGCAGGAGAATACAGATGACTTGCAAATCCACAGGGAGTCTAACTTCTAGGGAAGATAATCCACAGACCAAGCCTTCCAGGGAAGCAGGTGGACTCCCTCTGTTCTTCCTGATCCAATCCCCAGTCTTATCCCTAGCTCTGCTGCAGAAAAACTGCTGAAGCCTTCCCTTCCCCAATGCCCCATCCCTTGTGTCTCCCACAGACCTTTCCTTTCTAACAACCTTCCAGCCCCCAACTCCAGCAGGTGCACCCTGCTAATCCACAGGCTAGGCCTGCTAGGGAAACAGGTTGGCTGACTGCAGCTATTCACCTCGCCTGCTCTTCCACATTTGTCAGTCTCATTCCCAGCTCTGTAGACCACCTGCTGGGCTCTCCCTTTTCTCTCTGACCCCATCCCAATGAATCACAAAGTTCCTTCAACCTTCCTTTTCTCAATTTATCCCATTATCCCAGTCTCCAAAACCAGCAGGGATTCCTTGTGAACACACCAGCTGAGAAGACCAGGGAAACAGGTAAACTGACTACAGATCCTCACCTTTCTTCAATCCCCAGTCTCATTCCCAGCTCTGTGGGAGAACACATGTGGGAGCCCTCCCCCAAGTCCATTTCTAGTGAATCCTAAAGACCTTCCCCTCCTAACCAACCAACCTCATTTCCTCCACTTATTGCTTTATCTCAGCCCCCAATTCCAGCAGGCATCCCCTGCTAACCCACAGGCCACTCCCGCCAGGGAAGCAGGGGGGCTGACTGCAGAATTTCACCCTTTCTTCCATTCCTCCAGGTCCAATCCTCTAGTCTCAGCCTTGACTCTATATGAGACCTTCTAGCATGACCTCTCTCCACTGTCTGCTCCAATTCCAAGGAACCTAGATGAGCAGACCCTGTTGGAACACTCTGATTTCCTCAACCCTAGCCTATCCCCATTCCTAAATGTCAGTTGCTAATATCCAGAAACTCCTGGAACCCCCAGAGACTATCAGATGGTCAAAAAATTTCCCACCAAGCAAGACACAGCTACCACACTCTAAAACAAGAGAGGAATGAGAAACCAAGGGGAAAAAACACTCACCCAACAAAACCAACCAGATTTTATCAGCATCTACAATTATATTCTTACCAATCTCTGATGTCTAGATGCCAGTATAAAAACACAATAATCTCTAGGAAAATGACTCCACTAGAGTCCAGCAACGCTATTACAGCAGGCCTTGAAAATCTTAATATAGCTGAAGCACAAATAAGACCTTAAAACAGCATGTGTGAAAATGATAGAGATCACTAAAGAAGAAACTGTTATCATTCATAACACAGGTGACCCAAGGACAGTCCCACAAGGAGTGGCAGTAGGTGACGCGAGGCCTCAGGACTCCTAGTAGGAGGGAGACCTTGGCAGGTTACAGACAGACAGATGAGAGCTTGGGTATAGACTTTATAGTGGGTTATGGAGGTAGAGGGGAAGAGGAAAAGGGAGAGACACAAAAGTGGCCTCTCTAGAAGACATACTAAGAAGAGAAACACACACACAGAGAGAGAGAGAGAGAGAGAGAGAGAGAGAGAGAGAGAGAGAGAGAGAGAGAGAGAGAGAGAGAGAGAAGAGAAGGCTGGAGAGGAGGCCTGAGATCCCCTTGCTTTGGATGCAGGAAGGAGGAGATTGGAGTGGACAGGGTTTTTCTTTTAAATGGACAGTGTACCCAGGTAATAGGCCAGGCCAGCATATTTACTTTTACAACATAAAAGAATAAACATCTTAAGTAATGCAGGAAAACACAAACAACATAAATAAATAAATAAATCTCATTTTAAAAATACAGGAAAATACAAACAGTGGAAAGAAATGTATAAAACTATTTAGGATCTTAAAATCAAAATAGAAACAATAAAGAAAACCTAAACTGAAGCAATTCTGGCAATGAAAAAATCAGGAATTCAAACAGGAACCACAGAGACAAGCTACACAAACAGAATACAAGAGATAGAAATAAAATCTTAGAAATTGAAGATACATAGAGGAAATGGATACATTTGGTAAAGAAAATGTTAAATCTAAAAAACTCCCAACACACAACATCCAGAAAATCTGGGACACTGAAAAGATTAAATCTAAGAATAATAGGAACAGAGGAAGGAGAAGAAATAGAGGACCAAACACAAAAACTCTTTTCAGCAAAATCATAGAAAAAAATTTTTCCTAACCTAAAGAAGGATATCCCTATCAAGGTACAAGAAAGAAACTTACAAAACAACAAATAGATTGGATCAGAAAAGGAAGTTCCCTCACCACACAATAATCAAAACACTAAATATACAAAACAAAGAATATTAGGAGTAACTTGCGTGGTGAGGGAACTCCCTTTTCTGATCCAATCTATTTGTATAGATAAAAGGGCTCACAATCTTCCCAGTACATTGGATTATTGCTGATATTCAGCAGCTTTAAATGGTTGGCTTGAGTGCACTCAGCTAGAAACTTGAAATCATTGCAAGAAAGTTCACAGAATGTTAGATGTAAGAAATTCAAACTGGTTGGTAGGACTCTTCAGAGAGAAAACAGAAAAGGATTTCTAAAAGAAATGTGGACTCGAAGAGGAGAACTATATCTGTGAAACTAGAACAAACCGTTTTGCTCATCATCAGCAAATGATGTGAGCTTTCACACAATAGTCTTGTGGGTCTGTGAGAGATACTTTACCACCCTGGCAAATACTAGTTTAACTTTTACAATATGTTGAACATATTCTTATAAAGTTGTGTGAAAAACTTAGTGAAAATACTATCAACTTAGAAAATACAACATAACCAAAGGGGGAGCTAGTTCACCTGCTCAGAAGAGAGGGGACAGAAGGAGCAACCAACTAGAAACTCCCTTTGACCAGTCCATAAATAACAGCCTTTCCAGTCATGGCCTGAACCTTGGAGATTTTCCTCATGATATGACATTACCATATACGAGTGTATGACTATGTGCACCTGTGCCGGAACATAAAGTCTTTCAATTCCCCCTCTTTAACTCTCAATGGCCAGAGGAGAACTGCATTGTTCCTTTGACCTCAATATTTCTGGAATGAGCTCAGTGCCTACATGCTCATCTGACTATGCTTTTTGTAACCCCATTTTTGCCTTCAACTATAGAACAATACCATTCTATGGCTGTTTTAAAACTCCCAGCATTGCCCATTCTGAGGTAGAAGGAGAAAGGGTTATGGGAAGCTTAAGGATATCTAAGAATTATCTCTCTCATCGTAAAAACAGGCTGCTATTGGAAACCCAGTATTTATCCCAGGCCCTTATCTCAGGACAGTTTCAACATGATCTGTGATGGCAAAAGAATACAAACTGAGTTCATTTAGATGGTCCATACACCTCAGCTGTGAGACACAATTCCAAAACCTTTCTCATTCAAAGGTCTACAAGGGACTTTAGACTGACAAAGTCTGCTCAGGTGTCCCAACTGAGTCAAAAGGATGATGAACTCACTCAGACAGCCCTGAAACACTGACAGGTGATCAAGGCATTTGAGATCTAAATGGTCCAGGGTGTTTCTACTATCACCCAATTTATAGATTTCCAAATCTCGGCAGCACAGGTGCAAAGAACCTGAACTCTCTTCTATTTTATTCAGAAGCAGAGCCAAATATTCACATTCCCTTAAGGTGCTACCGCTTCTGAGGGAAATGTTCACTCTTAATTCCATAGTCTTATTAGAGGGTTGAACCTCAGGATCTGAACTTGCAATAGGATACTGGTCCTTGATCTTCAAGATAGAGTGCTCCAAGTGAGCACAGGAGAACAAGCATGCAGGTGACATAGTACTGATCTCCAGCAGACGATCTTGCAGCCAGAATCCTCCCTTAAATCTAGGATCCTCAGTTTAGGGCTCCTGTAGGGAAAAGAGAACACAGAACACTAAGAGCTAGAAACATTACTATAACCAAGCTGTATCAATGACAACATGTAGTGACAAAATCATCTTTCTTTTTCTTCTTCTTTTTGTCATTCCATACACCAAATACCAGCAAGATTTTGTCATGTTAATACTATATCCTTTACTATTTTCTGTAATCAACTAAGGTTCATAATACCTTGATATCCCTGTTTTCATGAAACATCTCCATTTTGTATATTTATCAACAGCAGCCTCTCTCACCTCTATAACAAAATTAAAACCCTCTGTAAGACATCAGAGTTTTTAAGATAACCACAACTGATGTACCAACCAACTCACATAGATTTTCATTATTCACTGTTACCTAACTATGAGAGATTATCTGGCCCCCACTTGCAATAAGTTCCAGGATAATGTTTTGTTACCTTACCATATACATATTATACACATTCTTATTGAAAAGCTGAGTTCTTGGCAGTAAGACCGGAAGACTGAAGGCATAAGTCATAAACAATGCCACACAAGTTTGGAATTATGATTAATAGGGTGGTATTTATTTAAAGGGGAAAAAACTTACAGATCACCGTCAGCCCTCTGCGCAACCAGCAAGGGAGTCTAGTCGCTGGCACAGCAGGAAGTGAAGAGAAGAGGAGAGGGAAGTGGCCGCTTTTTTAAAGAGAGAGAGACCACACCCCAATGGGCTGGTATCTCAGCAGCTATAGGCTGGAGGAACGGGAGGACCTCCCGCAACACCTCCCCCTTTTGTTTAAATAAGAGTTCTAAACCTACTATGAAATTATATACAATAAGTACAAATATCCTATTCTAACTAGCTTAGGTCTTGTATAATAAATAACTTGGCCAAGTCATGAGAGAAAGTAACAATTTATATAGTCTTCAACCCCATCAAAGATCTGAGAAGGGAAATAATGTTACCTGGGTAATTAGGAAGTTCAGTAAAACAACTTCCAAAACATGCAACAAATCACAGAGACAACTAGCTACCTGGGCAATCACCCAAAGTCACGTTAGCAGCGTTGAAGCAACCAACTTTGGCTAAGGCCTAACATAACTGACATACCGTTTTCAAAGGCAAGCAACTTTTCAAAACTGTCTTACCCTGTCTAGGCAGGATATGACAGTCCTGTTTTATCCATTGATGCACGCTCTGTATCTTTGTCAGTGGTTGAGGTATGGGCATTTCTTTGCCCCAAGGCCAGTTCTGCCAAAAAGAAAGGCTCCAGGTGGAGTGTCTTTGGTGCTCAACATTCTCTCGGGAATAGAGTGGTGTTGCCAGGAGCAATTGTGTCTCACTACCACAAAACTCTGAGTTAAGTTAAAGGTTATTTTCTACAGCTCTTTGAAGAAGTTGAAGATTATCTATCTATACTGAGTATAATCTCTATATATCTAAAGAACCTGATTAGTCTAATTATAAAAGACAAACTTAGATGACTATTAGTCTATATAATTCTCAATATCTAACTTAAAGACTAAGACAATAAACGACTGTGAAACAAATGAGAACAATGACCTACAAATATAAACAATGTACAAATATACATTGCAGTAGGTAAATACATATCAATACACAAACATTATATAAGTATCTTAATCAGAGGTAGAAATGTACACTGCAATATGGTAAATATATACAATATATATATCAATACAATATATGTCAATACATAAAAATGTTTTAAACAGAAGTAGAAACATGCATGCTTACAACAGTCAATATAATTTAACTTTGTATCAATATACAAGAATCTATACCAATATATTTGTCTAAAAACAGTAACTCACAATTACAAATCTATTATCCCATCATCCCTCTTTTTTTTTTCAAAATGGTCCCTGAGCTTATAAAATTCCTCCCCTAACCCTCAATCTTATACTAATTATAATCAACCCCTAAATGATGTCCCTAAACCCAAGGGCAAACTTTACTGGGAAAGGGAACGTGGTCCTCTAGAATTACTTCCAACTGTCATGGGGGCGACGTTCTTTCTGGGGGATCCTGTGAAAGTAAAATGATGGTTAAATTTCAAGATCAATGTCTTTTAAAATTGCCAATAGTCTCTGAGTATTTTGTGCAGGTCTGGCCAAAATGTTGAATAAGATGTGCACCATTTCAACTAACCAAGTTGGAACTGTCTTGTGCAGCTGGTACCCAAAGCAGTTCTTGTAGTAGCGCTATCAGTATCATGACGTCATATCAACCAGGTGGACTTG
The DNA here is from genome assembly GCF_037038515.1 of Microtus pennsylvanicus. Classification (NCBI taxonomy): domain Eukaryota; kingdom Metazoa; phylum Chordata; class Mammalia; order Rodentia; family Cricetidae; genus Microtus; species Microtus pennsylvanicus. The sequence continues at coordinate 42,906,597 of NC_134601.1, forward strand.
TTGTTGTGGGGCCCGATCTTCTTCCTGGAAACTTCAAATGTCACTTCAGGAAAAACTCATTGTTCATTGTGAAAAACTTAAACATTAATCATATAGACATATATATATATATATATATATATATTCACTGAAATGCATGATAGATATATTCAATGAAAAGTATGATAGATATGAAGAAAAGCAAAGATGTTTTCTAAACTCATATTTCTTTCTGTCCCATATCATGGCTCTTGATATGAGACCGAAACTCCAGAAACTCTGGGTTTTTCTCTAACTAACAGGCTTGGAATTGGAGAGGGACTGAGCCAGAGTCCAACTTCAAAACAAGCTTTATAAATATAGAAATATGGTATAATATATTTTACTTACACAACTCATTCAGTTTTCTTGATATTTCCTATTGGGCAGGTATTTTTCCATCTGTCAGTATCCAAACATCCAGGGTCCCTTGAATTTTTCAAAGATGAGTGTTTTCCTGTGGAGATAAGAACAGAACCCTGCCCCCATTCTATATGTTTTTCTTACCACCTGTATGAATATCATCATTGTGAATGAGTTGTCATTTCTCCTTTCCAAGAGGTTTCTCCTCTTCAAATCGACACTTTATTAATTTTGATGGTATCCACAATTTTTCTTCTCCTGTGGAAACAAGAGCAAAACCCCTTCCCCAACATAGCACATATACTGGCTTCCATTGAGAGGTCAGCACATCTTTGAAATAAATCGGTTGATTTAGTTCAGCAGAATTTTCCATTATCCAATGTCTTTCTGCTGTTTTCGTTCCATTCTCATTAGCATTAAGAAAATTCAAGTTTAATAAAGCATTATGTAATCTATTTCTGGGGGTATTTTCGGTCCCTTTCTGTTTGTTCAGCATATCCTTTATAGTACGATTTGATCTTTCTATAACTGCCTGACCTGTAGGATTATTTGGTATACCTGTAATGTGTTTTATATTATAATAATCAAAAAAGCGTTTCATTTTCTTAGATACATATGCTGGACCATTATCTGTCTTTATTTGTGCAGGTATACCCATGATGGCCATAACTTCCAATAAATGTGTGATTACTGAATCAGCCTTTTCTGAGCTCAGGGCAGTAGCCCATTGAAAACCTGAATACGTGTCTATGGTGTGGTGTAGATATTTTAATTTACCAAATTCCATAAAGTGGAACACATCCATCTGCCAGATTTCATTTCTCTTGGTGCCCTTTGGGTTACTCCCTGCAGGCAACAGTGTTTGATTATAGAAAGAACAAGTAGGACATCTCTATATAATGTCCTTAGCTTGTTGCCAAGTAATGGAAAATTCTTTCTTTAGGCCTTTACTATTGACATGATGCTTCTTATGAAATTCTGAGGCCTGCAACACACTTCCAATCAATAATTGATCAATCTCAGCGTTGCCTTGGGCTAGTGGACCAGGCAGACCTGTATGGGACCGGACAAAGCCTGTTCCTGATTATGTCTTGAACCTGGACAAACAATGAAGTAAACTCTGTGTCATCTGGTATAAATTCAGCGGTTTCAATATGCAAGATAACTCTTTCTGCATATTGTGAATCTGTAACTGTATTAAGAGGTTCTTTAAAATCCCTTAGCACCATAAGAATGGCATATAATTCTGCCTTCTGGACAGAATTATAAGGGCTTTGTTCCACCTTACTCAATTCATCTGACTTGAAACCTGCTTTCCCTGATTTATTTGCATCAGTATAGAACGTACGGGCTCCAGTTATTGGAGCATCACGTACAATTCTAGGAAGAATTCAAGAAGTTCTTTTTAAGAGGTTAAGTCTACCACTTTTGGGATAGTTGCTATTAATTTCTCCCAAAAAATTAGCACAAGCTCTTTGCCACAGTTCGTTGTCTTCCCATAACTTTTTTATTTCTTCAGTAGTAAAAGGCACTATAATTTCTGCTGGATATATAAGTGCTAGTTGATGAAGTCTCAGGTTACCTTTTATAATTAACTCAGAGACTTTTTCCACATAAGTTTTTAATTTTTTACTTGGTTTATTAGGTATAAATGTCCACTCTAAAATAATATCTTTCCTCTGCATTAGAATCCCTGTAGGAGAAATTCTGGAAGGCAATATGACTAGGATGCAGCTAAGATTTGGGTTCACCCTATCCACATGTGCCTCCTGTAATTTTTCCTCAGTCATTGTCAGTTCCTTTTCTGCTTCAGCTGTCAGTTTTCTTGGACTATTCAAATCTTTATCACCATCTAAGGTTTTGTTCAAATGAACTATTACATCAGGTGTTATCCCAACAGCTGGTCGTAGACTGGAAATGTCTCCTAACAATCTTTGGAAGTCATTAAGAGTCTTTAACCGGTCTCTCCTAATTTGTGCCTTTTGCATTTTAATTTTCTCTAACCCTATTCTGTAACCTAGGTAATTAATAGAATTTCCTCTTTGAATCTTTTCAGGGGCAATTTGTAATCCCCACCTAGGCAAGACTTTCTTTACTTCTTCAAACATCCTTTCTAAAGTATCTTTATTTGAATCAGATAACAAGATGTCATCCATGTTTGGGGAATTGTTTACGAATTATTTCCAATGGCTTACATACAAAATATTGGCACAATGTAGGACTATTGAGCATACCCTGTGGGAGGATAGTCCATTGATAACTCCCATTAGGCTGAGAATTATTATAAGTAGGCACTGTGAAGGCAAATTTTTCTCTATCCTTTTCTTGTAACGGTATAGTGAAAAAACAATCTTTCAAATCAATAACTATAAGAGGCCATCCTTTTGGTAACAGAGAAGGCAAAGGAATTCCAGATTGTAGTGGGCCCATAGGTTGAATTACTTTGTTGACAGCTCTTAAATCTGTCACCATTCTCCATTTACCAGATTTCTTTTTTACAACGAACACAGGAGAATTCCAAGGGCTGGTTGATTCTTCAATATGGTGAGCATCTAGTTGCTCTTGCACCAGCTGTTCCAATGCCTGTAATTTATCTTCAGCTAGAGGCCACTGTTTGATCCATATTGGCTTCTCAGTTAGCCATTTTAAATGTAGGGCTGTTGGTACCTCTAAAGGTTTGGTATTTGCTGTATGTTCTTGGACAGCCTGAATGGCTGGTGACCTTTTTCCATAATACCTCATCATATCCTTCCCAGAATAATGAGTTCCTGGAAATACAGGAATGTTAATCTGGGTATTCCATTGCTGTAGCAGGTCACGGCCCCATAAATTTATGGCAATATTGGCTATATATGGACTTAGTCTTCCTATTTGCCCTTCGGGCCCTATGCATTCAACCCATCTTGTGCTTTGTTTTACACGAGATAGGGTTCCAATTCCCAGGAACTGAACATCTACCTCTTGAAGAGGCCAATTCAGATGTCAAGATTCTGGGATAATGATACTTACATCCACACCTGTGTCTAATAAGCCTTCAATAAAAGTGCCATTTATACAGACTCTTAGCTTTGGTCTTTGATCGTTAATAGAAGTCTGCCAAAATATATGTTTACTCTGTCCTACTGGGTTTTTTGACTCATCCTCCACGTGTAATTCATCATTTAGACCAGTATTACTTTTTACAGCAGAAATTGGAGCTTTTAATCTTCTTGGTGAGGCATGTTCTCCACTGTGACTGGGAATGACTGGGCCACTGTTGGCTTGGGGGCCTGCGAGAGGCCCCTCAAGGAGTTACCCGATGATATAGGATTGCCCTGTCTGTCTGTTGTTGACCTGCATTCGTTGGACCAATGCCGTCTTTAATGCATCTCCTACATATACCTGAAGGCCGAGGTCTCTTATTTTTGTCATTCCCAGAAGAGATATTATTACTAGAAATTCTGTGCCTGAAATCCCTTTGCAGATGTCCTAATTTACCCCAATAAAGCACCTGGCAATTTGATGTCTCCTTATTGCTTTGGAAATGTCTTCTCCTACCCAAGATTCATCATTATAGCTAAACGTCTCAATATTCATTGTATGCTGAATCCATCAACTGATATAATGGGAGCTCACCAAGGCCTGCTGGACTGGCACTGAATGAGCATGTGATCAGACTGGACTCTCTGAATATGGCTGACAATGAGGGCTGACTGTGAAGCCAATGATAATGGCACTGGGTTTGATGCTACTGCATGTACTGGCTTTTTGAGAGCTTAGTCTGTTTGTATGCATACCTTAGTAGATCTGGCTGGAGGGGGGAGGGCCTTGGACTTTCGACTAGACAGGGCATCCTGACTTCTCTTAGGACTAGAGAGGGATAAGGATGGGACATAAGGGGAGTGGAAGGGAAATGGGAGGAAGTGGAAATTTTTCATAAATAAATTAATACTTAAAAAAAAGAATTCTCAGGGGAACAATCATGAGGATGCCTTCCTGGAAAGATAAATGTCAGTGTAGGAAGAAGCAGCAGCTCTAATGGCTTTGCCCCAGGAATTCTCAGCCTACTTGTTCCTTCGAATATGCTGAGAGAACATTGAGAGAAACACAGTACAGAGTCTTAAAGTGGGAAGTGGAAAAAGGATTGAAGTCATACAACAAAGGTCCCATGTCTTATTAATCTTCCTGAGTATCTAAACAGCTTGATGTGAAAAGAGGAGCAATGTTTTTCCATGATGTGTCTACGTGCCAGAAACAGCTTGACCTCCTTGAATTCTTAATATAAATCCTGGTTTTTCTCAACACTGCTATTCAGGCATTGCTGGAAACAGCTTATTTAGCCTCAGTCACTGACACAAATGATATTACCTTTGACAATGGATCTAAGTGTCAAGGTAATTTTTCTGTTTTTCTTTGAGGTCACAGCTCTTATTATTTGTTTAAACTGTGACTGGGAAATACTCTTTCCTCAGACCTTGCCAAGTGAAACATGATACAGCAATGTACATTTAAAAACAGTTTTGAAAAGAACCATTTACTAGGTAACTCAATTACAACACTTTTATTGATCATAAACATAGGGCACTGTACTGAAGGGGGAAAGCAGACACCCTCACATGTGCGCTCTCTACCTTTTACAAACGTTCAGAGAGAATACTTTGGAGAGCAACATTCAGAACCGTCTTAAGACCCCAAATGCTCCGCAAGCGTGGCTTCCATATCCTGCATACTTTTGGTAAGAGTGTGACAGGGAACCCAGACAGGAAAAACATTTTTTAAAAAATCAACTAAGGCAGATTACAAATGATTTCCATTCACAAAAGAATTCAAAACATCTCCTTCATCTGTTTAAAAAACAAGGTCAACAGTTAGTAAGGGCCTTTAACAGTCATTTGCAACATCGGTCTCTTTATCATGAGGAGTTGGAGAACCGACTTAAAATCATAGAAGCAGGTGGTTAAATACAAAATCTGTAAGTGATAACCCTTCATAAATATAAGACATTGATAAAAGCGGAGAATTCTGGGCACAGAAATAAAGTTTTTGCTGAAGAAAAAAAACAACCCATTGCTTAAGGTAACAGAGCTAAGCATTTTCCTATCTTGGAATGATTCTGATAATCATGTCCCTAAAGACTGAGTATCTCCTGACACATTTCCTTATCAATTGTACAATCACCTGCTCCAACACTAGTGTGTGAGCCTCCTCCCTCTCCCCAATGCCACCTCCATTAACATAGTGGTGCAACTACATTTTCTTTTCAGGGAAAATGTTCCAATTTCCAAACACAGCTCTCTTCAGTGTTACTGCAAATAGCTTGAAGGTTTTTAACTTGTTCAACTTGGTTTTCAGCACTAATAAATCTCAACATTGTAAGCTGCATGGAATAAAAACAAAATACTCTAAACCTTCACACTAGTAAGTAGATTAAAAACCATTTGAAATATACAAGAAATATCAGGATTTAGTACTTCCCCCTATGCTTTGAACAATGTAATTTCCAACATTATTACTGCATGAAGTTCAAAGTAGGCCTTAAAGACAGGAACTTTCTGTAATAAAAAAAAAGTGTAAAGAAACAAAATGAATTGTAAAGTCTTTTGCAAGAATAGGTGTTTGGACGCTGGTGAGGAAAAAGATTTTCATTCTTCATTGTACACCTGACACCTATAGGAGAAACCTTATATTTATTTATTTATTTATTTATTTATTTATTTATTTATTTATTTAAGATTTCTGCCTCCTCCCTGCCACCGCCTCCCATTTCTTTAACATCTGCAACACTAGTAATATATAATAATCATGGACGTGGAAAAATGAAAAAGCAACTCCCACTAAAAATACTTGTATTCTTCCTAGAGAAACCAAGAGATAGGAGTGCTATGCAAAAGAGTCCACATGCACGTCAAAACATGTGCATTCTACTGAAGGCTAGGAATGGGAAGATGGGTTTCTAGTGTCTGCGAAGAGCTTCAACATCTGCATTCATAACCAGCATCCTGCTTGAGTTACCTCTGGCTTCAGTACGTTGCAAACAAGTCATAGGTTTGGGGAGTTCAGGGAGGTACCTGTTGTCAGCAACTTCATGTTTAGAATATGCTTCAGCTGTTTTTGAGCTATAGAAAATGAACACCCCTAAAATGGAACATTTTTACCAAGAGGAAAATGGATTTGTTCTTATTAATCAGGACTATTCTGCAGAACTGAAAACCATGGAAAGGTGACAAGGAGGCTCACAAATATAAAGGAATCCTGACTTTTACCTGGATAACACTTTTAAAAAGATAAAAAATGTATTACATAAGAGCCACAAATAGTGAAATCTGCTTATATTAAAAAAATAGGTGAAGCTTTGTTTGGACATTATTTCCTTGCAGTACATATTCTTTGTAAACAACTACCTAATTTACAATTTCATTGCCTTGACACTTAGCCAGAGGAAAACATGTAAGAATGAACTTTGAAATAATCTGTACTGCTAAGGTGGTACCAGTGAGGGTAAGCAGATTTGGGTAAAGCAGTTTCTAGAATCCCGGCTAGTCTGGGTAGTTAGCTCATTTGGTGAAAGGCCAGGGATGTGCCTGCTCAATCCACCTTCTCTTCTGGCCTGGCAGCTTTCTCTGGGGAACCAACAAAGCTAATTTTAACCCCAATTAGTCTTAAAAGAAAAACCAGGCAAGAGTACTGGGGTTATCACATTCTAGTCTTACCACTAAAAAAGAACAATAAAGTGTGTGTCCATAGATGTGAGCCAGCCATCTCATCTTCACATATGGGCAACACAATTAGAATTTGAATTTCAAATAACCCAACATGCCTCACTGTCAATAAAAGATAATATCTTAGTTTATGAATATGTCTTTCAAAAGTGGCATGTTGGATCTGCTAGGTACAGCAATGAAATATTGACAAGCGTGCACTATTACCAGAGATGATGAATCTCGAAAACAAGCAAATCCGAGACTTTTCCAAAAGCACACCCATCTGTACCAACTGAAATCCCTACTTTAAAATTGGTTTAGAAGTCTCTTTCTTCCACCTTCTCTTTTTGAGAAGCAGATTGTAAAAACATCAGTTTAACTTGTGCTAGGTGGTAGCGGTTTGTGTTTTAAACCAAAAACAGCTCTGCTAAATTTGTTGATCTTCTGCTTCATCTATTCAAGTCGAATACTGGGTCAAGCTGCTGTGGCTGTCACTGTAGGAAACCAGTTCATGCCTATACCACTGTCATCATGAAAATGTTCCATTCTCCAGAACAGTGTTCTCACCCTCTATGACTTTCTGCCTAAATCCAGGTTAAAATCCTTGATTTCCATTGGGATTTAGCGCAGTTTGATTCTACATGGTCCTTTCTTTCCATGTCACAGTAGCTGTTCTCAAATACATTTAATAGAGATATGTTCTGCTCTCATCACCCACACACTTACAAAAGCAGCTTGGCACTTTGTTTAGTGTGTTTGCTTTACTATGCCAGCTCACAAAAAGCAGTTCTCATTTCTAAGCACGGTACTTTACAATGTTGTGTGTGTTAATACAATAGTGCATTGGAAAAGTACTGAGCCTCTACAAAATAGCTTTACCTTTTGAAACAAACGAATGTGATTTTTTTCACTTACACAAGAATAGGCTTTTTAATATTTCCACAAGATAAATATCTCAATGAAACTCTATGTTCACTCGATTGTGTGCCACAGTGATGGCCTTAGGACAGTTAATACACTTGGAAGATCCTAACTGTTTAGTGTTATTTACACTGGTATATCCATCATCCCCTAATCTGGAAGGTGAACAAACAATACTCAGAAAATGTGACTGAATTTGTGTCAATAACTGGGAATGGTATAGTTTTAATTAATCCCTTACTAAACACATAATGGAACTTAGTCTTGAGTGGGAATTTTCTTCAAGCCCCTCTTATGGCCTTGCAAACCTAAAAGGAGCTCGACATGATAAAGGAGCCCCTGCTAAGGCAGACCTTATGGTAAGAAAGGGAAAATGACAAGTGTACATGGGTAATTATCAGTAACAGGTTAGCAATTATCTGGCACTGAAATCAAACACTGAAGTCCTAAAACGTCACGTCTGAAATATTCTTTCTATCCTAAAAGAGAAACTAGAGAAAAGACACGATTCCCTCATAAAGCAATGACTCGATTCAGGTTGTGATTTTATATTTAAGCACCGTGAGATAAAGGAAGCGATTTCCATTTGCCAGTCACTATTCCAGCAACACAGCTTCGAGAGTTCTGTTCTCATTAACAATCCTATGTCTGTTCCAGGAAGAAAAGACAACCCTGTGACGAATGGGACAGGTGTTATTCTCCGATAACCAGCGGTCGATGCAGTGAACGTGGTACTCATGGGAGCAAGGTAGCTCACGAAGTTTGTCGCCTTCTGTATATTCGGTGATGCAAATAGTACATGTCTTCAATGCATCGTTTTCACCAAAACTTCTCGTTGCCAAGTTATTAATCTGGACATTGGTGGGTCCTCTAGTTAGGTGGTTGTCATTAAAGGGGTAAAGTCAGGTTGCTTCAATACCTCCTTCAAACATCTGTGAGATACTTTCTGAATATTCATCAATGGAACTGGAGCCAGGGTTGTAGCTGGAGACAGAAGCAGAGTTGTTACCACCAGAGCTCCCTCTTCCACTCCATGGAAGCTCACCAAAAGCTGTTGTTCTCTGCCTTAACCTGGTTTGAATCGTAGAGATGTAGTTTCCCTTGATCCACTATTGAAGATTGTAAGAGTGGAAAACCTGGGAGTACTCACAGAGGTTCTCCCAGCTGCACGTTCAGAAAGTGTAAAGGTGCCTATAAAACCTCCAGGGTCACTTTCATAAGTGACCGTGTTGTTTGGGATCTGAGACCTTGACCGAGTTCTGCTAGCTATGCCATCTCTCTGCCGGTCTTCTGCCAGCAGAACTCTTCTGACTTGAAGGTCTCTGGTTGGTGGTCTTTGACCAGATCCTGCCGCTTCACCATTGTATCTGTGTCTGAAGAGCTTGTCCCTTGAGCAGCAGAATTTCTAGACCCAGAAGCCACAAAATGACTTCTACCTAGCAACTCAGATCCAGTTATCTGGTGTCTCAAAGTCCCATGGTGAGGGCCTCTAGAACTTCCCTCGATCTCGTTTACCAAAGGCTGCTCAAAATTCTGAGATGAGATGCTATGATGAGATCTTCGTGGAATTTCATTTGCTGGGTGCAGAGAAGACCTACTTCTTTCAGCTCTGGCTCTGGTTCTTCGCTGGTATTCTGGTTTCGAGCTTCTTGCCCTCCTCCGACCTCTGGTGGATGGCACATCTGTTAATGCTTCAGCAGAACTGTGTTCTGACCTAGGTGTTCTGGCAGATGATGTCTCAGATGCTGAATTTTCCACTTGCCTTTGGAGGCTCCGATCCATGTTTTCTACACTAAGACGTGTAGCAGATGGTTCATTTTCATTCTCTGAGGTTTGGCTTCCATTATTGCGGTTAACATTTGTCTCTAAACTGAATCTGAAATCACCACTGTTTGGATTAGTGTGGCTCACTGCCCTCCCGGACTGCTTTCCTCTCTGACCACTTCTTGATGTATTGCCAGTCTGTCTGACAGAGCTAAGCCAATCTATTATGGAGTCACCATTGGACTCGTCATCTGAAGAGTCTCCATTTTGTTCTGAGCTCTGCGGCGGCCATGGCAGCTACAGCGGCGATGGCGGCCCCTCTTTAATTTGCTGTAGTCTTCTGAACAGCTCCTCCCCAGTACTTTGACCTGGGGTGCCTAGCAAATTGTTGTTTCTCAGAAGTCGATAGTCTTCTCCACTCAGATTATTTACAAATCGATAGAAAGCTTCTTCCCGATCCAAGCGATCCACTTGCCTTCTGCGCTGTGCTACAGATTGGTCATTTCCTTGATCGCGAGAATCTGAGTTTTCCATCTTGATGAACAAGTGGACGATTATCTGTCTGTTGTGACATAGTACTGAAATCCAATCAACTGGACCTTCAGTTTTCTTCACTAGGCTTCGGTGGTCTGGCCAGGAGGGGACTGGCTGGGCTCTGCCGCCTCCGCTGCCTGCGAGGCTGCCTAAACTCTGCTGTGTGCCTGCCTCCTGCTCTCTAGCCAGCCTCAGAATGCCTGGGAGAGACCCGCCTCTAGCCCAGCACCACCCCATTCTGAGACGTAGCTCCAGCAACCATTATCTTCCCCATTGTTAGCTAGCAGTGACAGAAATCCACTCAGGATAACTTTTCTTAAAGTCACCCCCAAATTACCTATTGAATGTATTTCAGGTCCCCTTTCTCAGCTACTCCACAGAACTCAAGAAGTCCTATTTAGAAAGCAGATGGTTCAGCCAAAGCGTACCAGGTGGGCCTGGGGAAGAGTGACTGGTAGTCCTACTCGTAGGACAAACCCACTCTTCTTGTAAGGCTGGCATCACGCTGGGGAATTTAGTGAGATAGTGACTGCTTCATGATAGGTGGGCACTGCACAGGATGCTCATTGTACCCTTCCCTAATCACAGTGGCTAGGTGCCATCATGAGAAGGAACCAAGGGGTTGACCTTCGCTACTCTGGTGTCATGAGAACAAGGATTACGTCTGCTACAGCCCTCAAGTGTGAGATAGCTGTAGGCACTATTACAGAGAACGGGAAAGCAGATATGGACATGCTGATCCTTTCAGGTTGGCATCTGATTAGGGTGCTAAGGGGAATGGTGGTTTCTAGCCCAGCCCTCCATGTAAGTGTAAGGAACTGTTACTGTCACCCGAGGTCGGCAGGAAGTTTGACTTCTAGAGGTACCTTTCTGCCATGCATTTCTCTACTGGCAGGATGAAAAACAGAAACATCAGCCCCCTTCCTCCCACAGAGCATTCACAGAGGGACGACTTATGAAAACACAGAGCCTGAGCCTCCTGCTCAGATCTCAGTCCTCTCTTTGCTCCCCTTCCCCACTCTTCAAAGTTCAGGGGCCTCTCATCAACTTGGTAAGTAGGCAGAGCCTGAAACATTAACTCTGGAGAAGGTGGAACATGGGAGCACCTGCATAGCCCTAAGGCTTGGAAAGCAGAGTGCGTGTAGTAGATGCTGTTGCTATACAAAGAAGAGATGCTCCCAAAGAAGATGGACATGTTGAATGCCTGACCCTTGGCTAGTCCGGGATCAGCAGTTTCATAAATGGTAGACAAGGCAAGAGAACTCTATTTAAACACACCACTCTTTGCTCCTAGCAGACTCCTATGTTGGGAGACCCAGAGAGAAATCACACACTGATGTAGGTGGGTCTTCTATCTATCTGTAGCTTTCATTGGTTAATTAATTAAGAAAACTGCTTGGCCTGATAGGTCAGAACATAGGTAGGTGGGGAAGACAGAACAGAATGCTGGGAGGAATAAGGCAGTGAGACAGACGCCATAGCTCACCTCTCCAAGATGGACGCAGGTTAAGATCCTTCCTGGTAAGCCACCAGCTCGCGGTGCTACACTGAGTAAGAGAAATGTGTTAATCAAGATGTGAGAATTAGCCAGTCAGAGGCAAGATAATTGTAGTTACTCTCTACATTATTTAGTCTCCTTGAAATAGAATGTTTAGCAAAACTTTTGTTATATGTTTCTTGCTTAATATTGGTTGTTGTTTGTAATTTTATATTTGGTATCTGTTCCTACTGTATACAGTTGTATCAGGTTTAGTTCAATTTTGTTTAGAGAAAGGGGGAGATGATGGGGGACTTCAGCCAATCACATGCTGCTTAGGGTGTCCCCTGGGGCCACAGATAGCCAATAAAAGAATCCATGTGCTCTACCTCTCTCTCTTTGTGTCCCTGTTCTCCTGAATCGCTGGAACCCTGGTTTTGTAAGTTTCCTTTCTTCTGTTTATTAAAGCTGAATATTATTTTAAGTTGGTTTGGTTAATTCCAACTTCTGATTGGCCTTGCCCATCAACACACAAATGTGATGTAAAAATTAGTTAATCAGAGGAATTAGTATGATGTGTTGAGATTTCCTATGCCAGACTTAGTCCATCACTTCTGATTTCAGGTCCCTGCAGCTCCTCAGGGTATAGACAGAATGCAGCCAGATTCTCTGAGAGGATGTAAGACAAATGGCATCTAACCTAGTTCCCAGTAGAGTCCTTGTTCCCCCTTGGAACCTCATGAGCACAGACTTCACTGTCTACGTTTCTATTGGCATTTTGGTCTTCCCATATTCCACCCATTATGCTTTACGTACAGTGTCCGAGGACTTCTCTAGCCAACAACTCAGAACTCTTCTACATTCCTCCAGTGACCTTATTTCTAAGGCCTATGGACTGCAAGGTCCCATTTATAACAATAATGATTCCCACCCTGGTACCAAGGTTCTGGCCTTATTTCATTTCTCATTTTCCTGACAAAATACCAGACCAAAGTACCTTCAGAAGACAAGGGCATAATTTGTGCAGGCTTTGGAGAGAATACAGCCCGTCATATTGTGATACCATGGCAGTGACAGTGGCTCCAGCTCTTGTGGCAGACTGTTGCGACAGCTCTTTATAATGTGCCAGTGGTGATGAGGCAGAGAATGATGATGCTCTGCTCAATTTGCTTTTCCCTTTTGTCCTCTTTGCTCACTCTTTGAGCCCAGCCCATTGACTGGTGCCGCCGACATTCCCCGGGTGTATTCCCTAAGAGCTGTCTCTCTAGAAATGTGCTACTCGACTGGCCCAAATTCACTTATGGTGGCAAGAAAGATCAACCACATAATCATAATGAAGACCATGTACGCCAACCTCTCACCAGCATTGTACTAAATGCGAGGAAACTGAAAGCATTTCATTTTGAAAAAGAAGGTGAAAAGTCCACTTTCTTCACTCTTATTCAATGCAGTGCTGAAATCTTAGTCAAAGCAATAAGACAAGAGACAGAAGCCAAAAGAAAACAGAAGTAGTCAAATTACCTCTCAGATACTGTACTTGAAAGATCCAAAGGAGTACTAGATCTCATAAGCATTTTCAGTAGCAGAATACCAAATAAACCTATAGAATTAGATTTTTCTCTTTATAAATACTGAGCTTACTGAGAAAGAAATAAAACAATTCCTTTAGCAATTGCAAAAATAGAAATACCTAGGAGACTGGACTAGAGAGATGGCCTACTGATAAGAGACCATGCTTCTCTTCCAGAGAACTAGAGTTTGGGTAGCTGACAATTTCCTCCATTTCAAGTTCCTTGAGATTCAGTGCTATCTTCTGTGCATTGAGGGCACTCGCATACACACAGCTATACACAAAAACACATAATTATACATAATTAGACAAACAAAATAAGTCAAAAATTAACTGCCTAGGAATAAACCTAAATTTTAAGCTAAAAGTTTGTTCAAGGCACCTGAAATTATAATGAAGCTGCGTGGTGGTAGCACATGCTTTTAATCCCAGCACTCTTGGAGGCAGAGGCAGGCAGATCTCTCTGAGATTGAGGCCAGCCTCCTCTACAGAACGAGTTCCAGGACAGATTCCAAAGCTACACATAGAAACCCTGTCTTGAAAAAACAAAATGAAGAGACACGTGCAATTAAAATTTTATTGTATTTTCCACTTCTTTCTTTGTGTGTGCGTGTGTACACATTCACTTCTTTCTTTGTGTGTGTATACACATTCACTTACCACTGTGAGTGTGTAGAGATCTGAGAAAAACTTCAAAATAGCTCCCAGAAACTGAATGGTGCTTTTCAGACTTAGGAGCATAGGCCATTACCTGCTCAGACATCTCTTTAGCCCTACAATTAAAAATGTAAAACAACAATTAGCAATTTTTATAGGAGGGGGAGGGGAGAGGGTGAGTAGAGGAGTGGGAGGATGGGAGGAAGTGGAAATTTTGAATGATATTATTTATAAAGCAATAAAAAACCAAACAAATACAAAAGTAAAATGTAAAACATTTGGCCTGGAGAGATGGCTTGGCAATAGAGCACTGGCTGCTCGTCAATTCCCAGCACCCAGCTCACAACTGACCAGTTCCAGAGGATCTGACACCTTCACACCAAAGCATATAAAATATATTTTCATAAATAATAAAAAGATTTAACAGACCAAAGAAACAATTTGAAGAATGACTTTCTGATATGAATTTAAAAATTAATATTGTGAAAATGGTGATCTTACCAAAAGCAATTGACAGATTCAGTGCAATCCCAATCAAAATTAAAATGTTATTCTTCTCAGAATTCCTAAAGATCTTCCAAAATTCACACAGAGACACAAAACATCACACATAACCAAAGCTATCCTAAGCATGGCAACGCCCTAATTTGTTACACTACAGAACCACAGAGACAAAAACAGCATGCTACCAGCACCAAAACAGAGACAAAGACAAAGGAATAGAAAAGAGACTCAGAGTAAATCCACACAGGTACAGGTTGGCATGTGTGTCTGAGACAGGCTCCCTTGCAGCCCAGGATGGTCTTGCCTTGAACTACTGATCCTCCTGCCACTATCTCCTAAGTCCTAGATTCACAGATGGTCATTTGACCTAACTTTTGACAAAGGTGCCAAAAGCTCACACCACAGAAAGTACCACTTTTTCACCAAATGGTGCTGAGAAAACTGTATGTTCTCCTGAAGAAGAATTAATCTAAGTCACTATCTCTCACCTTGTACAGAAGTCAATTAGGTTTGCCACAACGACCTTAATGGAAGGCTTTCAATTTTGAAACTGCTGGCCTGAAATGGGGAGAACACGTCATGATAGAGGCGAGGCATGGAAAGGACATTTTGACAAGAGCTCCAAGTGCTCAGGAGGCACAACTGACAGATTGGGTTTTCTAAAACTGTAGAGCTGCACAACAAAGAGAATAGGCAGCAGAGTGGAGACGCCACAAACAGAAAGAATGAATTTCTTGCTAGCTCTATACCTGACACTGAATTAATATACATAATATAGGAAAAACTCCAATATCAATATCCAAATTATCCGATCAATACATTGACCAATGAGCTAAACAAACGATTCTTAGAAGAAGAAAGGTAAATATGGCTGAAAAAGGTAGGAAAAGTGTTCAACATCCCTAGACAGCAGGAGGTCTGCAAGATCAAACTACATTCAGATTCCATCTCACTGCAGTCGAAATGGCCACCAAAAACAAAGCAGTGGCATCACATGCTGGCAAGAATGTGAAAAAATGAAACCTGGTGGAGATGTCAATCCAGCCACTATGGAAAATCACAGTGCAGGTTCCTCAAAGCACTGACAATAGAACTGTCACATGATGTATCTGCAGGACTTCTGGGAATCGCTGCAAGGGAATCTGAGCCAGCCTGTTACAGAGAGACGAGGGAGCCCCTGTTTCTTTTGTGGCACTATTCACAATGGCCAAGTTATGGCATCATCCTAGGTGTTCCTCAACAGATTAATGGATAAAGGTAATTTGATGTCTCTCTCTCTCACACAGACACACACACATACAAGATATGAAAGAGGAAGAGTAACTATTTAAGGGGAGAAGGGGAACTAGGAGGAAAAAACAAAAGAGTAAAAAAGAGCATGAACAAACTACAATGATATGCATGTATGGAAATGTCATATTGAAACTCATTGTTTTCTGTACAGTGAAAACTGTTAATTAAAAAATGTTCTATCTATAGTAAAAGCAATCACCAGGAAAACAAAGTAATTTGTAAGCTCTAATTACTTTTCTTGAATAGTCATTCCTACAAGGCCATCACAATTCCTGCATCTGTGTAGGACTATTTTGAATTTAATGCATCTTCAAGTGAATTTTGCCTGGCTTTGTTTCTGAACTTGTGACAAAGTAGCATCCAATTGCTTAAAAGTAACAGTCTTTAAATGGATCTCTATTTTGATTGCTTCTACAGACTAAACTTCTGTCACTGTGTGTCTATGTCTGCCTGTCTTTCTCTGTGTGTTAGAAGGTAAATAAAAAGCCCCTTCTTCTGTCATTTGTTTTTGTTTTTGTTGAGACAGGGTTTCTCTGTAGCTTGGAGCCTGTCCTGGAGCTAGCTCTTGTAGTCCAGGCTGGCCTCAAACTCAGAGATATCTGCCTGCCTCTGCCTCCCAAGTGCCGGGATCAAAGGTGTTTGCCACCACACCTTGAATTCACAAAGGTCTCTTTGCCTCCACCTCCCAGATTTGTGATTAAAGACATGTGACACCGCACTTTAAACTCACTGAGGTCTCTCTGCCTCTGCTTTCCAAGAATTGGGAGTAAAGACGTGTACCAACATGCCTTGAACTCATAGAGTTCTGCCTGCCTTTGTCTACCAAGTGTTGTGATTAACGGTTTATATCCCCACACCCAACTACTCTCTTTCTTTCTTTTTAATTTTAAAGACTTTAACCTTTAGCATGCATATATTTTTTAACACACTCTAAATCATTTAGAGGTTACTTCATATTGACTCTCTTATTACTGTATATCTCTCTTTTTTCTGACCACATGATTCTTTAATTTCCTAAACAATATGGAAAGGATTGAGTCGTGGCTTCGACGGCTTGATCCAGCCCATTCCTTAGCTTTCTGAAATTCTAAGCTCATGGTGGAGGTACCAGCTGGAGCCATGTTTATTGCCACAACTGTATGGCATTTCAAAGCCCTTGCTGGCAAGCAAGCTGCAACAGTGTGTTAACAAACAACAATCAAATGCTCTCTCTGTAGCAGGACCTCCTGCCTCAAAGAGTCAGAGTTTGTACTGGTAAGACAGCCCAGAAAGCTGGCATTTTAAAATGGCACAGCATTTTTTTCTGCTATCTCTGAAAATCATAATGTGTTTCACAAATTAGAAACAGAAGAGTCATTGCCAAATCTTTTATTTTTTATTTTGAAAAAACTACCGCCTCCTCCAAGCCTCCCATTTCCTTCACCATCCCCCCATTCCTCTCCCCCTCCCTCTCCAGTCCAAAGAGCAGTCAGGGTTACCTGCCCTGTGGGAAGTCCAAGGTCCTCCCCCTTCCATCCAGGTGTAGGAAGGTGAGCATCCAAATAGGCTAGACTCCCACAAAGCCAGTACATGCAGTAGGATCAAAACCCGTGTTGGAATGTCTTCAATTCCCACCTCTTCAGAATTTAGATAAGACCCTGTATAATAGAGACATGTTAAGACATAGGAGGTTACAACACAGCCTGCTTCTCTTGTTAGTCCAGTAACTTGAGGCCAATTTGTAAATAGTGTATCACTGTATGTAGAGACTGCCTGTTCATTCCCAGATGAATAATCCAAAAATAATCACTCAGAAACTATATTAATTACAACACTGATTGGCCTATTAGCTCGGGCTTTTAATGAACTAACTCTCACATCTTAAATTAACCCATTCCTATTATTTTGTATTTTACCATGAGGTTCATGGTTTACTGCTAAGGTTCTGGATCATCTGTCTCTTTTGGCAGCTACATGGCATCTTCCTGACTCTGCCTTCTTTTTTCCTCTATATATACCTGACATTCCCACCCTGCTCTCTTCTGTACTGCCTTAGGCCCAAAGCAGATTCTTTACAAACCAATGTTAACAAAACATATTCACAGCATACAGACGGGAATCCCACATCATCTTACAATGTTGAATATGGAATGTAAGTGATTAAAGACACTGTTCACATTTTGCATTATCATGTTATTATTGCATAGAAGAAAGACATAAATGTTAAAATTGCTGAGGATTGGTGGCAAACAAAAAAAATGATGTGTGCTGTTTAGTGATAATTTTTGTTCTGTTGTTCAGTGCTGTATCCTCAATTGAATGGGCATGAGAAGACACTGACAGCAATGGAGCTCCTTCTGCTCATTCAGCCAATAGCCTTTAAGATACCAGCTCACTTGGGCATGGTCTCTTTTGCTTTAAAAGACAGTGGTAGACTCGAACTCTCTCTCTTGCTTTGAACTCCCCTTCTGGCTAATAGACTCCTTTCCTGGTCGTGCAGAGGGCTGTTGTCTACGACGGTGATCTGTAAGTTTTTCCTTTAAATAAATAATCCTTTTATTAATAATAATTCCAAACTAGTTTGGGATTGTTTTGTGACTTATGCCTTCAGGGTATAGTCATTATGTAAGATCTGGCTCACTGTTAAGTTGAAAACCAGAGAGGAAGCAATGGAAATGTTTCTGAGTAGGTCATTTCATGCAGCTTGTGTAAATAGTAAAAGAGAAAATATGGCCCATCTGTGCAACTATGATCAATGTGTTCAATGGGGAATAGTCATCAGTAAATTATTGATCTTAAAATCTAAAGTAGAGAACAGAAAACTGTATAGGAGAGTTGCTAATTGTCATACACACATTCATATGTACCGTGAAGCTATATACAAGGAGAAATGATTCTGTAACAAAATGCAAAGACAGTAAGAAAGGAGAAGCCTGAAGAAGTCTTCCATAGAAACAGACAAACTAAGAGAATAACAAAACAGGAACATATAACAACATTTAAGCCTAGATATTAATAAGTATCTTAAGCTTACTGTGATTCTGTAAAGATTTGAAAAGGCAAAGACTGAGGCTTTTATTTATATAACATTTAGAATTGTTTAGGTGAATTTCAAAAGCACGAGCTTAGGGTGTGATTTTGGTCAGAGCCAACACATGGTGTGCTTGGTCTGCATGTGTCAGGACATAAAGGGAATGCACACAATATTAACAAGTTTCTCTAGAAATCAAAGGAAACTCTCCCATACAATACATCCCAACCACAGTTTCCCCTCCCTCCAATCCCCTACTTCCAATACTCCCAAGGGAATACGGGCTGATGCCCTGGAGCAGACAACCACCCACCTGAGTGGGGCCCTAAGCCCAGCAATGGCTTCCCACCTGGTAAAAAACTGCAACTAGATGGACACAAGGCAAAGGGCAAGCAACTGTGTGCATTCTTGAGGACTCCAGTTTCTCTGGTCCCGAGTCCCATGGTCCCACATGTACCATGCTTTGATGGGAGAGGAGAATAGCCACAAGAAACCTTGGGCCTCATGCCTAGGCTACCCACCATCTGGCTTCAGGTGGTTGCAGCCCCACATTGTCCTCAGCTGGGAAAAGAGCGTGGCTGGGGACATCCACGACCTTGCACCAAGAGGCAGGCCTCCCAGGACCCTGTTGTGGGCACAAGGACACATTGAAAGAAGACACATTCCATCCCACCTGCCCCATTTCCTACTAGGCCCATGGCAGGCTCCCAGGCCTAGCACTGGCTGTCTTCTAGGCATCAGCAGGCAACCATTGTGAACTGCCTCCAGCTCTGTCATAATCTGCCTCTCCCATACAGACCTCCCTCCATCCCCCACATTACCACCTTCAACCCACAACAACCAACAAGCACTGTTGACTGAGGTTCCTGTCCTGTCCAGTTCCTGCATCCCTAAGTCCCAAAGAAAGCACACAGAGGTCTACATTAGTTATAAACTGATTAGCCCAGTATCTCAGGCTTCTTGTTAACTCCTACAACTTATATTAGCCCATTAATCTTGTAATAAAAAGACCAAACCTAAGAATAATAGGAGTAGAAGAAGGAGAAGAATTAAAGCTCAACAGCCCAGAAAATATATTCAATAAAATTATAAAAGAAAACTTTCCCAACCTAAATAAAGATATTCCTATGAAGGTTCAAGAAGCATACAGAACACCGAATAGACTGGATCAAAGAAAAATCCTCTCACCATATAATAATCAAAACACAAAACATATAGAATAAAGAAAGAATATTAAGAGCTGAAAAGGAAAAAGGTCATGTAACTTATACAGGTAAACCTATCAGACTTACACCTAACTTCTCTATGGAAACCACAAAAGCCAGAAGGTCCTGGATAGATGTACCGCAGAAACTAAGAGACCATGAATGCAAGCCCAGACTACTATACCCAGCCAAGATGTTGTACACTATCAATGGAGAAAACAAAATATTCCAGGATAAAAACAAATTTAAACAATACATTGCCACAAATCCAGCCTTACAGAAATAGAAGGAAAATCACAAACCAAGGAATCCAGCAATGCCCACAATAACTCAGATATCTAGCGACTCTTCACCAGCACAACTCAGAGAAGGGAAACACACAAACTCTACTACCAAAAAGAAAATAACCCGAGTTAACACCCACTGGTCATTAATATTACTTAATATCAATAGACTCAACTCACCTATAAAAAGGCACAGGCTAAGAGGTTGGATACAAAAACATTCTGCTGTTACAAAAAACACGCCTCAACCACAAAGACAAACATCGACTCGGAGTAAAGGGTTGGGAAAAGGTACATCAAGCAAATGGACCTATGAAACAAGTGGGTGTGGCCATACTAATTTCTAACAAAGTTGACTTCAAACTAAAATCATTCAGAAGAGATGGAGAGGGACATTCTATACTCATAACAGGAAGTCTCAATCCTGAATATCTATGCCCCTAATATAAAAGCAGCCACTTATGTAAAAGAAACATTACTAGATATAAAGGCAAACATCAAAACCCACACACTAATAGTAGGAGACTTCAACACTCCTCTCTATTTAGGGCCCCACTCTTAGGGCCCCACTCAGGTGGGTGGTTGTTTGCTCCAGGGCATCAGCCCATCTTCCCTTGGGAGTATTGGACGTAGGGGATTGGAGGGAGGGGAAACTGTGGTTGGGATGTATTATATGGGTTTCCTTTGATTTCTAGAGAAACTTATTAATATTGTGTGCATTCCCCTTATGTCCTGACACATGGACAGGTCAATCAGACAGAAACCTAACAGAGAAATAAGAGAATTAATGGAGGTAATGAATCAAATGGACTTAACAGGCATCTATAGAACTTTCCACCCAAATAGGAAAGAATATACCTTCTTCTCTGCAGCTCATGGAATCTTCTCGAAAATTGACCACAACTCGGTAACAAAGCAAGCTTCCACAGATACAAAAAAATATTAGAAACCACCTGTGTCTTATTGGAACACCATGGGATAAAGTTAGAATTTAACAATAATTCTACCCGAAGAAAGCCTACAAACTAATGGAAACTGAACAGTCAACTACTGAACCACCCCTGGGTCAGCGAAGAAATAGGGAAAGCAATTAAAGTCTTCCTTAAATTCAAAGAAAATAAAGACAAACATACCCAAACCTATGAGACACTATGAAAGCAGTGTGAAGAGGAAAGTGCATAGCCTTAAGAGCCCACATTAAAAAAACGGAGGAGGCTCACATTAGAGACTTAACAGCACAGCTGAAAGTTCTCGAAAAAAAGAAGCAGACTCACTCAGGAGGAGTAGAAGACTGGAAATAATCAAACTGAGGGCTGAAATCAGCAAAATAGAAACACAGAAAACAATTCAAAGAATCAATGAAACAAACAGCTGGTTCTTTAAGAAAGTCAACAAGATTGACAAACCTTTATCCAAACTAAGCAAAAGGCAGAGAAAGAACATGCAAATTAACAAGATCAGAAATGAAAAGGGGGACATACCCACAGACAATGAGGAAATTCAGAGAATCATTAGATCTTACTAAAAAGCTTATATGCCACAAAGTTAGAAAATGTAAAGGAAAAGGACTTCTTTATAGGTAAGTACTATTTACCAAAATTAAATCAAGACCGGCTGAACAATTTAAATATACCTATAAGTTTTGAGTAAATAGAAGGTATCATAAAAAACCTCCCAACCATAAAAGCCAAGGACCTGATGGTTTTAACGCAGAATTTTATCAAAAATTTCAAGAAGAGCTGATACCTATACTCCTTAATGTGTTTCACATAACAGAAACAGAAGAGTCATGGCCAAACTCTTTTTACAAAGCTACAGTCACCCTGATTCGAAAACCACACAAAGAACCAAACAGGAACGAAAATTAAAGACCAATCTCACTCATGAACGTTGATTCAAAAATTCTCAATAAAATTCTGGCAAACAGAATCCAAGAACACATTAAAAAATTATCCATTATGATCAAGTTGGCTTCATCCCAGAGATGCAGGGCTATTTCAACATACAAAAATCTATCAATGTAATCCATTATATAAATAAACTGAAAGAAAAAACCTTCTGATCATTTCATTAGATGAGGAAAAAGCATTTGACAAAATTCAACATCCCTTTATGATAAAGGTTTTGGAGAGGTTAGGGATACAAGAATCGTACCTAAATATAATAAAAGCAATATATAGCAAGCCAACAGCTAATATCAAATTAAATGGAGAGAAACTCAAATCCATTCCACTAAATTCAGGAACAAGACAACGCCGTCCACTCTCACCATATCTCTTCAACATAGTTCTTGACCTTCTAGCAAGAGCAATAAGACAACATCAGAGGATCAAAAGTATTCGAAACGGAAAGGAAGAAATCAAACTTTCATTATTTGAAGATGATATGATAGTGTACATTAGTGATCCCCAAACCTCTACCAAAGAACTCCTACAGCAGATAAATAACTTCAGTGAAGTGGTAGGTTACAAGATCTATTAAAAAAAATTGTATTGGCACAAAACAGAAATGTTGACCAATGGAATTGAATAGAAGACTCAGATTTTAACCCACAAATCTATGAACACCTGATTTTCGACAAAGGAGCTAAAAGTATACAATGGAAGAAAGAAGGCATCTTCAACAAATGGTGCTGGCATAACTGGATGTCAACCTGCAAAAGAATGAAAATTAACCCATATCTATCACCATGGACAAAACTCAAGTCCAAATGGATATCAATATCGATCTGAACACACTAAACCTGATAGAAGAGAAAGTGGGAAATAGTCTACAACATACAGGCACAGGAGATTAATTCCTATGTATAACCCCTGTAGCACAGACAATAAGAGCAACATTGAATAAATGGGACCTCCTGAAACTGAGAAGCTTCTGTAAACCTAAGGACACTGTCATTAAGACAAAAAGGCAACCTACTGACTGGGAGAAGATCTTCACCAACCCCGCAACAGACAAAGGTCTGATCTCCAAAATATATAAAGAACTCAAGAAACTAGACTTTAAAATGCTAATTAACACAATTAAAAATATGGGGCACCGAACTGACCAGAGAGTTCGCAACAGAAGACATTCAAATGGCCAAAAGATACTTAAAGTCATGCTCAACCTCTATAGCCATCAGGGAGATGGATATCAAACAACATTGAGATACCTGTCAAAATGGCTAAAATCAAAAATACCAATGATAGCCTTTGCAGGAGAGGATGTGGACTAAGGGGAACAGTCATCTATTGCTGGTGGGAATGCAAACTTGTGCAACCACTTTGGAAATCAGTGTGGCGGTTTCTCATGGAATTCGGGATCAACCTACTCCAGGATCCAGCAATACCATTCTTGGGAATATACCCAAGAGATGCCCTAGCATACTACAAAAACATTTTTTCAACTATGTTCGTAGCAGCATTATTTGTAATAGCCAGAACCTGGCAACAACCTAGATGCCCCTCAATGGAAGAATGGATAAAGAAAATGTTGAATATATATGCATTAGAGTACTACTCAGCGGTAAAAAAACAATGACATCTTGAATTTTGCATGCAAATGGATGGAAATAGAAAACACAATCCTGAGTGAGGTAATGCAGACCCGAATAGATGAATATGGAATGTACTCACTCATTAGTGGATTCTAGCCATAAATAGAGGACATTGAGCCTATATTTCATGATCCTAGAGAAGCTAAATAAGAAGGTGAACCCAAAGAAAAACATATAGTTATCTTCCTGGATATTGGAAATAGAAAAGATTGTCAGGCAAAAATTGGTAATTTGTGAGTGGGGATGGGATGGAGGTAAGGGGAGATGGGGTGAAAAAAGTGAGAAGAGGAGGATGGGGAGAGATTGGGGGAATGGGATGGTTGGGATGGAGAAAGGGTAGATATGGGAGAAAGGAATTATATATCTTAATAAAGGGAGCCATTTTATGTTTCGCAGGAGATTTGTCTCTAGAGGTGTTCCCAGGTGTCTATGAGATATCCTCAGCTAGATCCTTGGGCAGCTGAGGAGAGGGAGCCTGAAATGGCCCTGTCCTATAGCCATACTGATGGATATCTTACATATCACCATAAACCTTCATCTAATGATGGATGGAGATAGAGACAGAGACCCACATTGGAACACTGGACTGTGCTCCCAAGGTCCAAATGAGGAGCAGAAGGAGGGAGAACATGAGCAAGGAAGTCAGAAGGGTGAAGGGTGCACCCACCCACTGAGACGGTGGGGCTGATCTAATGGGAGCTCACTAAGACCAGCTGGACTGGGAATGATGGAGCATGTGATCAAACCCGACTCTCTGAACGTGGCAGACAAGGAGGGCTGACTGAGAAGTTAAGGACAATGGCACTGGGTTTTGATCCTACTGCATGTACTGGCTTTGTGGGAACCTAGCCTGTTTGGATGCTCACCTTCCTAGACCTGGATGGAGGGGGGAGGACCTTGGACTTCCCACAGGGCAGGGAACCCTGACTGCTCTTTGGACTGGAGAGAAAGAGGGAGAGGGACTGGGGGGAGGGGGAGAGAAATGGGAGGAGGGGAGGTGGTGGAAATTTTTAAGTAAAAATAAATTTAAAAAAAGAAAAAATCAGTAGCCTGCCTATACACAAAGAACAGAGAGGCAGAGAGGAAATTCAGAGAAACTTCACCTTTTACGATAGCCAAAAATAGCATAAAATATCTTGGGTAACTCTAACCAAGGAAGTGAAAGATCTATTTCACAAGAACTCTAAGTCTTTGAAGAAAGAAATTGAAGAGTACACCAAAAAATGGGAAGACCTCCTATGCTCTTGATGGGTAGGATCAACATAGTAAAAATGGTAATTCTACCAAAAGCAATCTATAAATTCAATGCAATCCCCATCAAAATCCCAACAAAATTCTTCACAGACATTGAGAGAACAATAATCAACTCTATATGGAAAAACAAAAAACCCAGAATAGCCAAAATAACCTTATACAGTAAAGGAACGTCTGGAGGCATTACCATCCCTGACTTCAAACTCTATTCCAGGGTTACAGTAATGAAAACAGCTTGGTATTGACATAAAAACAGAGAAGTCGACAAATGGAATCAAACAGAAGACCCAGATATTAACCCACAAACCTATGAACACCTGATTTTTGAGAAAGGAGCTAAAAGTATACAATGGAAGAAAGAAGGCATCTTCAACAAATGGTGTTGGCATAACTGGATGTCAACATGTAGAAGAATGAAAATAGATTCATATCTATCACCATGCACAAAACTCAAGTCCAAATGGATTAAAGATCTCAATATCAATCTGAACACACTGAACGTGATAGAAAAGAAACTGGGAAATAGTCTATAACATATGGGCACAGAAGAACACTTCCTATGTAGAACCCCTGTAGCACAGACAATAAGAGCAACATCGAATAAATGGGACCTCCTGAAACTGAGAAGCTTCTGTAAAGCAAAGGACACTGTCATTAAGACAAAAAGGCAACATACTGACTGGGAGAAGATCTTCACCAACCCCGAAACAGACAAAGGTCTGATCTCCAAAATATATAAAGAACACAAGAAACTAGACTTTAAAATGTTAATTAACCCAATTAAAAAATGGGGCACTGAACCGAACAGAGAATTCTCAACAGAAGAAGTTCAAATGGCCAAAAGACACTTTGGTCATGCTCAACCTCCTTAGCTATCAGGGAAATGCAAATCCAAACAACTTTGAGATACCATCTTACACATGTTAGAATGGCTGAAATCAAAAACACCAATCATAGCCTTTGCTGGAGAGGATGTGGACTAAGGGGAACACACATCCATTGCTGGTGGGAATGCAAACATGTGTAAACACTTTGGAAATCAGTGTGGCGGTTTCTCAGGAAATTCGAGATCAACCTACCCCAGGATCCAGCAATACCACTCCTGGGAATATACCCTAGAGATGCCCTATCATAGTACAAAAGCATTTGTGCAATTATGTTCATAGCAGCATTATTTGTAATTACCAGAACCTGGCAACAACCTAGATGCCCCTCAATGGAAGAATGGATAAAGAAAGTGTGGAATATACGCATTAGAGTATAACTCAGCGGTAAAAAACAATGACTTCTTGAATTATGCATAAAAATGGATGGAAGTATAGAACACTATCCTGAGTGAGGTTACCCAGACTCAAATAGATGAATATGGTATGTACTCACTAATTAGTGGATTCTAGCCATAAATAAAGTACATTGAGCCTATAATTCATGATCTGAGAGAAGCTAAATAGGAATAACTACACAAAAAGCATGTAGTTATTCTCCTGGATATTGGAAATAGGCAAGATTTCCAGGCAAAAATTGAGAGCTTGGGGGTATGGCTGGGATGGTGGTAAGGGTGATAGGGAGAAAGCAGTGAGAAGGGGAGGATGAGGAGAACTTGGGGGTTGGGACAGTTGGGACGGAGGAGGAGTGGATATGGGAGCAGGGAAGTATATATCTTAATTAAGGGAGCCATATTATGGTTGGCAAGAGACTGGACTCTCCTACAGGCAGGGAACCCTGACTGCTCTTTGGACTGGAGAGGAAGAGGGAGGGGAAATTGGGGGAGGGGAAGGAAAATGGGAGGAGTTGAAAATTTGTAATAATAATAATACTAATAGAATGAAAAGGTGGGGAACACAGCAAGGGTGTCTGGGGAAATGGTTTGGAACCATGGCTTGGGGGGGACAACTGGACTCTGTGACAGGTCAGGAGGTAATCATGATTTCTACGAATAACCAAACAAACCCAGCAACTAGATGTCAGTTCTGTGTCTTTCTGGCACTGCCATAAATATATCCTTAGGAAGGATACCTTGGGCTCCAGCTATGCGGTTCATGGGTCAGAACTCGGTAAAGGGCCTCATGTCTTGAAAAGAACCAGTTTTACTCCCTGCCCCTTTAAACAATCCGCACATCATTATCGGTTTTTTCAAGACAAGGTTTCTCTTCATAACTGCTTTGACTGTCCTGGAATTCCCTTTATAGACTAGGTTGGTCTCAAACTCACAGAAACTCACAGAGATGCCTCTCTCTCTCTGCCTCTGCCTCTCTGCCTCTGCCTCTCTGCCTCTGCCTCTCTGCCTCTGCCTCTCTGCCTCTCTGCCTCTGCCTCTCTGCCTCTGCCTCTCTGCCTCTGCCTCTCTGAATCTAGCTCTCTGCCTCTGCCTCTGCCTCTGCCTCTGCTTCCCAATCCAGGCAGGAGGTGAGGTCCCTCCACCTCAGCAGCAGCCTCTGATGCCATTTTTTTTCTCTTTTGGAGCCCCATATAAATTTGCAGATTCCCTCGTAGAACAGATTGGTGGATGAAGGTCAAGGGACCCAGGGCCAGAAAGGGTGGAAGATTTTTCTCTGGTGAAGAGCACAGGAGAGCCAGAGTGTAAGCCTCTTCCCCGGGAGTGGTCACCACAGCCAGGTGCCACTTTGAAGGCTCTGTGGTACCGAGAACCC
Source organism: Microtus pennsylvanicus (assembly GCF_037038515.1). Lineage (NCBI taxonomy): Eukaryota > Metazoa > Chordata > Mammalia > Rodentia > Cricetidae > Microtus > Microtus pennsylvanicus. The sequence continues at coordinate 42,934,320 of NC_134601.1, forward strand.
CCTCTCCTCTCGCCTGCAAGATCCTTCCCGACTAGTGGGGACCCCGAGGAGGGAGAGGGGCCCAGCTGCTACATTCATAGAGACATGACTAGAAAGAGCCAGTTACCCTCAAGGTTTGCCATCCTGCTGCCACGTCGAGTTCCATTCCATGGCATCTCAAAGAGGAGTGCACTCCATCCACGCCCGGGAATCACTTCCTCAGACTGGCGCTCTCCACAGTTGGCTAATGGCGCCCTCCAATAACTGCCCTTCCCTGCACTGTTGCCAAGGCTCAAAGGGCAGAATTTAGTTTAGGCCACTCAGCACCAGGCCTCCATCAGGAGGGAGGGGTGGGCTTTTCAAAACAGGGTTTCTCTGTGTAGTCTGGCTGCCTGGGAACTCACCAGGCTTGCCTAGAACTCAGAGATTCACCTATCTCTGCCTCCTGAGTGACCAGGATTTAAGACCTTTCCCACCACTGTCGGGTCACAAATCTTTTTTTTAATTTTTTATTTTAATTAAAAAAAAACTGTTTTTAGCGAGGTGACAGTATTGGTTCAGCCCTTTAATCCCTGCACTAGGGAGGGGGAAGCAGGGAAATCTCTTTGAGTTTGAGGCCAATATTGACCACAAAGCAAGTTCCAGGACAGCTAGGGCTGTTACACAGATAAACACTCTCTTGAAAAAAATTATAATAATAATAGTAATAATAATAATAACAATAATAATAAGTGAACAGTAGTAAAAATTGACAAGAGTAGTAAAATAATATAAGAGGTATTTCAGATTCAGGCAAGGATGTGGTAAAATGGAGAAAACTGTACCTTTGAAATACATAATTTACTTTATTTTTGTTGTATTTCCTTTTGGCTTTGAACTCATTGCTGTAGCTGAGGATTTTCTTTGACTCCTAATCTTCATAACTCAGCCTGATTACACTAATGTGTCACCATGGCTTTTTACCAGCTTCCTAAAGGTCTATCCCTTGTATATATTAGGAAAAGTTGTGATAATTAATATTTGGCTCTATTTTCTAATAACTTTATTTAATTTTAATTTTTAACTTTTAGCATATATTATGGGTATTACTTTGCTGCCAAGTAAGGCTATAAATCAAATGTATTCCTAGTGTGGTTCTTTTCAGTTGAGAAGATGTTACCTATCCCTGGAATCCAGAGTTACAGACAGTTTGTTTGCGCCTGCTATTTATTTATTTTGATTTGGGTTTTTTTTGTTGTTTGTTTGTTTTGATTTTCAAGACAGGGTTTTTCTGTGTAACAGTTCTAGCTGTCCTGGAACTAGCTCTTATAGACCAGGTTGGCCTCAAACTCACAAAAATCTGCCTGCTTCTGCCTCCTGAGTGCTGGGATTAAAGGTGTGCACCACTTTAATTCTGTATATGGTTTTTGTGTGTGTGTGTGTTTTGTACCAGGACATTGTATATACACATCTGTTGTTTTTCATTAACTTCAGTAGCTGCCCCTTAATCAACTGCTGTTCTAATCGATAATTGCAAATCTTCACCTATCATTAGGGGTTCTGCTGCACTGGCTGTAGCCTGGCGGGAATTCTAATAGGTCTCTACAACCACTGTGAAAGAGAACTTTATCTAGATCTCCATCCCCTTATAGAAGGAATTCCGAAGTCAAAGGTCAAGGTGAAATTCTACTTAGTCACAGAGGCTGAATAGCAAGTAGCTAATCTACTCTCCTATCTTGCCTCTCTTCCAAATAACCAGCACTCTTTCTGTTCAGCCTCCAGTTTAAGAACCCTAGCTATATATGGAGTGAGTATATATATAAGAATGGCCAAGATCAAAAACACTGATGACAACTTATGCTGGAGAAATTGTAGGGTAAATGGAGCACTCCTGCGTTGCTGATGGGAACATAAGTTGGTACAGCCCCTTTGGATGTCAGTATGGCAATTTCTTAGAAAATTAGAAAACAACCTTCCACAACAACCCAGTAATACCACTTTGGGTATATATCCAAAAGATGCTCAATCGTGCCACAAGGACGTGTGCTCAACTATGTTTATAACAGCATTGTTTGTTATAGCCAGAACCTGGAAGCAATCTAAATGCCCCTCAACCAAAGAAAGGATAAGGAAAATGTGATATGTTTACATAATGAAGTACTACACAGCAGAGAAAAATAACGACATCTTGAATTTTTCAGGAAAATGGAAAATATTGTAACATGAGGGCCTGATTCATTTACATGTGAGCCAAGTGGTCCTGCTTGTTGGAGTTTCTGTCCTGCCCAGTTCCCACAGCAGGTAACCCCAAAGACATTCACACAGAGGTTTATATTAATTATAAGCTGATTGACCAATTAGCTCAGGCTTCTTATTAGCTCTATCACTTATATTAACCTATTATTCTTTTCTATGTTAGCCACATGGCTTGGTACCTTTCTCAGTGAGGCACATCACATCTTGCTTCTTCTGTGGTCTGGGCAGGACTTCTGAGAAAGCTTCCTGCTTCCCAGAATTCTTCTATTCTCCTTGCCCCACCTCTACTTCCTCTCTGGTTGTCTCACTTATACATCCTTCCTGGCTAATGGCAAATCAGCATTTATTTAAATATTATTGACAGAATATAGAATTGTCCTACACTAAAACATCATTTTGAGTGTGGTAACTCAGAAAGAAGATGTCATAAGTGGTTTTAAACATAAAGCCAAGAAAAACAGCCCACAAATCACAATCCTGGAGAACACAGACAACAATGAAGTCCCTAAGAGAGACATATATAGACCTAATCTACACAGGAAATAGAAAAAGACAAGATCTTCTGAGTAAATTGGGACCATGGGGTCTTTGGGAGAAGGTTGAAGGGGAGGCGAGAGGTAGAGAGGGGAGCCGAGAAAAATGTAGAGCTCAATAAAAATAATAATAATAATAATAAAATAAAAGTGAAATGTCACTACAATATTATAAAGAAAATAAACATTTAATGCCTGTAATATTTATTAGTATTTTTTCTAAGTTTTTGTGTTTGTGTCTGAATGCATGTTTAGGACATATGTCTGGCTCACAGAGGCCAGAAGAGGGCTGCTGAACTCCAGTACAGTTAGAAGCAGGTGTGAGCATTCTGATCTGAGTGCCAAGAATGAAACTCCAATACTCCCAAAGAGCACCAAGAGCCCTTGATCATTCCAGCATCTCTCTGTTGTCCAAGTACCTAAGCTAATGGCTGTGTAGATATATAGAATTGCAGAGAATACCTGTAGACCAAGAAGGAAATAATTTTTTATAAAACCTTGAGACAGTAGAAGCAGTTGAAGGTGGTAAGAATATTTCTCAGTCAAGTAACTAGTATTACCAGTACAATCTGCAATATCTAGCAATGCTGTGTGCTGAAAAATTGCCAAAAGTATTTGAAGAGATCACAGATGCAAGTGTGGCCCAAACTTCATAGTGTATATTATAAATCAGAAACATTTAGAAGACCTACTAAAGCACAACTTGCATAGGTATGGTAGGCCAAACTTGAAATACCAGATAGGAAGATCAGAATTTGAAGCCACACTAGCCTACAACAGCATCAATGTAAGTTTGAAAAAGCCAAGGGCTATAATTTTTTATTTTGTAGTCATATTAATTAATGGAAGACACCAAGGAAGTAAAAAGCTACCATTGCCAGAGTTGGGTGACAGGGGAGCTATGGAGTGTGGAGTATCAGGACGTAAGTAATCTGATCAGGGAATAGGAAAAAGGAGTCTCTAATTACTGGTGAGGGAGTGGAATAAATATAGAAAAAGGAAGGTAAATAGTAGTAAGGATTTTTGGAAAATATATGAGAAATCCCTATTAACCATCTACACAAAAACAATACACTCAACTCTCTCTCTCTCTCTCTGTCTCTCTCTCTCTGTCTCTCTCTCTCTCTCTCTCTCTCTCTCTCTCTCTCTCTCTCTCTCTCTCTCTTTCTCTCTCATGAATTTAAACTTTTATGGTACCATAAGAACATGCAAGCTTCCAATGGAGGGATGCAACCAACAGTCTTATCCTTGTAAGATACCTCTAAAACATGCCAACCATCAAGGCATGGTAAACTTAAGGTACAGTTTAAGTACTCATACCTTGACAGTAACCAACAGCTTGCCAATTGAATTAAATACCTCATCAACAAGAGAGAAATTATGACTGCTACTGAAAACCCAGCCAGCTACCCAGGTCCAATGCAGCCATGGGTTGTGAAGAAGAAACCACAACTACTTTATTATCTAACCAAAGTAATCTATACTTTTCCCAATTGTTTATTTTTCCCCCAGATAATTGTAGCCCTCAGATCTCATGCAGAAAAATCCTTGTAACAGATGTTGACTCTTACAAAAAAACACAACCAAAGAAAATGTATAGTTTTGAATCTGACCTTGCTAGGCTAATGTCAACTTGACTCAAGGTAGAGTTATCTGAAAAGGAAGGAACTCAGTTGGCAAAAAAATGCATCCAGAAGACCCAGCTATAAGGCATTAGTGATTGATGGGAGAGGACCAAGCCCACCCCTGGGCCAGGGGTGATGCTGGGTTCTATATGAAAGTAGACTGAGTAAGCCATTGAAAGCAAGTCTGTAAGCAGCACCCATCCAAATGCTGTGACATCAACTCCTGCCTCCAGGTACCTGCCACGTTTGAGTTCCTATCCTGACTTCTTTCAGTGATGAACAGCAATATGGAAGTGTCAGCTAAGTAAACATTTTCCTCCCCAACTTGCTTTCGCTTATGGTGTTTTGTGGCAGCAATAGAAACATGGCTAAGCCAGGATCCCTGTCCCAATGGATACATCAACAAACCTACTCTCACATCTAAATTTTAAGGAAAATTATGGAAGGTATGAAAGACTTTAAGAGCCAGAGAAATGGAGAGTTCTCGGTGAGATTTTTATCTCTCTGTAATATAAGAAGCTAAACCCATAAGGTCTCACCAAGCTGACTACCTTAAATGAGACCTGAACAAAGAAGTCACCGTGTATGTGTATGTGTGTGTGACACACAGAGATATACTGTAGGGATAAGTCCCGCCCCTTAGGGGGCGTGTTTGCCTCGGGCTAATGTCTGCCTATAAATTTGGCGAGCATGCTCCCAGCTGTGGCTTCTGCTTTCCTGGTCTCCGCGGGAACGGTGGTTCTGTAAGTCTATTTCTACATTAAAACTATATATATTTTTACAATCTGTCTGCATTCGTTTACGCCGCAACATATACATGTATGTATATAGTCACACAGACATACACCCATGTCCAAACAACTATTCATGAGAAAAAAAAGCGTTTATTTTTTAAAGAGCAAGGAGAGGTATATGGGAGGTTTTGTAGGGAAAAAAGTGAACTGAAAAATCATGCAATTATTTTCATAATGTCATAAATTAAAACAAATGACTTGGAAAAAATATCAATCCAAAATAAATTTTAAAAGTTTATAAATGAATCTGGTATTATGATTTATATGTACAATCTCAGCACTCAGAAATGTTAGGCAGGTAGCCTGCCCTTTGAAGACAGTGTGGGCTACACATTTTGTCTCAGATGAGACTTAGCTACATAGTCAGAAGTTTACAAAAAATAAAAGAAAAATAAATGAATTAATCCATCAATGTTTAAATATAAATGCAAAAGGAATATTATTAATAAAGAAAATCTATGCTCCCAAAGTAGAAATATACCATGAGAATGAAGGGAAAAGATATCAAATTTACTGTGTAAAAATATAAATGATTTTAATGGTAACGTTTCTTTAATTCTCTTTAAAAATGGTTCATTGAGTCTCTGTTTGGCAAACAACATTATAACATACAATGTTATAACTCTCATAACATGTGAAAAGTAAAGGGAAAATATTTCTGTTTTTAGACACTCTATTAGGACTGCTGGAGAGATATGTCTGTAGATAAAGTGCTTACTGGGCAAGCTTTAAGGCCTGAACTGGATCCCCAGAAAACCTTTAATGGCCCTATGTGAGGGCCAGTGAGATTGCTCAGTGGTTAAAGGCACTTGGTGCCATACTTGATGACTTATAGTAGATCCCTGAAACCAACATCATGAATGGAGAGGACAAACAAACAAGTTGTTCTTTGATCTCCCTTGTTCACTGTGGCAGGTCACATAATCCCTGAACAAATTAAATAAATAGTTCGTTTTAAAAATCTTTGAGCCATAAGGGTGTATACTTATAACCCTAGTGTCAAGGATGGAAAAAAGATAGGGGAATCCCTGGGACTCACTGGCAAGACAACCTGACCTAATGGGTAAAACTCAGTATCCAAAAGAGATTTGTTTCAAAGAAACATGTTGTTAGGTCCTATGTAACTAAACTAAATGTTGCCCTCTAGGTTTTACATGCACAAACATGTACAAGATTGCCTATGTGTATAAGTGCTACTGTGTACACATAAATATGCTCACCCCCCTGTACAGACAGAACTGTACACAAATGGCATTAGGAAAAAAAGCAAAAAATAATTTCTCGGGTTCACGGTATTGAATTGCTAGATTAAATTAAATTGGTATGCAATCATTTTCTTACAGTCAGAGGTTTTCTCAAGTGTCTCCGTGTGGCCTGTCACAAGTCCTCACTGGATCCTTATTTGTGGTCCAGGATCAGCACACGATGCATTTCATAAAGAAAAAACAAAGAACTACATAACCTTGCCTGGATTGGAGGCTCACAATAATAAATCCTGGCACTAGAGGGCAGAAAATACAGACTATGAAACTGAAGGCCAGTTTGTGCTGTACAGTGAGACCTTGTCTGAAAACATGAGAACAGTCAAAGGTTTGCTTTTGTAAAGCTTTGTTCGGAAGTGCGGAGGGAAACTTAGGGCAACTGTCTTAGTTGGGGTTTGTATTGCTTCAGTGAAACATTATGACCAAATTATCTCTGGGAGGAATATGTTTATTTGGTGCATTCCATAGCACTGGATGAAGCTAGGGCATGAACTCAAGCAGAGTAGGAACCTGAAGGCAGGAGCTGGTGCATAGGCCATTGAGGGGTGCTGCTTACTAGCTTGCTCATCATGGCTTGCTCAGCCTGCTTTCTTATAGAAATGAGGACCTCCAGCCCAGAGATGGTACTAGATACAAAGGTCTGGGCCCTCCCAACCAAAAAAAGGCCAGGACCTGATTGATGATTTAATGCAGAATTTTATCAGAACTTCCAAGAAGACCTGATACCTATACTCCTTAATGTGTTTCACATAACAGAAACAGAAGAGTCATGGCCAAACTCTTTTTACAAAGCTACAGTCACCCTGGTTCCAAAACCATACAAAGACCCAACCAAGAAAGAGAATTACAGACCAATCTCACTCATGAACATCGGTGCAAAAACTCTCAATAAAATTCTGGCAAACAGAATCTAAGAACACATTAAAAAATATCCATTATGATCAAGTAGGCTTCATCCCAGAGATGCAGGGCTGGTTCAACATATGAAAATCTATCAATGTAATCCATCATATAAATAAACTGAAAGAAAAATCCATATAATCATTTCAATGGATGCAGAAAAAGCATTTGACAAAATTCAACACCCCTTTATGGTAAAGCTTTTGCAGAGGTTAGGGATACAAGGATCCTACCTAAATATAATAAAAGCAATATATAGCAAGACAACAGCTAATATCAAGTTAAATGGAGAGAAACTCAAATCCATTCCACTAAATTCAGGGAGAAGACAATGCTGCCCACTCTCACCGTATCTCTTTAACATAGTTCTTGAAGTCCTAGCAATAGCAATAAGACGCGATCAGGAGATCAAGGGAATTCTAATCTAAAAGGAAAAAGTCAAACTTTCGTTATTTGCAGACGATATGATAGTGTACATTAGTGACCCCCAAACCTCTACCAAAGAACTTCAATGGCTGATAAATAACTTCAGTGAAATGGCAGGCTACAAGATCAACTCAAAATAATCAGTAGCCCTCCTAGACACAGAGGATAGTGAAGCAGAGAGGGAATTCAGAGAAACTTCACCTTTTACAATAGTCACGAATAGCATAAAGTACCTTGGGTAACTCTAACCAAGGAAGAGAAAGATCTATTTGACAAGAACTTTAAGGCATTGAAGAAAGAAATTGAAGAGGACACCAGAATATGGAAAGACCTCCTATGCTCTTGGATGGGTAGGATAAACATAGTAAAAATGGCAATTCTCCCAAAGATAATCTATAAATTCAACACAATCCCCATCAAAATCCCAACAAAATTCTTCACAGAGCTTGAGAGAACAATAATCAACTTTATTTGGAAAAACAAAAAAACCCAGGATAGCCAAAACAACCCTATATAATAAAAGAACTTCTGGAGGCATTAACATCCCTGACTTCAAACTCTATTACAGAGCTACAGTAGTGAAAACAGCTTGGTACTGGCATAAAAACAGAGAAGTAGATCAATGGAATCGAATAGAAGATCCAGATATTATCCCACAAATTTATGAACATCTGATTTTTGACAAAGGAGCTAAAAGTATACAATGAAAGAAAGAAAGCATCTTCAACAAATGGTGCTGGCAGAACTGGTTGTCAACATGTAGAAGAATGAAAATAGATCCATATCTATCACCATACAAAAAACTCAAGTCCAAATGGATTAAAAATCTCAGTATCGATCTGAACACATTGAACCTGATAGAAGAGAAAGTGGGAAATAGTCTACAACATACTGGCACAGGAGATTAATTCCTATGTATAACCCCTGTAGCACAGACAATAAGAGCAACATTGAATAAATGGGACCTCCTGAAACTGAGAAGCTTCTGTAAAGCAAAGGGCACTGGCATTAAGACAAAAAGGCAACCTACTGATTGGGAGAAGATCTTCACCAACCCCGCAACAGACAAAGGTCTGATCTGCAAAATATACAAAGAACTCAAGAATGGAGGTGGGTGGTCCTTGGACTTCGCACAGGGTAGGGAACCCTGATTGCTCTTTGAGCTAACGAGTGAGGGGGACTTGATTGGGGGAGGGGGAGGGAAATGGGAGGCAGTGGCGGGAAAGAGACAGAAATTTTAAGAAAGAAAGAAAGAAAGAAAGAAAGAAAGAAAGAAAGAAAGAAAGAAAGAAAAGGATGAAAAAAAGAACTCAAGAACTAGACTTTAAAATGTTAATTAACCCAATTAAAAAATGGGGTACTGAACTGAACAGAGAATTATCAAAAGAAGAAGTTCAAATGGCCAAAAGACACTTAAGGTCATGCTCAACCTCCTTAGCAATCAGGGAAATGCAAATCAAAACAATTTTGAAATATCATCTCACACCTGGCAGAATGGCTAAAATCATAAACACCAATGATAGCCTTTGCTGTAGAGGATGTGGAGTAAGGGGAACACTCATCCATTGCTGGTGGGAATGCAAACTTGTGCAACCACTTTGGAAATCAATGTGGCGGTTTCTCAGGAAATTCGGGATCAACCTACTCCAGAATCCAGCAATACCACTCCTGGGAATATACCCAAGAGATGCTCTATTATATGACAAGAGCATTTGTTCAACTACGTTCATCGCAGCATTATTTGTAATTACCAGAACCTGGAAACAATCTGGATGCCCCTCAATGGAAGAATGGATAAAGAAAGTGTGGAATATATACGCTTTAGAGTACTACTCAACGTTAAAAAAAATGAAAACCTGAATTTTGCATGCAAATGGATGGAAATAGAGAACACTATCATGAATGAGGTAACCCAGACCCAAAAGGATGAATATGGTATGTACTCACTAATTAGTGGATTCTAGCCATAAATAAAGGACATTCAGCCTATAATTCATGATCCTAGAGAAGCTAAATAGGAAGGCATAACTCCCCCAAAAAAACATGTAGTTATCCTCCTGGATGTTGGAAATAGGCAAGATTTCCTGGCAAAAATTGAGAGCTTGGGGGTGGGGGTGGGACAGGGGTAAGGGGAGACGGGGAGAGAAAAGTGAGAAGGGGAGGATGGGGAAAGCATGGAGGTATGGGACAGTTGGGATGGAGGAGGGGTGGATATGGGAGCAGGGAAGTATATATCTTAATTAAGGGAGCCATTTGAGTGTTGACTGGACTCTAGAGGGGTACCCAGGTGTCCAAGGAGATGTCCCCAGCTTGTTCCTTGAGCAGCTGAGGAGAGGAAGCCTGAACTGACCCTATACTATAGCCACTCTGATGAATATCTTGCATATCACCATAGAACCTTCATCTGGCAATGGATTGAGATAGAGTCAGAGACCCATATTGGAGCACTGGACTGAGCTCCCAAGGTCCAAATGAGGAGCTGAAGAAGAGAGAAAATGAGCAAGGAAGTCAGGGCCTCGAGGGGTGCGCAAATCCACTGTGACTTTGGGGCTGATCTAATGGGAATTTACCAAGGCCATGTGGACTGGGACTGATGAAGCATGTGATCAAACCGGACTCTCTGAACATGGCGGACAATGAAGGCTGATGAGAAGGCAAGGACAATGGCACTGGGTTTTGTTCCTACTGCATGTACTGGATTTGTGGGAGCCTAGTCTGTTTGGATGCTCACCTTCCTAGACCTGGATGGAGAGGGTAGGACCTAGGACTTCCCACAGGGCAGGTAACCCTGACTGCTCTTTGGACTGGAGAGAGGGGGAAAGGGAATGGGGCGAGGAGGTTGGAAATGGGAGGAAGGGGGAGGTGAAAATTTGTAATAATAATAATAATAATAATAGTAGTAGTAATAATAATAATAATAATAATAATAATAAGAAGAAGAAGAAGAAGAAGAAGAAGAAGAAAACATAAAAAAAAGTGAGTAAAAGAATCTACACACATTCCCATAGAGTGGCTCAGTTTTTCTTTATTTCATACTTATTTGCCAAGGGTTGCAAAAATGAACAGACAAACAATACAAGGTTCCTGCCACTCAGATGCTTAATATTTCTGTGGCTTATCTGTTTATCCAGAGTGTATTAGTGCACAGAAGGAAGTTGTTTACCCTCTTGTGTCAGGAGCCATTTTCCCCCCAAAATTATTACAGGAACCATCGCCCTGGGGAGCCTGCAGAGAACCCCACACCCCCCTATTACATTGAGAAACTGTTCTATTGACAGAGCCTACCCCACACCCAATTAGCTGTTAATAGAGAGCTATCTCTGTTAGTGGAACCCGCCCCACATTCCAGACTATCTAGAAAACTAGGTGTGTCAACTCGTGACTTTCTGGCCTATGTGACCTGACCTTTCGTAACCTCCTGGCCTATGTGACCAACGTGAACCACGTGGCAAGAGCCCAGGCCCCTGTGCCCCCCCCCCAAATTCCTTATCCTATATAAGCTGTAACCCTGACTCTAATAAACGGAGGCTTCAACAAATCTGCCTGGCCTTCTTCCTCTCTCTTGCTCAAGTCTTTTCAGATAGTGCCTCTCCGGGACCCTGGAATTACTGAACTGCAGGGTGGGTTGCAACCCCTAGACTAAGTAACCCACCCAAGGCAATTTATACTTTTGGACCACATTTTAGTTCCCTTGTTCTTGGTACATGCTCTGTTCAAGACAAAGTGGACTCTATTACGTTCAGTCTCTTCCCACAGAATTAAAGGTTTCCATGTTCAACCATCTTGGATGCTTTCTCTCACCTTTGTTTGATGTTTGCCTTCTGTCATTGTGGAAAATGTCTGATATAATAGACTATAGTAAGGAAGAGAAGTTTGTTTCCCGGATTTAGATGTTTTAGCACGCTTGTTTAATTGCACTGCTTTGGAACGTCAACAAGGCAGAACATGGTAAAGAGCTTGTGGCAGGGAGGATCCTGACGGTTCATGAAGCATGGAACCAGAGAGAGCAGGAGCTTGAGTCCTTACATAACCTTCCGGAGTGAGACTATACTGATCTGCATCCTTGAAACAGCCTGCTCTGAAGTTTCTACTACCTGACCTGGAGCCATTCTTGAACTAGCCTATTCAAAATTTTAACTACCTGCAATGAGCCATCAGCTTGGGTCTAACTTTTATTGTATTAGCTTAAGAAAACATTTAGGAGAAATGCATAACTCTTCCTTCATGCTATACATGATTGTGATAGAATGTTCTGCTGTCGATTTTGTATTAAAGTTGCCACAATTGCTATAATATTATATAACAAATATGTACATGGAGTCCTTCATATTTGGCACTCCAAAATGTGATTACTATACAGAGAAAAGCATGTCTGTTCAAGATATTCTACAAAAGAAGCATAAAAATCCAACTAATTAGTAATGTATTTATGTGCTTAATGTGTTGATGTGGGAAAACACAGCATTGCAAGGACATAGAAAAAGTGTATAAAATTTTGTTTGTTCGTGTCACATGCTGAAATGTTAACACCACTGCATTTTCATTATTTACTAAGGAAAAGAAATAAAAATAACCATATATGCAGGTTTTGAAAAAACCTAAGTGCAGTTTAAAGTTCTAGTTAATGTTGTAAGGAGGCCACTTGTTGGTTTCCGGCTGCCTAGACCCTAAATAATCACATAGAAACTATATTATTTAAATCACTGCTTGGCCCCTTACCTCTAGCTTCTTATTGGCTAAATCCTGCATATTACTTTACCCATTTCAAGTCATCTGTGTATGGCCACGTGACTGTTGCTTACCAGCTAAAATTCTGGCATCTGTCTCTGGTGGGGCTACATAGCATTTCTCTAGCTTCACCTTTCTTTCTCTCAGCATTCAGTTTAGTTTTCTCCACCTAGGTATATTCCCCTATAGCTCTGCTATAGGCTCAAAGCAGTTCTTTTATTCACCAATAATATTCACAGCATACAGAGGGGAATTCCACATCAAGTTAACAAAAACAAAATCGACGTTTCTATATTACTTCACACTTTAAAAGATAACATACTGGATTCCAGATCAACCAACAAAAATATAGTTATAAGTTGCAGAATTTTATTCATAGTTCCTCCATATTGAGATGATATTGAACTTTATTTTAGAGATATACTATATAAAAATACACCTACAAAACTGAACTTTGAATGATTACATTTACATGACAAAAGATTACCAAAGTCAAGAAGATATCACTAAAATCCACATGCAATTTTCTGGCAGATGATTTATTTTTGTCACTCACATATATGTGATTTTATCGATAACATTTTTAAGAACATATACAACACATATGTTAAAATTATTGATTCAAATTCAGAAGGTACATAGCAAAATTAAATTCAAATCAGTTGGGACAAGGTATGGGAACACGTGCCTTTAATCCCAGTACCTGCTAGTCAGTGGCAGAGACTTGCCTGTGAGTTCAAGGCCAGGCTGTTCTACATAGTGCCAACCATGGATGTATATTAAGACCTTGTCTCAAAAAAATTAAATAGGAAGAGTAAGATTTCATTAACTCCTAAATGCATGCTTCAATATTTCTTTAATTATTTTAATTTTTAAGAAAGGATATATTTTCTCTTTTGTTTTTCTTTTTTTCTTTTTGGTTTTTCGAGACAGGATTTCTCTGTGGTTTTGGAGCCTGTCCTGGAACTAGCTCTTGTAGACCAGGCTGGTCTCGAACTCACAGAGATCTGCCTGCCTCTGCCTCCCAAGGGCTGGTATTAAAGGCGTGCACCACCACCGCCAGGCTTCTCTTTTTACATACCAATAATATTTCCTACTCCCTAACCTCCTTCCACCCCTGTCAACTCTCCCACCATCCACTCCTCAGAGAGGGTGAGGCTTGCTATGGGAAGTCAATAATGTCTGGCCCATTGCTTTTAGATAGGACAAAGACCCTCCATACTATATTTAGGCTGAGCAAGCTATCCCTCCAAAGAGAATGGGTTCCAAAGAGCCAGTAGACAAGCAGTATGGTTAAATCCTGGTCTCACAGGTGCCACAGTCATACAACTGTCACCCACATTCAGAGCGGCCTAATTCGGTCCTACGCTGGTTCCTCTACTGTTAGGCCTGAAGTAGTGAACTTCTAATTAGTTCAGGTAAGCTGTGTCACTGGGTATTCCCATCATGGTCTGACTCCTGTTTTCATATTATCACTGCTCCCTCTCTTCGACTAGACTTTGGAAGCTCAGACCAATGCCAGCCAGTATATCTCTGCATCTCTTTCCATCAGTTGCTGGATGAAGGTTCTATGATGACATATAAGAGAGTCATCCATCTGATTATAGGGCAGGGACAGTTCAGGCACCTTCTCCACAATTGCTTGGGTTGTTAGCTGGGTTCTCCTTGTGGATGCCTGGAAATTTCTCATACCAGGTTTCTTGCTAGCCCCACAATGACTCCCTCAATCTAGATATCTCTTTCCTTGCTCTCCCTCTCTGTCCTTCCCCCATCTCAATCATTCCCTTCTTTCATATTCTCCTCCCACTTCCCCTTCTCTCCTCCTCCTCCTCTGCTTCCCTCACTATTTCGCTCACCACTATGTTCCCAATTTTCTCTGCTAAGTATGACAGCATAGCACAATCCCTGACAAACATATAAATAATCAACAACAGAAATGAACCCTTCCCAGGGGAAGGCAATGAAAATATTGCAGACCTAAAGTATAAAGTCACCTGCTTGGCTAAGATAAAGAACCTCAGGGGCTCTATTGTTCTCCTGCCCCTTCCCTCTGATTCTTCTATTTCTTCTACCTAAGCAGCCAGAAAATAAGTGAGGGATAAACAAAACCAGTGAAGTCTGGGCCTTTGACCCAAGGCTGGGTCCAGCAGCATGCAGGTGGTCATAACAGGGGATTCAACTGGGAAAGAATACTGGCGGTGCAGAGTACAGGGAATGGAGGCAACAAACTCCACACTGATGGTGGCCTTTAAAAGTCAGTTGCAAGACTGCTGGTGTGGCTCAGCAGTTAGAGCCTGCTTGGCAATTCTGAGAGCGCGGATTCCACTCCCAGCTCTAGATAACAAAGGCTATTATAACCACTCCTGCCTTGGGATTTCAGTGCCTTTACTCCTTTATTTTCTACCATGGATCTGGTCTCAAAGGGATACCCCTGAATCAGACATCCGTACGGAAAATAAATTAAAGAAATATTTTACAAAAGATCGTTTTAATCGGGCTTTTTTTGTCTGTGATTCTGATGGTGTGACCTCATATGCTTTTGCTGATCCAGGAGACATTGCCATGCCCAAGGTCTAAAGATAGTAAATACTCTTTGGATTAGTGCCTTTCCCATGTAAAAACACAGAAGCCAACTTGCCCTCCATCTCCACCCCCTTCATGAGTATTTCCCTAGCCCTAGTCTCCCCAGGGCCAGTTACCAGGTAAGTCTGGACTCATTTACTGAAATCATTCAAATTAACCAATCTTTAACCTGCTCACCTAGCCGAATACCCTTCCTACCTACACAAATCACAACAAGTGGACTTTTCTATTACACCTTAATAACAATGTGGCCTATGAACAATAAACTGTGTTCTTAGGAATCCCTATAAGCACATAGTTAATAGAATAGGTTAATTAAGGCTCTCTGAACTAGCTAAAAAACAAATCCAAGAGATTGACTGAGCATTTATAATTAATAAGAAGTACCTGTGTGGTTATTTGGGAAAAGTCCAACTTCAATACGCAAAGATAGCTGCTTGTTGTAACTTTCTAAACCAGTATGTGATATCCAGATTCTACAGGCATTCAACCTGTAGGAGCAAAAAGGTTGTTGCTTTTGCCCTAATCAAAGGCTAAGCAATAGGCAGTTCTTTAAATGACGTAGGGAACTAATAAGGAAATGTAAAGAATGAGAGACTAATGTAAAGTTGTACAGACTGGGATATAGCTTAAACAGGAGATTCAGTTTTCAGCATATTCACCCTTAAAAGGATTAAATATTTAATGATATGCAAATATATTTTCAGTAACTATAAAAAAGTGAACAAAATAACTAACAGACCAACTTCATTAAGATACATGCATTAAAATATTTATCAGTAATTTTACTTGGTGATGTATAACTTCAGCTACTCTAGAGATAAAGGCAGGAGGGTAGAAAGTTCTAAGCTAGCTTGGAATGCTTACACAGACCTTATCTCAAAACATTTTTTTCAAATTCAAAAGTGCTAGGGATGTAGTTCAAAATTACCTCACTCCAGTGATGAACAAAAAGACACACAATTAAGTAAATAGAGAGAATTATAGATTCCTAATAAAGGGCAACTATGTTTTTAATACCAGCACTTTGAAGGGAGGCAAAGGTAGATGGATCTCTTGAGTTCTAGGCCAGCCTGGTGTACATAGCCAATTCTGGGACAGAAAACACTACCAAAGGAGCCCTGTCTCAAAAAAGAAAAAAAGAAAGAAAAAGAAAAATAGCCATTATTGTTATCACTATCCCTTTCTTGTGATGTTGGGAGCTAAACCCAAAGCTCAACACAGGCAGCAATTTCTGCTTGGAAAGAAGTGTGATGAACTCAATTATTAGCACAATCATGAAATGATTTTTCCAAACAGTTTTGCTTGTATGCACAAAACACACACTTTGTGGGACTGATGTCAGGCTCTGTTTCACACATGAAAATAATTTATGTCTTTGCAGATGAGATGTGTGAATTTATCTAAAATAATATGTGAATTTGCCAAAAAGTAAGCATGAGGGTCTCTTTTCCCCCTCTAGCCGACAATTTTTCTCTCACAGCGTTCAGTGTGACAAAAAAAATGATACAGATTATCGAATTCTGCTATAAGTTCTGTGCACTTGTATTTTCTTTGAACATCAAGGCTTGAACTTAAAAATGGGCATTGACTATTTCATTTCCCTGCAGTGAAAGCTATGATGCTTATATTTAAGAGCATACTTTTGCTGATACAGTTCAAGAATATCACTAAATAATTATAAATAATAATTTCTGCCTGTAAGCCAACAAAGATGATAATGGACTAAAACTTGGAAAATGTAAACCACCCCAATAAATATTTTGTGTTATAAGAGTTGTCATCTTCATGGTGTCTTTTTGCAGCAATAGAAATCATAAACAACCCTGTTCACATAGTTTAATTGAAATTATTCCATCTTGGGGATTGATGTTCTCCCATCAAAAGTACAGACTTTTGAACAAAAATCTGGAGCCAGCTGTGTGAACATCCCTTTAAGTTTTGTGGTTTGATGTTTCAAGAGATTCCCCCAGAACAATACAGGCTATTGACATTGGTCTGGTTGCGTACCAGAACTTGAGGACTTGACCCTATTGCTGGGCTGGAGAAATGACTCAGCAGTTAAGAGCAATCACTGTTCTTTCAAAACACCCAGGCACAATTCCCAGGACTTGTAAGGCAACTCACATCCAACTGTATCTAGAACTCCAAACCCACGGGCTCCAGTGCCCTCTCTCGTCCTCCTCTGGCCTCTGTGGACACTAGCAATGCATGAGGTATACATGCATACATTCATACGTTCATACATACATGCAAAGTATCCATAGGAGCATGGAAGCACAAAACTTTAATCCTTATTAAAATTTATTTAAGCTTGTTTTTTTCCGTAAATGCTTTCGAGGATCTTGAGGGTTAATTTCCCATTGTATGGGTCCTACTGTCCTCCCTTCATCTCACATAAGGGAACCAAATCCTTTCTAAGCAAATTGCAAAGAAACCCACATGGCATTCCCAGGCCCACAGGTCCCCGCCCCTTTGAAACTCCTGGGCGGATCTGCTCTAGCTCTGTTATCCCCTGGGCGGGGCCAGCATTCAAAGGGATTGGATTACCTTCCCCCTTTTTCCCTACTTATCCCGATCTAAGCATAGGGAGACTGTGGAGAAGGCGCAGAATGGGTGCTGCTGGCTTTTGTAGCCTTCCAAGTCTGAGATTGGAGCACAGGACAGTCTGGCCTCGACAAGGTAAGATTTTTGCATCATCCGCAGCCACCCTGTTGTGCCTGAGTGTGTGACCCTGAGCCTGGGACCTTGGGCCTTGGATCTCACTGAGAAAGCGCCGGGAGTTGGTGGTGGAGGCACCACGTGGTTTGGCCTAGGTCGTGAGTTTAGAAACACTGCAGTTTTGTGCACCGGGCAGCATCTGGAAAGCCTTGCCAGTAGGGTCTCCCGGGAAACCTGGAATCACTTCCCTGGGTCAGAGGACACTGCTGGAGGCCTGAGAGGGCTCAAGGACCTGCACACTAAGCAGGGGTCCCATTACTCTCCTCCTATGCACCGCCCGAGAAGCGCGGGTGCTGTGGTGGGTTAATCAAAGGGACTGATAAAGCCTGGCTAAGCAATTGTTAAAGTGTGGCCGCCCTGTGCATGGCTTTGTTCCCCAAACTTACTGGTAAGGACTTTTAATGGGAAGGATCTTTCAGGGAGGAAAAAAAAAGGCAGCAAAAAAAAACCCTAAAAAACAAACAAACAAATAAACAAAAGCCCTGCATTACTGTCGTTTACTGTGCAAAACTGAACATCAGCTGCTGTGTATATTCAATGGACAGAGGACTATTAAAATATAAAAAAGCATTTACGCATGTCCCTTGGCAAGTTCACGCAAAATCGGGACCATTAAGTTATTTTTTCTTTTTTGGTTTTCTGAGATATGGTTGTTTTGTGTAGCCCAGGCTGTATTGGAACTTGCTCTGTAGACCAGGCTGACCTCCAACTCAGAGATCCTTCTTTCTAAGTCTCTCAACTGCTGGGATGAAAGACACACAACAAAGGGCATTCACACTTTCACTGATCCAGATTCTAGACTCTAGGGTTTTATGAACTACAGAAGAAATGAAGTTATATTCATGAATATTTTACAGCACTCATTGGGGATACCAGCACCTTGCTTGTACAAATAAAACTACCTTGTCATAGAGTCACATGTTCCCAAAGATTTTAAAAAGGTAACAAAAATTAAATTTTAAATTTTTTGGAAAAGAAATAATTTCAGATACCAAGCTCTATAAGAAAAATAATGTGGCTAGGTTGAGGAAGTCTTATTGAAAAAAATGGCCAAAATGCTAATTATTTGCAAATAACAGCATTGTCTGTATTTGTAGCTGTTCCCGTATATCCTTGCATTTCTTGTTAATCATCCTGAAGCAGTAATCTCCAAAGCTGAATTATTGAAAATTTTTAATTTCTGAATAGATACATATACTAGTTCCTACTTAATTTGCCATTCTGAATATCATGTACGCATATGTCCATGTCTTTTGATTTTTGCTCCTTTTATTCAAACATAGAAATACTTAAGCTTTCTCTATAGTCTTGAATGATAAAGGAAAGAACTAATATAAAAACAATAGAAAACAAAATAGATCTCCATTTCAGTTTCGCAGCCCTACAAAGTTCATCAAGGTTTATTCTTTGAACAAGGCTTTGAACATGAACCATTCCATGTTTCTTAAGTTGGTGCATACTCCAAGCTGAAGCTGTGGGTGAGTACTTTAAGGTTCTCTTCATTCAAATTTTTCTCTTTTTCAGAGTTAGTGCCTTGTAACCTAACACACTCTTGCTTTCATCAAACCAATGGGGAGAAAACAGGCATTTCTAATACATCCACAACTGCAAAATTGTTTTGGAAATTATTTTATTTTTGAAACTTATGTGTGTGTGCAGAAGGTGTGTGTGTTCTCAAAGTCTATGTAAATGAAGTGCCTAACCCACTCTATTAACGGGGGACAGAGGAGATCTTTCTGAGTTGATTGTCATTTTCAACCTTGTCTGGCATAGGGTTTCTCTTGATTCTATATTTACAAAGCAAAACCAAACGTAGACAATCTATTTTTTTAATTTATTCAGAACCGTTTTGAATTCCTGTTGCTTATAAAACAAAGGAGAGAGACATGGGCAGGTCTATCCGAGGATATTTATTTCTAGAAGCTAGTCTTAAGAGTCGAGAGAATCACAGGTGAGGACATAGTGTAGGAATGTTGAGGGTAGGGGTATCATATGTGTGCTAGTGTTTTATCATGAAGGTTAGTAGGCAAAAACATTGTGCCTATAGAAACCTGTTTCTGGTCCATGGGTCCAAAAGTGAGCCATGAGGAGAGCAGTTTATGGGGACCATCCAAAAGTGGCAGTACCGTCATTATGATTGGAAAAATTGATGACATTTCTAGGACCTCAGAACTGGCCGCCAAGCACAGACATATGTCCCATATGTTGGTGTTTTGCCATACAGGTTTCTGGTCAGACGGACTCTGTCCATGGCCACACGTTTCTGTTCCATGGGTCTGGGCTCCTTGTGTGTGGGGAAGCAAGGATATGAAAAGCCCTGGCCTGTGGCCTATGGATTCACCTGGAATCTTTTAGGAGGTCACGAAGTAACTGGGATGGATACGTGCTGTAGGCATCCAAGTGCGACAAATGAGAAGAGCTCATTTCTCCCTTGGTGTCTAGGTTGGCTGTCCTGGGTCTCCTGGAATCTTTCGAGAGAGCTGTGAGTCCCCTGGCTGCCTAGGCCCGTCCGCAAGCAGGTATCTGAGAGGATACAGAGAGTTCCATGTCTGGGGGTGGGGGTCTTGGCGACTTTGGAGACAGGAGAGAAAAGTTTCTTGAGAGGTGCCTGGTGGTTGCTGTGGGTTGAAGGTGGTGGTGTGGGAGATGGAGGCCTGTGGGGGAGAGGACCAATTGTGACAGAGCTGGAGGCAGTTCACAATGGTTGCCTGGCAATGCCTAGAAGAGAGTGCTAGGCTTGGCAGCCTGCCCAGGGTTTGGTAGGCAAGGGGGCACGTGGGATGGAATGTGTCTTCTTCCATGTGTCCTTGTGTTCACAAGAGGGTCCTGAGGGCCTACCAGGTGCGAGGTCGCAGATGACCCCTGGCTTGCTCGGGTCCCAGCTGTGGCCACTGTGGGGTCACAGCCACCTGAAGCCGCATGGCGGGGAGCTTGGGCATGAGGTCCAAGGTGTCCTGTGGCTCTTCTCCTCTCCCCTAGGAGCATGGGACCCATGGGACCCTGGGCCTCGGGGCTCAGGCCAGCGAAACTGGAGCCCTCACCAACGCACACAGCTGCCTGCCCATTGCATTGTGTCCGTCCATCCCGTTGCTGCCTTCTGCCAGGTGGGAAGCCGGTCCTGGGGCTGCGGACACACTCAGGTGGGTGGTGGTCTGCTCTGGGGCATCTGCCCATCTTCCCTGGGGGCCCTAATTCGCAGACTGGGCCCACCAGTCCCTACCTAGGTGCTGCCCTAGCCTAGGAGCACGGACTGGGTCAGCCTGGGAGGCAGGCCCCTTCTTGGCTGGCCACCAGGACCTGGAAGCTTGGTTTTTGCCCCGGTTTAATTTAAGGCATCAGCAGACCCAAGGCCTACCTGGCAGCCTTCTTGTTCACACAGAGGGACAGGGTCAAGGAAGGAGTTGCTGGACCTGTGACAGGGCCAGGGGGCGGCTCTCAGAACACTCTGGCTGCACAGCTAGGTGGGGACCCTGGGCTCCATGTTCCCAAGTCCACGAATTGGAATTTGCTTCTGAGGCTCCTCCCCCGTGGTCCAGACTGGCATGCAGTGGCCTGCAGGCTGGCAAGCAGAGCACCCCTGGAACCAAAGGCAGAGCCTTCAGGGGCTGGCCTAAGCACAAAGCCCAGTGTCTCCCTCCAGGCAGTGTGGTGGAGAAGCTTAGAGGTTCCCGGAGCCCATCTCCGCACGGAACTCCTCCACCCCTCAGGGTCCACAGGCCCTTGGATCCCTTGCAAAAGGCCTAGGCACCCATCTCTGGCCAGGCCTGGCCCAGTGGGTTGGTTGGGGGCGGCCATCTTGGAGCTTGGCTAACTGGGCTTGGCTTTCTCTTTTTTCTGTTCGGAAAGGGCGGAGGGCGTGTGCCCGTGCCCCACTACAGTAGGTATTCACGGTGCACTACTGCCATCAAGAGGAATTGTTTTGCCGATCCCGCCAGCAGCTTCCCGTGCTCCCGTGAACATGGCGGCGGGCTGGCTAAAGGGCAGCTCCCCAGTGCTACTAAGATGGTTCCCCGCAGTTTCCTTGACCCACGAGAGGTGGGAGCAAGCCGGACCTAGGTGACCCGCGCCGAGCGCCACCGCCCATGGTTTGCTGGGCACCGGGAGCACGGCCTCCCGGGTCCTGAGGCCGCCATGTCTGGCAGGATCAGAGAACCTTGCTCCTTGCTCGCTGCAGGGCATTCTGCATCCTGGGCCTCCTCCGGATTCCTTTGGGGACCTCGGGGTGCCCGCCACCCCACGTCCTGTGCACAGGCCCGCCCAGGGAACCTCTAGCTTTTGGCTCAGCCTCTCCAGCAGCACACACAGCTCCTGCCTGAAACCGTACACACAGCCCAGCATCTCTGGCCATGTGCTCAGGGTCTCAGGGCCAGCTAACCATTGTGACACACACAGTGTCTGTCATCCACACAACTCCCTCCCTGCCATCCTCTCTCCTCTCTTTCGCTTTCTGCAGGGCCCTCCTTTCTTTCCCTTTGCTTTCTCTGTGAAATGGCTTTTCCTTGAGCCGTGCTGGGCTAGCAATTCAGGGTCCGGGACCGGGACCGGCCAGAAGAGGTTTCAGATCCACAGCTAATCCGCAGAACCCTACAAGGGGTCTGTGAGAAGGCACCCCCCACCAACACCATCATGGACCACCTGCTTGTGCATACCGAGAGGGAAAGGAGCTCACTTCGGGTTGATGGCTCAGGGTGAATCCGAGTAGAAGTAGCCAGGTCAGGGAGTGGAATGGAGGCTGCCGAAAAGAGGCCAGGCAGGCCTGTGGGTACCATCCAGGCCAGGCTTCACTGCCCTTGCCCTCCAAGGCAAACCCCCGCTCTTTGATAAGGGGCGCCCGTGCAGGCGGCATACACCTGTCTTCTCCCGCCGAGGACACCCTGAGTAACTCCCAGGGAGAAGTCACAGGGTCTAGGGTCCAAAAGCCCCTTCACCAGCCCTGGGCTGTCCAGGCATCAGCTCAGCTACAAGAATACTCAGAGAAGACTCTGAAATTAACAGAGGGTATCAGTCCTGGGACATGCCCTAAGAAGTGCCTCAGAGGTCACAGCGTGTAACAGCTCTGTTGGTCAGCTCAGGCTTAATGGTGTATGGCACGTAGGTGAAGACTTGTAAGGCTGCATCCTTCAGTTCCAGCTCATGTGGGTAGAAGTATGGCGTGGTCCAGGAAACGGTGCGTTTTGGTGGGGTCAGGGAGTGTCTGTCCATGTTTCTTGATGGATGAGAGCAGTTTGTGGGAGCCACCCGGAAGTGGCAGTACCGTCGTTATCATTGGTCACACTGGCATTTCGAGGTTCTCAGAGCCGGCTGCCCAACACAGACGTGTGTCCCTGCCACCACCACCCCCCCCACACACACACACATTCCCTGGGGGTTCCATTTCTAGTCTCAGTGCAGAAGACTCCAGGAGGCTTGGTGGAGAGGGTGACTTGGAAGAGCTTAGACATGGTTGTCTCCAGGAGGCGGGAAGAGGGCTCACCTTTAAGTCCCTTCATTGACGTTCTAGGGAGTGTGGACCTGTGGAGGCCGGCCTCTGAGTGCCCACACGGGTAGGATTCCTGTTGGGCATGAAAAGCAATTCCCAAATGAACTCCGTCTCTCACCTGGTGTCCAGACAGGTCCAGCTTCCTAGGATACCACGGATGGGACTGTGCCCAGATGCCAGGGCTGGAGACAGCCGAGATAATAATGGTAGAGGTGGATTCGGAGGATAGGTGGATAGGCAGATACATAGATAGAGGGAAGGAGACGGGGATGGGGCGGCAGAAAGAGACTGAGTCTGGCCTGTTGGGTGTTTTTTAATGTGTGTTGGCGTTTTGCCTTGCCGGTGGGTGGGCAGAGGCACTCTGTCCATGGCCATGCGTTTCTTTTCCATGGGTCTTGGTCCCTTGGGGAGGGGCGGGGGATTTGAAGGCCCCTGGCCAGCGGACTTGGATTCACCTGGATCTTTTCGGAAGGATGTCACAGAAAAGGACAGGGGTGGGTATGTGCTGTAGGCATCCAAGTGCGACAAATGAGAAGAGCTCATTTCTCCCTTGGTGTCTAGGTTGGCTGTCCTGGGTCTCCTGGAATCTTTCGAGAGAGCTGTGAGTCCCCTGGCTGGCTAGGCCCGTCCACAAGCAGGTATCTGAGAGGATACGGAGAGTTCCATGTCTGGGGGTGGGGGTCTTGGCGACTTTGGAGACAGGAGAGAAAAGTTTCTTGAGAGGTGCCTGGTGGTTGCTGTGGGTTGAAGGTGGTGGTGTGGGGGATGGAGGCCTGTGGGGGAGAGGACCGATTGTGACAGAGCTGGAGGCAGTTCACAATGGTTGCCTGGCGATGCCTAGAAGAGAGTGCTAGGCTTGGCAGCCTGCCCAGGGTTTGGTAGGCAAGGGGGCACGTGGGATGGAATGTGTCTTCTTCCATGTGTCCTTGTGTTCACAAGAGGGTCCTGGGGGCCTGCCAGGTGCGAGGTCGCAGATGACCCCTGGCTTGCTCGGGCCCCAGCTGAGGCCGCTGTGGGGTCACAGCCACCTGAAGCCGCATGGCGGGGAGCTTGGGCATGAAGTCCAAGGTGTCCTGTGGCTCTTCTCCTCTCCCCTAGGAGCATGGGACCCATGGGACCCTGGGCCTCGGGGCTCAGGCCGGCGAAACTGGAGCCCTCACGAACGCACACAGCTGCCTGCCCATTGCCTTGTGTCCGTGCATCCAGTTGCTGCCTTCTGCCAGGTGGGAAGCCGGTCCGGGGGCTGCGGACACACTCAGGTGGGTGGTGGTCTGCTCTGGGGCATCTGCCCATCTTCCCTGGGGGCCCTAATTCGCAGACTGGACCCACCAGTCCCTACCTAGGTGCTGCCCTAGCCTAGGAGCACGGACGGGGTCAGCCTGGGAGGCAGGCCCCTTCTTGGCTGGCCACCAGGACCTGGAAGCTTTGTTTTTGCCCCGGTTTAATTTAAGGCGTCAGCAGACCCAAGGCCTACCTGGCAGCCTTCTTGTTCACACAGAGGGACAGGGTCAAGGAAGGAGTTGCTGGACCTGTGACAGGGCCAGGGGGCGGCTCTCAGAACACTCTGGCTGCACAGCTAGGTGGGGACCCTGGGCTCCATGTTCCCAAGTCCACGAATTGGAATTTGCTTCTGAGGCTCCTCCCCCGTGGTCCAGACTGGCATGCAGTGGCCTGCAGGCTGGCAAGCAGAGCACCCCTGGAACCAAAGGCAGAGCCTTCAGGGGCTGGCCTAAGCACAAAGCCCAGTGTCTCCCTCCAGGCAGTGTGGTGGAGAAGCTTAGAGGTTCCCGGAGCCCATCTCCGCACGGAACTCCTCCACCCCTCAGGGTCCACAGGCCCTTGGATCCCTTGCAAAAGGCCTAGGCACCCATCTCTGGCCAGGCCTGGCCCAGTGGGTTGGTTGGGGGCGGCCATCTTGGAGCTTGGCTAACTGGGCTTGGCTTTCTCTTTTTTCTGTTCGGAAAGGGTGGAGGTCGTGTGCCCGTGCCCCGCTACAGTAGGCATTCGCGGTGCACTACTGCCATCAAGAGGAATTGTTTTGCCGATCCCGCCAGCAGCTTCCCGTGCTCCCGTGAACATGGCGGCGGGCTGGCTAAAGGGCAGCTCCCCAGTGCTACTAAGATGGTTCCCCGCAGTTTCCTTGACCCACGAGAGGTGGGAGCAAGCCGGACCTAGGTGACCCGCGCCGAGCGCCACCGCCCATGGTTTGCTGGGCACCGGGAGCACGGCCTCCCGGGTCCTGAGGCCGCCATGTCTGGCAGGATCAGAGAACCTTGCTCGCTGCAGGGCATTCTGCATCCTGGGCCTCCTCCGGATTCCTTTGGGGACCTCGGGGTGCCCGCCACCCCACGTCCTGTGCACAGGCCCGCCCAGGGAACCTCTAGCTTTTGGCTCAGCCTCTCCAGCAGCACACACAGCTCCTGCCTGAAACCGTACACACAGCCCAGCATCTCTGGCCAGGTGCTCAGGGTCTCAGGGCCAGCTAACCATTGTGACACAAAGAAGACTCTGAAATTAACAGAGGACACCACCTGGCTCTCTTGAACTTTGAACTCTTGTGTGTGTGTTTGTGTGAGTGTGTTTCTGTGTTGGTTTGGTTTATACTTCATCCGTGGACAGGAGACAAGCCTGGGACAGGCCGTTAGAAGTGCCTCAGACATTACCATCCCTACTTCAAACTCTATTACAGAGCTACAGTACTGAAAACAGCTTGTTATTGGCATAAAAACAGAGTAGTCGACCAATGGAATCGAATAGAAGACCCGGATTTTAACTCTCATTCCTATGAATGCCTGATATTTCATAATAGAGCTAAAAGTATACAATGGAAGAAAGAAAGCATCTTCAACAAATGGTTCTGGATTAACTGGATGTCAAGCTGTAGAAGAATGAAATTAGATCCAATCTATCACCATGAACAAAATTCAAGTTCAAATGGATCAAAGACCTCAATATCAATATAAACACACTGAACCTGATAGAAGAGAAAGTGGGAAATACTCTACAGCATAGGACACTGGAGTTTGCTTTCTACATATAATCCCAGCAGCACAGACATTAAATGCAACATTGAATAAATGGACCTCCTGAAACTGAGAAGCTTCTGTAAAGTAAAGGACACTGTCATTAAGACAAAAAGGCAACCTACTGACTGGGAGAAGTTCTTCACCAACTCCGCAACAGACAAAGGTCTGATTTTCAAAATATATAAAGAACTCAAGAAACTAGACTTCAAAATGGTAATTAACCAATTAAAAAAATGGGGCACTGAACTGAACAGAGAATTCTCAACAGAAGAGGTTCAAATGGCCAAAAAGACACTTAAGGTCATGCTCAACCTCCTTAGTGATCAGGGAAATGCAAATCAAAACAACTTTGAGATACCATCTTACACCTGTCAGAATGGCTAAATGAAAAACACCAATGATAGCCTTTGCTGGAGAGGTTGTGGAGTAAGGGGTACACTCATCCATTGCTGGTGGGAATGCAAACTTGTGCAACCACTTTGGAAATCAGTGTGGCGATTTCTCAGGAAATTCAGGATCATCCTACTCCAGGACCCAGCAATACCACTCTTGGGAATATACCCAAGAGATGCCTGATCATATGACAAACGCATTTGTTCACCTATGTTCATAGTAGCATTATTTGTAATAGCCAGAACCTGGGAAAAATGCAGATGCCCTTCAATGGAAGAATGAATGAAGAAAGTGTGTAATATATAAATATTAGAGTACTACTCAGCGGTGAAAAACAATGGCATCTTGAATTTTGCATGGAAATAGAAAACACTATCCTGAGTGAGTTAACCCAGACCCAAAAAACATAAACATGGGATGTACTCTCTCATAATTGGTTTTTAGCCTTAAATAAAGGACATTGAGCCTATAATTTGCGATCCTAGGGAAGCTAAATAAGAAGGTGAACCCAAAGAAAAACATATAGTTATCCTCCTGGATATTGGAAATAGATATGATTGCCAGGCAAAAATTGGGAAACTGGGAGTGGGGTGGGATGGGGGTAAGGGGAAATTGGGAGAGAAAAGTGAGAAGGGGAGGATGGGGGGAACTTGAGGGAATGGGATAGTTGGGATACAGGAAGGGTGGATATGGGAGCAGGGAAGTATATGTGTTATTTAAGAGAGTCATCTTAGGGTTGAAAAGAGACTTGACTCTAGAGGGGTTCCCAGGTGTCCAGGGACATGTCCTCAGTTAGTTCCTTGGACAGCAGAGGAGAGGTAACTTGAAATGGCCCTATCCTATAGGCATACTGATCAATATTTTGCATATCACCATAGAACCTTTATCTGGCGATGGATGGAGATAAAGACAGAGACCCACATTGGAGCATTGGACTGAGCTCCCAAGGTCCCAATGAGGAGCAGAAGGAGGGAGAACATGAGCAAGGAAGTCAGGACCGCGAGGGGTGCACCCACCTACTGAGACAGTTGGGCTGATCTATTGTGAGCTCACCAAGGCCAGCTGGACTGGGTCTGAAAAAGCATGGGATAAAACCGGACTCACTGAATAAGGCAGATAATGAGGGCTAATGAGAAGCCAAGGACAATGGCACTGGGTTTTGATCCTACTGCATAAACTGGCTTTGTGGCAGCCTAGCCTGTTTGGATGCTCACCTTCTTGAACCTGGATGGAGCGGGGAGGACCTTGGACTTCCCACAGGGTAGGGAACCTTGACTGCTCTTTGGAGTAGAGAGGGAAGGAGAAAGGATTGGGGGTGGGGGAGAAGAGTGGGGGGAGGGGGAGAGAAACGGTAGGTAGGAAGGAGGCAGAAATTTTTTTCAATAATAAAAAAATTTAAAAATAACTTTTCAAAATTTAAACACTGCAACAAAAAAAGTAACTCAGAGGTCACAGTGTGTAACAGCTCTGTTGGTCAGCTCAGGGTTAATGGTGTACTGCACCTAGATGAAGACTTAGGCTCCATCTTTCAGTTCCAGCTCATGTGGGTATAAGTATTGCATTCTCTAGTAAACGGTGCCCTTTTGTGTGGTCAGGGGTGTCTGTACGTGTTCTCTGATGGATGAGAGCAGTTTGTGAGAACTATCCGAAAGTGGCAGTACCGTCGTTCTCATTTGTCACACTGGCATTTCTAGGAACTCAGAGCTGGCTGCTCAACACAGACATATGTCCCTGCAAACAACCTCTCCCCCGCCACACACACACACTCTCCCTGGAAGCTCCATTTCTAACCTCAGAGCAGCTCCCTCCAGGAGGCCTCTTCATGCCCAGAAGAGTAGGATTCCTGTTGTACATGAAAAGCATTTTCCAAATGAACATGGTATATCACCTCGTGTCTCTACAGGTCCATCTTCCATAGATACCAGGGATGGGACTGTGCCTAGGTGCCAGGGCTGGAGTCAGTCAAGACAATGGAGGAGGTGGAGGCAGAGTATAAATCTATAGGTATATTCATAGATAGAGATAAACTGACTAGGTTTGTACTCTGTCTTGTTCCTGGACCATAATCTCTCATCTACACTAGTATCTTTTAAATATATATGATGATGGTCTTAGGAGAACATGAGTGTGCAGAAAATATATGTGTCAATATACAAACCTTTTTAGTGTCTGTGAACTCAAATATGAAACCTCTGAATCATGTCACAATTTTGTCTTCTAGTTTGATGGGAAATCATATTGCTTTCAATCATGCATGAGTAAAAATACATCCCAACATAGAATAAAATATGATTTCCTTTAATTCATAACTTCAACATTTATAGTTGATTCTCATTTAAATTTTGGTGGTACATTCAGCATATGCATATGATTTGTCATCATTGTAGGGAAATGTGGTACAGTAGTGGTGTTGGGATATCCTGAAGCCAGGATATACTTAGAGCCACAATAAGAGAGATCTGGAGGGGAAGAGCCACAATAGGACAGTTCTGGAGGGGTGGAGTCACAATAGAACAGTTCTAAAGGGGGTAGAACCTCAATAGGACTGCTCTGGAGTGGGAACATCACAATTGTACAGCTCTAGAGGCTGGTGCTGCAATAGGACAGCTCAGACCTGGAAGAAAGTAGTCCTGACTATCAGGAAGCCAAGTTACCTACAGAGTGAGTTCTAAGACAGCCAAAGATATAAAAAGAAACTCTGTATCAAAAAATCAAAAATTAAAAATAAAAATAAAAGAAATAGGTTTTAAAATAAAGTCACATTAAGACAAAAAATACTCAAAGAATCTCGATACTGTATGTTATCATGTTGTCTTTGAATTGTTTGATGGCTGAGGAACAACTGCTAAAAAAACATTTGATTATAAATGCTCTTGGTTTAATCCAACCTATGTATTTTGAAAATGCCTTGACTCCAAAATTTAAATCAAAATATGTTACTTGGGAGAAGAAGTTTTGCTATTGTTTCCACAGAAAAGGAGAGGGTGTGGATTCATTCTGGGTTAAGAAAAATCAGGTTTGATTAAGTAAGACTCCCTGAGAAATCTCCTATAGGAATGGATGGCCCAGATGTTTGAGTTCTCCATCTAGAACAGCATCAAGACTGCTGGCTGAGCTGATCGAGTCTCATTGAATATTCCAGTCAGGTCTTGACCATACTTATAAAATTTATTTAGATCCCCATAAGATTATCTGCACCCCAATCAGCAGGAAGTAGCCTATAAAACTATGCCCACATTCCCCCCA
Organism: Microtus pennsylvanicus; assembly: GCF_037038515.1. Lineage (NCBI taxonomy): Eukaryota > Metazoa > Chordata > Mammalia > Rodentia > Cricetidae > Microtus > Microtus pennsylvanicus. Next base: position 42,964,250 of record NC_134601.1, read on the forward strand.
AATGGATTATGGATGTTTGTCTTTGCTTCAATTGTTGGTTACAAGTTGTTACAGATAATGGTCAGGAAAATAGCTAAACAAAGGCGGTTATATTCAGAGTTTTTGTTTTTTTTTTTAAAAAGGGGAAGTGCTATGGAATAATAGTCTTGTGCCCTTTAAAGATTTGTCACCTGTATTGGTTTAAAAAATGCTGATTGGTCGATAGCCAGGCAGGAAGTATAGGCAGGGCTACCAGAGTAGGAGAATTTTGGGAAGAGAAAAGGCTCAGTCTGCAGTTATCAGCCAGACACAAAGGAAGCAAGATAAGAATGCCTCACTGATAAAAGGTACCGAGCCATGTGTCTAACACTGACAAGAATTTTGGGTTAATTTAAGATGTAAGAATTAGTTAATAAGAAGCCTGAGCTGTTGCAAAGAGAGGTTGCCTCTTTGTCCCAGCCACCCGGCCAGCTTAGCACTGAAATAAAAAAACAGAAATGGTATTAATTAAATCACTGCTTGGCCCATTAGCTCTAGTTTTTTTATTGGCTACTTCTTACATCTTGATTTAATCCATTTCTATTAATCTGAATTTTGCCACGTGGCAGTGGCTTACTGGTAAAATTCCTAGCGTCTGTCTCCAGTGGATCCATGGCAGCTCTCTCACTCTGCTTTCTTCCTCCCAGCATTTTGTTTAATTTTCCCTGCCTACCTAAGTTCTGCCCTACCAACGGCCCAAAGCAATTTCTTTATTAACCAATGAAAGCAACACAAAGACAGTAGGACCTCCTACACCACCTGAGCTAATAGGCCAACTAGTTTTAATTAATGTAGACCTCTGTGTCTTTCTTTGCACTGAATGGCTCCTGGACTGGGCAGGACAGAAAATTTTGTGTGTGTGTGTGTGTGTGTGTGTGTATTTCTGTGTATGTATATGGATAGAGAAAGAGAGTTACCATACAGTGATATGACAATTTCCCCACTAGATGTTATAGCATAACAAATATAAAGCCCAGTGCCAATGAAGGGATAACTCTTTTAGAGTTATTGGGCAGTAAGGTGCATCAGAATCCCCAAAATTGCAGTCTATTCTGAGTATGATCAGTTGTCCCCCAGAACATGATGGAAAGATTCTATACTGAAGAAACAATATATCGAAGTCACAGAATACAGAAAAGCCAAATTGATACTGACCTGGAATCTTCATCCCTACTGCCTATCTTCTTAGTTCTGGAAGGTGTTATATAAAATGGAGGAGAAAATTAATCATAAGTCATACCCAAATGTGAACCCTTCAAGCAAAAATAATGACTGGCTTGGTAAGACATGGCCACTGATGTATCTTGTGCATAGAAAGAATGTCATGAGATTAACCAGTCACTTTCTGATTAGACTTAAGTCATGCTCCATAAGATGAAATCCAGACACAGCACCATTATTGACCAAGAACCTATGGCCAGAGAGAACTTAGGCCCTAAGAGAGAACATGATATTCTTATGCTGATAAATAGCCACTGTATTAAACAGCCTCCCAATAATGATTCTCTCATACTTATTAAAGAACCTTCTATTTGTAGTAAATGGTGATTAAAACGTAAACCCCAAACTGGCACAGGCATAAGTATAAGAAATCATGAAATGCTCAGCCCTGAATAGAACTTCTATATCACAGTCCCTACTTCCAAGATTTTGATATCATTGTGGAAGAGGAGAAGAAAATGTAGGATACAGCCATGGTGGTGACTATAAGGAAACAGCAGCTTAGGATGGAGCTGAGCAACAATACATATAAACTCAATGTAGTTATGACAACATTCACTAGAACTGTGCAATCACAAACCATATCAAATCCCAGTCTGTAGAAATGATGTTGGCATGAAGTAATAACCCTGATAGCTGTTGGAAAGTAGAAAATCAGTTTCCTTGAAGAGTATAGGCTTAGTCAGTAAGCCATGTGATCAGGGAATGATACTTCAAAATGAATATAGGCAACACAAATTGGACTTCATAGATTAAAAACACAAAATTGAGTAGGTATGGAGTGTATGAATCTGGGAGATGGGGAATGGGTGGTGGTTATGATTAAAATATGTACAAAATTCTTAAAGAACTATTAAAATTTTTGCAATTAAATATAAAAACAAAGAGAAAGAAAATTATATAAGGCTTTAAATGCCAGGGTCAGAGGCATATTTCACAAAGCCATTTTAAACTTGAGCTTTTTCTGATTCTACCTACCAAAAATCTAATAACTTTGGCTAACAGAGCACCTTGTAATGTGGCATGTTTACTATTTTGATACAATATTAATTTAATCAATAGCTATATGCCTCTTGTGAGATGAAGACTCTTCATTGCCTAGGTGTCTTAAATTTTTTGTGAACCTTGATACTCATCCAAAAATGTGGATAGTGATTATTCCCCCCCAGATCAACAAATCAGCTATAATCTTTAAAATTCAAAAGTTTATGAAAGCAAATGAATGAAGGAACACTTCAGCTTACATTTTATGACCCGCATAGAATGTTTGAACAAATATTGAAATGTCACTTGATTGACAATATTTCAAGACTTTCCCCCTGCCATTTATATGAAGAAATACAAGAAACCTAGGGGAGTTCCTGTGATCAGGCACCTTTAGCTGTTTGTTGTGGGGTACCATTGGACATTTGAACCATCTTTATATAATAGCAATTTACTTGAGCAGACTGAGGTCTAATGATGAGAATTTGTATGAATACTACTGAGAATAATCTATAATAAAAATGAAGTGATGGTTATTTTAAAAAATATGACTGTTACAAAGCCAAATGCTCCAGCAAGATTACTCAGTGAGTAATGGGTTTTTCTACCAAGCTTGATAATGTGAGTTTGATCCTCAGTACTGACATAGTGTGAAAGATCAGTATCAGTTTCGATAAGTTGTTTTTTGACCTCTTCAGGAGCACTGTGGTATGTGTGTGCACACAAAAATACTCATGTGTGTGCACACACAAAATAAAATGAAAAAATATAGCAAAAAGTTTAATGTAAAATGAAAATTATGGTATAAACATGTGATATCTGAAATTTTAATTCAACTTAATTTTACTTTGATATGTGTTTGTCTTACTTGCATTTATGAGAAAAACATACATGCATTGTCCATGGATGTCAGAAGAAATAATGAGATGCAATGCTAGAAATAGAGCTAAAAATAAATAGAGAGGGTTCGCTATGGTTTTTATTGGTATAAATCTTAAGTTGAATGGCTGTCTACCTATAACGTTCCATAGTCAATGCCCTGTACTGACAAAAATAAATGTAAATGAATAAGCACAAATTTATTTGAGGAATTAATTAACTAAATTAATTTATTTTTGCAGAAGTTTAAGAGCACAAGGCCACTATGTACTTGGATCCTGGTGAGGCCTTGTGCTGATTCAGGCTGGAAGAAGAGAGGGGAACAAGAAGAATAGGCAAAGAGGGGTCTTATGTGGGAAAGAAAGGAAAGGAGGTTCAAGGCTTGCTTTATAAAGGTTCAATATCTCACAGCATCTGGAACAGGTCCTTGAAAGTGACTGACAGGTCAATCCAAAGAGGAATCATTAATATAATCAGAGTAGGCATCTGTGCCTGCAATGTAAATGCCTCTCAGTAGGATACCCATCTCAATAGTGCTATACTAAAAAATAAATATCCATGTGAGTTTTGGTGGTGATGAGCTGAATTTAAACCAAGTAGCACCTCAGATCATATCCTTTATAAATACTTCCTCATGACGGCAGGACTTAAGAAAAACCAAATGTTTGGGTTCATTTCATACGTATTTCTTTCATTTATTCCTATTGGATATAGAAGGGAAGTTTGTTTCAGTACTTAAATGAGATATTGGATTTTGAATTTTAGAGAAGATATTGAAATTAACTAAAAATGTGGCGCAGTTGGGTGAAATGAACCTATGATTGCTGTAAAGTGGATATTATTTTTAATATATCTTCTAACTTCTACACTGAGGACCAGGGTACATGTACACAAATACCATCTATTTTCAGGCCCAAAGATAATGAGATATTATATAATTCTAGACTACAGCTGAAGGAGAAAGCATCAGATACATATTTTCATTCCTAACAGCATAAATCTGAATGAAGTAATGAATGTGAGATCTGGAACAACTGTAAATGCAATGGAGGCACCTCAACTACAATTTAATGTTGAAGACAAATATAACTTGGCTGAATATTATAATTGCTGGGTTCATAGAAATAAAGGTGCCATATAGATTTACTGAGGAGGAGGTTAACAATGCTGATATTGTTCCATATGTGCCTTCTTAGAATTTTTCTCACACTAATTCCTTTGATTATTTCTACCATCAATATGGTTATACATATGGGCTTCCAGATGTTTCCAGGGATGAAAACCTAAGTTCATAGCCGTTGGGGACTGTGAACCCTCACATCCTGAATTTCCTGTGACCTGCTGCCTGCTGTAGTAAACAACTTGTTTTCCTATGCTAGCAGCTGCTCTGAGCAAACAACTTGTTTTGCAGCTATCCTGAGCAAGAGAAGGAGTTCCTGATGGCAGGGGAATGGGTTCTGGGGATCTTGCAGTTGAGAGTTAGGGCATGAAAGGAGACCCTATATAAGCTGCCCTGGAACACAATAAAGAGAGAATTCTTGGAGTGTTCCTGGCATTACCCATGTCTCTCTCTGTGTGTGATTCAATATCTAGCCCCTTGCCCAACTCACAAATCATACAGTACTGCATGGTATGTAGAGCAGGCATTGCCCTACACAGAGCTCTTTTGGGACTTTATTTTCTTAGAGATGTAGGAGATATTTCCAAGGTTTCATAAACTTCAGTCCACACTCCTTTGAGGAGTAAAACACTGGTATAGGTAGCATAATAATGCTAGGTCCCAGGTCCTCCCCCCTCCGTCCATATCTAGGAAGGTGAACATCCAAACTGGCTAGGCTCCCACAAAGCCAGCGCATTACGTAGGACCAAAACTCCATGTCATTGTCCTTGGCTTCTCATCAGCCCTCATGGTTCGCCATGTTCAGAGAGTCCGGTTTTATCCCATGCTTTTTCAGTCACAGTCCAGCTGGCCTTGGTGAGCTCACAATAGATCAGCCCCACTGTCTCAGTGGGTGGGTGCACCCCTCGTGGTCCCGACTTCTTTGCTCATGTTCTCCCTCCTTCTGCTCCTCATTGGGACCTTGGGAGCTCAGTCCAGTGCTCCAGTGTGGGTCTCTGTCTCTATCTCCATCCATCACCAGATGAAGGTTCTATGGTGATATGCAAGATATTCGTCAGTATTGCTATAGGATAGGGTCATTTCAGGTTCCCTATCCTCAGCTGCCCAAGGAACTAACTGGGGACATCGCATTAGGCTCCGGGGAGCCACTCTAGGTTCAAGTCTCTTGCCAACCCTAAGGTCGCTCCCTTAACTAAGAATTGTGCTTCCGTGTTCCCCTATCCAACCTTCCTTTATCCCAATCATCCTTTTTCCCCAAGTTCCCCACATCCTCCTCGTCTCCCTTATCTCTCCCCATCTCCCCTTACCCCCATCCCACCCCACCCCCAAGATCCTAATTTTCTCCCTGGCAATTTTGTCTACTTCCCATAGCCAGAGGATAACTATATGTTTTTCCTTTGGTTCACCTTCTTACTTAGCTTCTTGAGGTTTACCAATTGTAGACTCCGTGATGCTTATTTATGGCTAGAAACCAATTATGAGTGAGTACATCCCATGTTCATCTTTTTGGGTCTGGGTTACCTCACTCAGTATAGTGTTTTCTATTTCCATCCATTTGCATGCAAAATTCGAGAAGTCATTGTTTTTTACCGCAGCGTAGTACTCTAATGTGTATATATTCCACATTTTCTTCATCCATTCTTCCATTGAAGGACATCTAGATGTTTCCAGGTTCTGGCTATTACAAATAATGCTACTATGAACATAGTTGAACAAATGCTCTTCTCATATGATAGGGCATCTCTTGGGTATATTCCCAACAGTGGTAGTGCTGGGTCAAGAGGTAGGTTGATCCCGAATTTCCTGAGAAACCGGCACACTGACTTCCAAAGTGGTTGTACAAGATTGCATTCCCACCAGCAATGGATGAGGGTACCCCTTCCTCCACAGCCTCTCCAGCAAAGGCTATCATTGGAGATTTGATTTTAGCCATTCTGACAGGTGTAAGATGATATCTCAAAGTTGTTTTGATTTGCATTTCCCTGATCGCTAAGGAGGTTGAGCATGACTTTAAGTGTCTTTTGGCCATTTGAACTTCTTCTGTTGAGAATTCTCTGTTCAGTTCAGTGCCCCATTTTTAATTGGGTTAATTAGCATTTTAAAATCCAGTTTCCTGAGTTCTCTATGTATTTTGGAGATCAGACCTTTGTCTGTTGCTGGGTTGGTAAAGGTCTTCTCCCAGTCAGTAGGTTGCCTTTTTGTCTTAGTGACAGTGTCCTTTGCTTTACAGAAGCTTCTCAGTTTTAGTAGTCCCATTTATTCAATGTTGCCCTTAATGTCTGTGCTGCTGGGGTTACACATAGGAAATGATCTCCTGTGCCCATCTTATGTAGGGTACTTCCCACTTTCTCTTCTATCAGGTTCAATGTGTTCTAACTGATATTGAGGTCTTTAATCCATTTGGACTTGAGTTTTGTGCATGGTGATAGATATGGGTCTATTTTCATTCTTCTACAGGTTGACATCCAGTTATGCCAGCACCATTTGTTGAAGATGCTTTCTTTCTTCCATTGTATACTTGTAGCTCCTTTATCGAAAATGAGGTGTTGATAGGTTTGTGGGTTAACATTCTGGTCTTCTATACGATTCCATTGGTCGATGTCTGTTTTTATGCCAGTACCACACTGTTTTCATCGCTGTAGCTCTGTAATAGAGTTTGAAGTCAGGGATGGTAATGCCTCCAGAAGATCTTTTATTGTATAGGATTGTTTTGGCTATCCTGGGTTTTTTGTTTTTCCATATAAAGTTGATTTTTGTCTTCTCAAGATCTGTGAAGAATTTTGATGGGACCTTGATGGGGATTGCATTGAATCTATAAATTGCCTTTGGTAGAATTGCCATTTTTACTATGTTGTTCCTCCCAATCCAAGAGCAAGGGAGGTCCTTCCATTTTCTGGTATCCTCCTCAATTTCTTTCTTCAATGCCTTAAAGTTCTTGTCAAATAGATCTTTCACTTCCTCGGTTGGAGTTACCCCAAGATATATTGTGCTGTTTGTGGGTATCGTGAAAGGTGAAGCTTCTCTGATTTCCCTCTCTGCTTCCATATCCTTTGTGTATAAGAGGGCGACTGATTTTTTGGAGTTGATCTTGTATCCTGCCACATTACTAAAGCTGTTTATCAGCTGTAAAAGTTCTTTGGTGGAGTTTTGGGGGTCGCTTATGTACACTATCATATCATCTGCAAATAAAGTTTCACTTCTTCCTTTACAATTCGAATCCCCTTGACCCACTTATGTTGTCTTATTGCTATTGCTAGAACTTCAAGCACTATATTGAAGAGGTATGGAGAGATTGAACAGCCTTGTCGTATTCCTGAGTTTAGTGGGATGGCTTTGAGTTTCTCTCCATTTAATTTGATGTTAGCTGTCGGATTGCTGTATATAGCTTTTATTATATTTAGGTTTGACCCTTGTATCCCTAATCTCTCCAAGACTTTTATCATAAAGGGATGTTGAATTTTGGCAAATGCTTTTTCAGCATCTAATGAAATGATCATATGGTTTTTTTCTTTCAGTTTATATGATGGATTACATTGATAGATTTTCATATGTTGAACCAGCCCGGCATCTCTGGGATGAAGCCGACTTGATCATAATGGATAATTTTTGTAATGTGTTCTTGGATTCGATTTGCCAGTATTTTGTTGAGGATTTTTGCGTCCATGTTCATGAGTGAGATTGACCTATAATTCTCTTTCTTGGTTGAGTCTTTGTGCTGTTTTGGTGTCAGAGTAACTGTAGCTTCATAAAAGGCATTTGGCAATGCCTCTTCTGTTTCTATATTGTGAAATACATTAAAGAGTATAGGTATTAGGTCTTCTTCAAAGTTCTGGTAGAACTCAGCATTGAAACCATCTGGTCCTGGGCTTCTTTAGGTAGGGAGGTTTTTGATAACCGCTTCTAATTCTTCGCGACTAACAGGTCTATTTAGATTGTTCCCTGGTCCTGGTTTAACTTTGGTATATGGTATTTATCTAAAAAAGTATCCATTTCCTTTACATTTTCCAGTTTTGTGGCATATAGAGTTTTCTAGTAAGATCTAATGATTCTCTGAATTTCCTCTGTGTCTGTGGTTATGTTCCCCTTTTCATTTCTGATCTTATTAATTTGCAAATTCTCTCTCTCTCTACCGTTTGATTAGTTTGGATAGGGGTTTGTCAATCTTGATTTTCTCCAGGAACCAGCTTTTTGTTTCATTGATTCTTTGGATTGTTTTCTGTGTTTCTATTTTGTTGATTTCAGCCCTCAGTTTGATTATTTCCAGTCTTCTACTCCTCCTAGGTGAGTCTGCTTCTTTTTTTCTGGAGCTTCCAGGTGGGCTGTTAAGTCTCCAATGTGTGCTTTCTCGGTTTTCTTTAAGTGGGCACTTAGTGGTATGAACTTTCCTCTTAGGACGGCTTTCATAGTGTCCCATAAGTTTGAGTATGTTGTTTCTTTATTTTCATTGAATTCCAGGAAGACTTTAATTTCTTTATTTCTTCCTTAATCCAGGTATGGTTCAGTAGTTGACTGTTCAGTTTCCATGAATTTGTAGGCTTTCTGGGGGTAGCATCATTGTTGAATTCTAACTTTAATCCATGGTGATCTGATAAGACACAGGTGGTTACTAATATTTTTTTTGTAACTGTGGATGTTTGCTTTGGTTCCATGAGCTGCAGAGAAGAAGGTATATTCTTTCCTATTTGGGTGGAATGTTTTATAGATGTCTGTTAAGTCCATTTGCTTCATTACCTCCATTGATTCTCTTATTTCTCTGTTAGGTTTCTGTCTGATTGACCTGTCAATTGGTGAGAGAGGAGTGTTGAAGTCTCCTACTATTAGTGTGTGCGGTTTGATGGCTGCCTTGAGTTTTAGCAATGTTTCTTTTATGTACGTGGGTGCTTTTATTTTAGGGGCATACATATTCAGGATTGAGACTTCATCCTGATGAACTGTTCCTGTTATGAGTATAAAATGCCCCTCTCCATCTCTTCTGATTGATTTAAGTTTGAAGTCAACTTTGTTAGAAATTAGTATGGCCACACCTGCTTGTTTCTTAGGTCCATTTGATTGATAAGCCTTTTCCCAGCCCTTTACTCTGAGTAGGTGCCTGTCTTTGTGGTTGAGGTGTGTTTCTTGTAAAGAGCAGAATGTTGGATCCTGTTTTCTTATCCAATCTCTTAGCCTGTGCCTTTTTATAGGTGAGTTGAGCCCATTGACATTAAGTGATATTAATGACCAGTGGTTGTTAACTCCGGTCACTTTTTTCATCGTAGAGTTTGTGTGTTTCCCTTCTTTGAGTTGTGTTGGTGAAGGGTCTCTAGATGTCTGAGTTAGTGTGGTCATTGTTGGACTCCATGGTTAGTGATTTTCCTTCTATTACTTTCTGTAAGGCTGGATTTGTGGCTGCGTATTGTTTAAATTTGTTTTTATCCTGGAAAATTTTATTTTCTCCATTTATAGTGAACGAAAGCTTGGCTGGGAAAAGTAGTCTGAGCTTACATCCATGGTCTCTTAGTTTCTTCAGTACATCTATTCAGGACCTTCTGGCTTTCATGGTTTCCATGGAGAAGTCAGGTGTAAGTCTGATAGGTTTACCTTTATAAGTGACTTGGCCTTTTTCCTTTGCAGCTCTTAAAATTCCTTATTCTGTATGCTTTGTGTTTTGATTATTATATGGCGAGGGGATTTTTTTCTTGATCCAGCCTATTCGGTGTTCTGTATGCTTCTTGAACCTTCATAGGTATATCTTTCTTTAGGTTGGGAAAGTTTTCTTCTATAATTTTATTAAATATATTTTCTGGACCATTGAGCTGCACTTCTTCTCCTTCTTCTACTCCTATTATTCTTAGGTTTGGTCTTTTTATTGTGTCCCAGATTTCCTGAATGTTTTGTGATGAGAGTTTGTTGGACTTGCTGTTTTCTTTGATCAGTGTGTTTATTTTCTCTATGGTATCTTCAGAATCTGAGATTCTTTCTTCTCACTCTTGTATTCTGTTGGTTATGCTTGTTTCTGTAGACTTTGTTTGTTTACTTAAATTTTCCATGTCCAGCCGGCCCTCTGTTTGTGTTTTCTTCTTTGCCTCCATTTCAGTTTTCAAGTCTTGAACTGTTTCCATTATCTGTTTGATTGTTTTTCCTTGGTTTTCTAGGGTATCATTCACTGATTTATTCAATTCTTCAAACTTTCTGTTATATTTTTCATCCATTTCTATAAGGGCATGTTTCACATGCTGTTCAAGGGCGTCAATCACTTTCATGAAGTCAATCTTTTCTACTTCTTCTTGATTAAGGTGTTCATGTCCTCAAATTGTGAGGTCGCTGGGTTCTGGTGGCTTCATGTTGCTTTTCAGCTTGTTGGGTGAATTCTTGCATTGGCGTCTCCCCATCTCTTCTTCCAAATGCTCCCTTATGGATCTTCTTTTACTGGATCAGGTCTCCTTGCCTACTGATGTACCTTCCCAGTGATGGCTCTCCCCGGTGATGGCTCTCCTGGTGACGAGATCAGATCTCTGTACCCAATGATGGCTCTCCCCAATGCTGGCTCTCCTGGCACCCAGATCAGGTCTCTGTGCTGGTTGGGTAGCTCGTAAACAAAGCGCCTGCGTTGCTTGGTGCCGGCAGGCCATAGAAATAAAGGAACTCCTGCCCGCTTGGGTGCCCTGAGGATTAGGACCCAGTGCCCATTCAGGCTGGGCTGGGTGAGTTATGTGCCGAAAGAGGGCGGTGGGGCCAAAGTGGGGAGGGTTCTGGATGCAAGCTGGGTGGGATAGGAAGAAAGAGGCAGCATGCAGGGAGTAAAGGCCCTGCAGAGAGCCCAAGAAGTATAGGGAGCTGAGGAACCCCTGAGTTCCTTGTCCCGGGCTGGTGCCGGGGGGTCAGAAACTCCCTGATATGTTATTTGGAAAAGAGGTTCTCGTTTTGTTTCCACAGAGGATGGGAATCTATGGATTCCTTCAAAACTAATGTGGATTGATAGAACAAGATCCCCCCAAAACAGTATCCATGAACCCTAAAAATACTTTGTACAACAAACAGCAGGAAGCAGTTTGGAGAAAGCAAAACCAAAATTCTCAAAATGATTGTTTATAAATATTTATTTTCATTTTAAAATGGTTGTTTATAAATATTTAATGTTCACAGTAAATTTCCAAAAAAATAAAGAGGATGCAATATAGGAATAAATTCTTTTTATTGGTATGGACTTTGGTTTATTGATACAAATTTAGGGTCAACTTTGTTACATATATATATATAATCTTGTTTAAGGTATTATGCTTATACAACTTACTTAAAAATGTAATGTATGATTTAAAATTATGGATTAATAGATAGTCATCTATAATAGTCAAACTGTAGTCATATCATTTAGGCTTTCTGGATGTACACAGATATATTTCGGATGGATATGCATTCTTCCAACCTTTCAAAGACCTACAGAATATGGCATTTAAAATATTTTAAGAACTTAGACCTTTCTCAACAATGAAAGTTATCTGCTTCTGGCAGCACCAATTACTTCAGAGAGGTTGATGGGCATTGAAGAAACTCATTATGGAATTTGCCTTCAAGGTAACAGGGCTATCCATTAGTCAAAGAAGCTGCTCTTGCCTGGATTGCTTAATAGAATGCTGTATGAACGTCACATGCAGGACCTACAGAAAAGTGACTACTGAACTTTCCAAAAGATGGGATGGTCCTTTAGAGTTCCTGCTTCATGAAAGAGTCGGCCAGACATTCCACAGGACACAGAAGATGACTGACAAACTGTCAATATAGACAATATAGTCTTTCACATTTCTTCTATCATGAAAATGTCATCCAGATACTATGGGCCTGTAGACTGAAAATGGATGGACCAAAGTTACAGACAAACTTTTGGTGACTTTCCAGGCAACTAAATGTCTCTCTCCATTCTAGAGTTTTGGAAGTTGCTTATAATGCACTTTCTAATTACTTACTATTGTATCCTTCTAGAATCTTTGATGGGGTTGAAGATAGATAGTTACAGTTTTTCCTAATTATGATAAAAGATAAGTTAGATATGAAACTTCCCAGATACAAATAGATTAAATATTGTAACTGTACTTCTTTCTTCATAATTGTTTTTTATGTGTAATTTTACTATGTTAAATTTAAAGTCTTCCTTTTGATTTAGATAGAAAACAGGTGATGATGTGCGATGTCCTTCTATGTCTGTATTGCTTTTATTGGTTAATGAAAAAAGCTGTTTTGGCCAATGAATTAACAGAGTAAAGTCAGGTAGAAAATCCAAACAGAGATACAAAGAGAGAGTGGATAGAGTTAGGGAGATGCAATGTAGCTGCTGAAGGAGAAAGACACGAAAACCTTACTAGTAGGCCACAGCCTTATGGTAATACATAGATTAATAGAAATGGGTTAATTTAAGATATATAAGAACTAGGTAGGAATGCACCTAAGCTGTTGGCCAAGCAGTGTTGTAATTAACATATTTTTGTGTGATTGTTCATGTCTGGGCAACTGGGAACAAAAGAGCAGTCTCTGCTACAATTTGTTCATTTTTATTTCTTTTTATATTAATTATTTCATGTTGAGATACAAGAAAATAATCCTGTTAGAAATTTTAAAATATATAAATCCAATTTTACCAAACACCATAAAATTGCAGTGGAAAAGTTATCAAAGATGATTTATTGAATGGGATCTTTTCATGATTTGAGATTAGGTAATCAAGAAAAAGATTTATCTCTCCGTAGACTGGAGGACCAGTCTTTTTTTGCTTCTTAGATATTATATTTTTACAGCATTTTATCCATATTTTTGCTACCTCCAAACCCTCGAATAGACCTTTACTTACTCTTATTCAAAAACATGGCCTCTTTTTTCATTAATTGTTATTGCACTCATGTATATATGTGTATATTCTTAAATACATGAATATAACCTGATAAGTCTATATATTATTATTTGTGCATATGTTTTCAGGGCTGGCCATTTGCTAAACATGAAGTGAACATGGAAAACAATAAGATCTTCCAATATTCCCATGAGACCTCCATCTTTCAAAAAAAAATTACAGGAAACTAAGGAATGTTGCAAGTAGGAGAAATAGTAATTCTAAGTGTAGAGCACACCAATTGGTGATCCAATATCATATGATCAATCCTGGTAGTTTTCAATCCACAAAAATGAAAGCCTATGGGAAATAGGGACCCATGACCTACCCTGTCCAAAGAAGAAAGCTTGGAAGTTCCTTTTGAGAAAGCAAGTGTGAATCTGTGTTGCCAGAATATAAAAGCTGAAATATAATGTCCTTGGATGATAATAATAGCAATAGATATAATTACTTGATGTGATTGTTAAGTTGTAAACAGTGGCTAGCTTCTACTATTTTCCTGTTCATTCATAAATCACACTGAACCTTTTAGAAAGTACCAAACACATTCAGGAGACTATGTTATCCCACATGCTAGATATCTCAAGAAATAATCTCTTCATCACATCCAGAAGTGTGACATACTGGTATCCCAGAAGTCTCTCAATCTAATCAAGTTAACAAGATTGTATCCATCAAAAGATCCTTTATTCCTTAGTTATTGAGGAATCAATGTACTTATCACTTATCTATCCCATATATAATCTAATTGTTCACATTTTATCAGATGATTTCAACTTGTCCCTTAGACGGCATGTTAGTGTTTTCTTCTCATTCATCTTTCTTTGATTATATTCGAGATCTCATAATATCTTGTATATATTTCAATAAATTTTACTGTGTTGAAACTTGTAGTGATAACAGCGGCGGGGCTGCATCCCCAGCACCCCAGCCGCCTGGCTAGCTCATACCCCGAAATAATTACACGGACACTGTATTCTTTTAAACACTGTTTGGCCCATTTCTATCTTGCCTCTTCTAGGCTAACTCTCACACCTGGACTAGCCCATTTCTAATATTCTATGTAGCACAGCTAGGTGTGCTTACCGGGAAGATTCTAGCCTACATCCATCCTGGGTTGGAGCTTCATCGCGAGTGTCTGCCCGGGAATGGGGCATGGCGTCTCTCTGAGGCATCTGCCCCCGAGAGAAGAGCTGTCGAGTCTCTGCTCACTTCCTCTTCCTCCCAGCATTCTGTTCTGCTTACTCCACCCACCTATGTTCTAACCTATGAGGGCCAGCCAAGAAGTTTCTTTAGTTTTTTAACCAATGACCTTCCTCCATCAGAAACTACCTTTTGATTTGTTATTCTATTAAACTGTGAACTATAGGTACAGTGCTTATATTGAATTCCTCATTATCCTCTGCTCTAAAAAAGATATTTAACCTATAATTCTGACAAATTTTCATTTCCATGATATAGGCATTTATTCAAATTCCTTAAATAAACCCTTCTCAGTGACATTTGTTTAATATATATGAAGAGAATTAAATACTTCTTTACATGCCTATTAACGTCATTTTATCTTTCTAGAAAACTTACGGAGCAAATATATGGTAAATAAAACCACCAGAGGCTGTGCTTTAAAACTCACCCCACAAATGTGGTTCAAGAATGAAAAAATATTTCATCCCAGATCATACCAATTCTTAAACAAATCAGTGAATTAGGAGAGCTATCTGTGACCTTTATCAAAGCTTCCTCATTTATTAGATCATTACTTTTCTCCTTCTCACTGAGAAAATAGTAGATACTTAAAGTTAAATGTGAATATTAGATATGAGTATTAATATAACTGAAAATTTGCCATAGGTTTATGTTGGAGGAGGACCCGCTTGTCTTTCCCGGCTGTCCAGCTAGCTTAGCCCCAAAATAACCGTAAAGAATTTGTATTCATCAAAACATTTCTTGGCTCATTAGCTCTAACTTCTTATTGGCTAACTCTTACATTAATTTAATCCATTTCTATTAATCTTTGTATAGGCACATGACAATGGCTTACCAGGTAAAATTCCAAGCATGTGGCTCCATGGTGTTTCTCTGACTCTTCTTTCTTCCTCCCAGCAGGCCATTTAGTTTTTCCCACCTACCTAAGTTCTACCCTATCAACAGGCCAAGGCACTTTCTTTATTAACCAAGAAAAGCAACACACACAGAGAGAAGGACCTCGCACAACAGGATTAGTACACTGGTGTGGGATAATTGTATTCTGTCAATCATCTTTTAAATAAATGCTGATTGGCCACGTAGGAAGTATAGGTGGGTCAACCAGACAGGAAGTAGAGGCAGGGTGATGAGAACAGGAGTATTCTGGGAAGAAGGAAGCTCTTCCTCCCACTCCTGCCCAGACTCTGAAGAAGCAATATGTGAGCCGCCCCACTGAGAAAGGTACCAAGCCATATGGCTAACATGGATAAGAATAATGGGTTAATATAAGCTACAAGAGTTAACAAGAAGCCCGAGCTAATGGGCCAATCAGTTTTATAACTTAAAGAGATCTCTGTGTGATTTTCTTTGGCGTTTCCTGGCTATGGGGAACTAGGCAGGACATAAACCCCAATAAGCCAGCCCTCATGTTACAGAATGGCACCCAACTGGATAACTGCATCCACAGAAAGCCTGAGAAAGCTTGGGAAAGAATAAAGCACGTTTTCTTGGTATTAGCAATTTCCCATGTCTGCTCTGCTTGCTAGAGGCAAGCAAGTGCTGTCATCTAAGAGAGGTTTCTGACTCAGCTTTAGGTGCAAAACCCTGCAGCTCTTTTAAGAGGTCCGAGCACGAAACACTTAAATGATTGTTGAAAAGCTGAATGCATGCTTTTCAGTTTTCAGTAACAGGAAAAAAGCTGCACCATTTTAAAATGCTGGCTTTCTGGGCTGCCCTGCCAGGGCCTCTTTCAGGCAGGCAATCTGACTATGGATGATTTGAGTGTGGTCTGTGAGCAGAATGCTGCACTTGCTTGCTTGCAGGGACTTGAAATGCCATAGAGTTCTGGCAGTGAACAAGGCTCTGGCTGGTACCTCCGCCATGAGGGTGAAATCTTAGAAAGCTAAGAAATCGGCTGGATCCAGATGTCAAAGCCACAGCTTTAACCTCTCCATAAAAACTCATGTGGTCAGAAAAAGAGAGATTCAAAGATGACGAAAACCTCTAAATGGTTCACAGTGTGTTAAAAATATATTCAGGCTAAAGGGTAAAGTCCTTACAAATAAAAAAGAAAGAGAGTAGCAGGATTTGGTGGTACACACCTTTAATCCCAATGCCTGGGAGGCAGGGTCAGACAGATCTCTGTGAGTTCAAGGACAGCCTGGTCTACAGAGTTATTCCAGGACAAAGATATACAGAGAGCCTGCCTCAAAAAGTAAAAGAAATAGAGGCTAAAATAAAGCCACACAAAGATGGAAAATAGACAGAGAATCTTGATACTGTATGTTACTATGTTCTCTTTGAATTGTTTGAATGCTGAAGGAACACAAGCTGCTAAAAGATATTTGCTTATAAATGCTGCTGAATTAATACAAGATAGGTATTTTGAAAATACTTTGACTTCAAAATTGAAGTCAAAAGGTATGTTACTTTGGAGAAGAGATTTTTTGTTTCCACAGGAAATGAGAGGCTGTGGATTCATTCTGAGTTAAGAAAAATCAGGTTCAATCAAGGAAGACCACCTCAGAAATCTCCGGTAGGAACAGTTGGCCCAGATATCTGAGTTCTACATCAGGAAAAGATTCAAGATGCTGCCTGAAATGATCAAGCCTCACAGGATGGACTTGATAACTCTAAATTTTCTTTAGGTCCCCATCAGATTATCAGTGCCCCCAACCAGCGGGAAGTAGCCTGGAATACTATGCCCACAATCCCAAAATATGGACTATGGATATTTTCCTGTGTTTAAAAAAAAAAGAGAGGGAAATGGTGTGGGATAATTGTCTGTATTCTGTCAATCATCTTTTAAATAAACGCTGATTGGCCAGATAGGAAGTATAGGTGGGTCAACCAGACAGGAAGTAGAGGTATGGTGATGAGAACAGGAGGATTCTGGAAAGAAGGAAGCTCTTCTCCCAACTCCTGCCCAGACTCTGAAGAAGCAATATGTGAGCCGCCCCGCTGCTAAAGGTACCAAGCCATGTGGCTAACATATATAAGAATAATGGGTTAATATAAGCTACAAGAGTTAACAAGAAGCCCGAGCTAATGGGCCAATCAGTTTTATAACTTAAAGAGATCTCTGTGTGATTTTCTTTGAGGCTTTCCAGCTGTGGGGAACTTGGCAGGACATAAACCCCAACAAGCCAGCCCTCATGTTACAGTACACAGTAAGGACAAATACAAGGTATTGTATTGTGTTGTGGGAGGTCCTTCCACTCCTCCAGCCTATAGATGCTGAGATACCAGCCCATTGGGGCTTGGTCTCTCTCCCTTTAAAAAAGCGGCCACTTCCCTCTCCTCTCTCTCTTCACTTCCTGCTCCGCTGGCAACTAGACTCCCTTCCTGGTGCGCAGAGGGCTGTTGTCTGGGACGGTGATCTGTAAGTTTTTTCCCCTTTAAATAAATACCCCCTATTAATCATAATTCCAAACTGGTGTGGTATTGTTTGTGTCTTACGTCTTTACCTGGCGCCCAACCTTAGGACCTCTCCTTCCCCTGCTTGACTGCCGGCCGCGAGTTAGGCTTGGCGCAAGCCCTCCCTTCCTCAGCCACGGCTTGTGCCTTCCGACGGCCTTGTGGCTTTTGTCTTCTGCGTGGAGCCAGGAGTTTAATATAAATTATCACGCACTGGCTTTTCTGGCTGCAGTTCTTTATATTTTTCTTTTAGACACCTCAGATTGACTTCAAGTCCCCAAGTACCCTATCGTCTGCCTCCCCACGTGGATTTAAACTCCACAGGCCCGTGTAGTCTCTGCCCGCGTGGTTCTCTCTTTTCTGAGTCGTTTTTAAATCTCCCTTGCAAGCACAGCTCTTAAGTGACGCGAACCAGAGCACGCGGTTGCCAAAAGCTGCAACCCCTCAGGGTGACTCCGTCACGTGGAAGCATACATGGCTTCCAGGTTACTGTTCTGTACCCCTAGATTCTGGGTTTATGGTTCAGAGTACGGAATTGATTTAATTACATTTACTTTGTTGAGCAACTTGCATTTCCCAGTTTTTAACAAATACTAGGCGGACTCTGAAACAGGACCCTGTTTTCGTCGCGACATGGCAACAGCGCCACCTGCTGGATAATAGGTAATATGGTAGTTTTCGTTTCCAACACGAATTTTACTGTTTTGGTTACCAATACAATGGGTTATATCATGCAAGGTTTATATGACTATGGGGATAACTTAATTTACTGGTTACTAGGTTTCACTATTCTTTTGCATATTTTATCATTTAGGAAGAATATGGCACTCCTAAGAACCATACAATCTTTACTAGAAACTCATGCAGGTCAGGAGATTCAGGATTCAAAAGAGACAATAATAAAAAGACTTGAAATGATTGAAGAAATTATTGGAGCTGGTGAACAGAGTAATAAGGCACAGGGACAGGATACAATGTCTGCTGGAAACTATGGGCCTGTAGGCCGAAGATGGATGCCCCAACGGTACAGAGGAACTTTGGGTGACTGTCCAGGCAGCAAGATGTCTCTGTCATTTCTAGAGTTTGAAAGTTGCGTATTTCTTGTTTACTTAGGTAATGTTGTATCTTTCTGAAGTCTTTGACGGAGTTAAGAATAGTTACAGTTTTCCTTAGTTATGATAAAGATTATTGTAATTTTTACTTGATAACTGTTTTGTTATATGTAATTTTGCTATGTTAAAGTTAAAGCCTTCCTTTTTTTTGTTTAAACAGAAAAAGGGGAAATGATGGGTAAGGTCATTGGTTAATTATAATAAAGAAACTGCTAGGCCCCCAAAAGGTTAAAACATAGGTGGGAGGAGTAAACAGAACAGAATGCTGGGAGGAAGAGGAAGTGAGCTCAGAGGCCATGCTCCCCTCTCCCGGGCAGACGCACACGATGAAGCAAGCCACCAGGTCGGACATGCTGAATCTTTCCCAGTAAGACCGGTGCTACACAGTTTATTAGAGATGAGTTGATCGGGATATCAGAATTAGCCACTAAGGGCTAGAGCTAATGGGCCAAACAGTGTTTAAAAGAATACAGTGTCTTTGTAATTATTTCAGGGCATAAGCTAGCAGGTGGCTGGGGTGCTGGGGATGCAGCCCCACTGCCCTTATTACAACAGTATTGGCTACATATTTAATATGTGCATACATGCATGTAGCTACATATTTATTCAAACTTTTCATTTTAAGGATATACTCCATTAGACCCTACTGAAAATTTTAGGTTTAGACTTATGTACAACATTTTTTTTAGAGAAAAGTATAATTTACTCTGAGTTAAAGGACAGCAAATTATCCAAGGAATATTGTCTAAGAATTTAGTTTTAAGAAAAAGGAAAGATCTATCATTCTGTCTGATCAAACCAATGACTGCATCAATGATCTAGGATGCTTAGGTTCTTTTGGCTTTTTCTCATAGCTGGAAATCATATAAGGGCTTTGTGCACAAAAACATGTAGCTATCACAATAATTTATGCTCAGAGACCAGAGTACTTTTTGAGTAGTAATTTTGAGCTCTAAATTTCTAGAAAAGAATAATGGCTTCTAAACCTAGTTATGCACAAGTAATAAATACATGAAATAAGGTGTAATTCTTTGTGCCCAAGAAATAAATACATGAAATAATGTGTAATTCCAGTTTTAGTGTCTTATAATAGTTCAACATAGAGACCAGGATAGAAATTTTATAACCATCCTTAATTAGAATCAATATCTGGATTAAAAAGCCAATTTGGCCAATTCCATGGCTCTTTCTAGTGTTGGCAAATACTATTTCAAAACAGCTTACCAAAATTTAATTATCAACAATATTTTCAGTTCTTTAAGAATTTTACTTATGGCAAAGACCATAAAAGAAAAATCAAAATGCAAAAATATGGCATGAAATTCAGATATCCTCTGCTACACACCAAGTTCCAGAATTGCCATGAGGCATCAGAACCTTTATACAAAAAAAAGAGAGAGAATAGGGGAATGAAGAAAAGAAGAAAATAAAAATAATCAAGAAGAACTACATATTGGTTGCCACAAGGATAGTTCCCTGCATCGAAGTCACATATATTAATAAAAATGACAGTAAGTACTAAAATGAGCAATAGTAATTTTGACATATATATTAATTGCCTTCATTTTATAGGTGGACTAAAAAATAATATATTTTCATAATGTATTATTTTACCTCAATTTCTCCCAGATCTGTCCTGCCTTTCTACACAGCCAAATTCATGTTTCAAAAAGTTTGTCTCTATTTCTTTCTAAATAACCACAGACAACAT
Organism: Microtus pennsylvanicus; assembly: GCF_037038515.1. Classification (NCBI taxonomy): domain Eukaryota; kingdom Metazoa; phylum Chordata; class Mammalia; order Rodentia; family Cricetidae; genus Microtus; species Microtus pennsylvanicus. The sequence continues at coordinate 42,984,754 of NC_134601.1, forward strand.
ACACATAAGAACAAACCCGTCTTCCAAAGTCCAACAAGGAAAACACAAATAAGAAAAAAAGGTCAAAATAAAGCAAATTTAGACATATTTCTAGGGTTGTATTTAAGTGAAATTAAAATAGATCAATACCTTTTACTGGTTGGATGTTTCACTTACAAATTCACACTTTAAACATTGAAACTTAAATGATATTTGAAAAACATATGATTGAGGTCTTTCACTGCTACTTGAGATTCGTGCTACAAGTCAGTAGCAATCATACGACAACCTCTCCTTTAGATCTTATCCCATTTATCACCATTGCTGTTGATATTCTAGAAGCCATGGTCATTGAATCCTGAAGATTATTGGATTCACGTCTTTATACCGCCTTCAGTTTCAAGAAGCCTCTTCACTCTTGAAGCTTAAACATCTCTTGAAATGGGCTAACAATCAGGGAATCCATATGGGTCTGAAGTAGGTCCTCTGCATATATCTTATGTTTGTATAGCTAGGTGTTCTTGTGTGACTCCTAACAGTGGGATCATGGTTTGTCTCTGGCATCCTTGCCTGCTCTTGGCACCCTTTTCCTCCTACTGGGTCGCTTTGTTCAGTCTTGATACGAGGGTATGCATAATCTTTTTTATCTTGTTATGTCATCTTTGATTGACATTTCTGGGAGGCATATTCACTGCTAAAGGGATGCCGAGGAGCAGTGGATCTGAGGGAGAGGAAAGATAGTGGGGAGGGACTAGGAGGAGTGGAGGGAGAAAAATCTGCAGTCAGGATGTAATACATGAGAAAAGAATAAATAAATATTATAATAAAGGACCAATATTCAAAGAAAATAAATAGACATGCACAGTGCTATTTTCCAAACCTTTTCAAGCAGTCTATATTAGACTTGTATTTATCTGTTCCAGTGAGACCAAAACTTAAGCCTCAGTACGTTGGGATTTATGGTGAATACAATTAATTTGTATGCCAAGACTTCCAATAATAAACTCAATACAAACAAACTTTCAGTTCTATGAGGGTGAGGTCACTCTCTTGTACACCTATAGGTCCACAAGATATAATCAGTGTGCTTGGCCTAGAGAATGATCACAGTATATACCTTTATTGATAGATGCGTGCATTCTAAGAAAACCTAACTTAAAAATACTACTCATTATAAATTGCATTTCTTTAGTTTGACCTCAGAAATGATAGGCACAATACACAAACTCTGTGTATCAATTTTCAGATTTCTATTTTAAGGCAGGATAATATTGGAGCCCACATTGCACTTAGATGTTGTAAGTTTCCTTTGATTTCGAGACAAAATCATTAATATTGTGTGCATTCCCTTTATGTCCTGACACATGCAGACCAAGCACACCATGTGTTGGCTCTGACCAAAATCACACCCTAAGCTCGTGCTTTTGAAATTCACCTAAACAATTCTAAATGTTATATAAATAAAAGCCTCAGTCTTTGCCTTTTCAAATCTTTACAGAATCACAGTAAGCTTAAAATACTTATTAATATCTAGGCTTAAATGTTGTTATATGTTCCTGTTTTGTTATTCTCTTAGTTTGTCTGTTTCTATGGAAGACTTCTTCAGGCTTCTCCTTTCTCACTGTCTTTGCATTTTGTTACAGAATCATTTCTCCTTGTATATAGCTTCACGGTACATATGAATGTGTGTATGACAATTAGCAACTCTCCTATACAGTTTTCTGTTCTCTACTTTCTGTTCTTAACTAATGAATATTCCCTATTGAACACATTTATCAGAGTTGCACGGATAGGCCACATTTTCTCTTTTACTATTTACACAAGTTTCTTGAAATGCCCTACTCAGAAATATTTCCATTGCTTTCTCTCTGGTTCTCAACCTAACAGTGAGCCAGATGTTAAATTTAATGACTGTACCCTTAGGGCATAAGTCACAAAACAATCCCACACCAGTTTGGGATCATGATTACTAAAAGGATTATTTATTTAAAGGAAAAACTTACAGATCACCATCGTAGACAACAGCCCTCTGCATGACCAGGAAAGAAGTCTAGTAGCCAGAAGGGGAGTCCAAAGCAAGAGAGAGAGCTCAAGGCTACAGGTGCTTTTTAAAGCAAAAAAGACCATGGGAAAGCGGGCTGGTATCTTAAAGGCTATTGACTGAAGTAGCAGAAGGAGCTCCCACAATACCCCTCTCTGTATCTGAATTTCTTTAAGTATACAATATACACCTAGGCTGTTCCTGCATGTTTAATAATAGGAATGTTGCATAATGTATATAATATAAATTATACCAATGCTCTAGTGGAAATGTGAGTTGGGATTTATTTATTCAATTCAAATAAAATATTCTTTAAAACTTTTATTTGCCTGCAAGAACAATCAGAATCTGTCATTATGTGAGCCTCATTCTACTCATTTTTCCATATTGTTCTTCCTCCTGTAGTGACATCCCAGATCCCATGACTCCCTCCTACTGGTTCAGTGATTCCCTCAATAGTCATCCTGTCGTGATATGAGTGAGTGACAAGTCTCCTATAGTCTCAGGCATTTCAATACTTGGTCCCTAGTTTTTGGTTGTTTGGGGTTGTTTTAGGAGGCATGACCTTCCTAAAGAATTTATGCCCCTAGGGGTATGTTGTTTTGAAAGCTGAAAGACTCACACCATTTCAAGTTCACTCTCTCAATCTCTTACTTGTGGTTTGAGATGTGAGCTCTCAGCTCTTATTCCAGGTACCATGTTTGCTGATTGCTGCTATAATTTCCCACCTTGATGAAATCATTTCTCTCTGGAACCATAAGACAAATAACTTCTCCATTCCACAAGTGCCTTGGTTAATGTGTTTTATCTCAGTAATAAAACAGTAACTAGTAAGCACCCATCCATGTCATATGTATTCTATTACACTTCTTAATTTTATCCCTGTAGATCTCTTTTCTCCTCTCACTATTCATTTTCTAGTTTTATGTCCTACACGGTATAACCACAATATGTATACTAATATATAAAAATTAAGTCTCAATTCCACAAATGAGAAAAAAACCTCTGATAATTCTCTCTTTCCAACTTTGTACCTATTCACCTAAGAACCTTCAATTCTATCCATTTTCCTCCAAATGCCATGATTTCAACAATCTTTCTGGTGGAATAAAATTCCATTGGGTATATATATATATATATATATATATATATATATATATATATGTTACGTTTTATCTATCCATCTTATAATGGAAAGGAATGGTTCCATTTAAGTATTGTGAATATTGTGGCAATAAACCTGAATTGCAAGTATGTCAGAAGTAAGACTTAGGGTCTTTTGAGTATTTGTCTGGAAGTATTTTAGTTAGGTCTTATAATAATTTTATTTTTATTTTTGAAAACCTATGTGCTGATTTATACAGTTGGCACCAGTTTACATTCCACCGGGTATACAAACAGGAAAGGAAGAAGTCAAATTTTCCCTATTTATAGATAATATAATCTATCCTTTAAAGTCTTCCGTAGAAAACTCACATGTAGACATTTTCAGCAAAGTAGCAGGATACAAAATCAACATCAACATCAGAAGCTTTTCTATATGTCAACAAAGAACATGCTGAGAAAGAAATAAAGGAAATAAAATCAATTTTAATAGCATTAAAAATAATGAGTGCTAGGATAATTCAGTGGATAAAGCACTTGCCACACATATGAACAAGAGTTCAAATCAGCAGTACCCAAATAAATGGTAAGTGTGGCTGCTCATCTGTACTTTAGAGTTAGAGACCAGAGATCACAGGGGACATGCTAACTAGCTAGAAAAGCCAAATTATGTTTCAGTAAAAAAAATGTGTAGAGACTTCAAAGACAACCAACATCAACATGGGGTCTCTACATGCACATACACACACACAAACATATGCCCATTCACATGTGCACCTACATATATAAAAACACACTACACATTCATGCCAATAACACACACACACATGCTGTTCTGCTCATGTGTATGTGAACACACACACATACCCATACACACACACACAGTGGGGATAGAGGAACGTAAGTAGGCAGGGTAAACAAAGACAGGCTCCCTCAGATAGTGTCTTCTTGTTCTCAAAAGATCCTGCCAGGAGAAAAAGCCTGGAGGCACACAGGTGTGCTGTAATTTTTTAAAAAGTGGCTTGTGCGAGAAAGATGCCATGTGACAAGCTCAGGTAGAGGTTTGTTTTTTTTAATTGGAGGAAAGTGAATGGGAAAATGGGGTGGGGAGAGGGGGAGCCCGGCTTCTGGGGATAGGATTAGCAGACAGAAGAGAAGAAAGAGGGACTGAGACACACAGAGAGAGACAGATGGACAGATGAAGACAAAGAAAGAAAGAGTTAGGAGGTTGGCATGGTCCTTTAGAAGGGAATGTAGTGAATGTATACAGAAGAAACTCTGTACATTTACTCCAAGCCCAGGCCAGTACACATGCCTGAATACTAATAGGTGGATAGTTAGGCAGGACCAATACTGGAAAGGAATGGACCCAGGGGCCGTAGAAAGCATCCTTGTTAACATCTAGTAAATGAATTCCTGCTCCGAGCTTAGATGGATAAAGCTAATAATTTTGTTTTCTACTGTCTTTCCTGCTAATCCACTTGTTTGTTCATGCCAGGAAATAAACTGGGTAGTCACTTAGGCAACAATAGCTATTCCCATTACACACACACACACACACACACACACACACACACACACACACACACACACACAATAAATCAATAAAGGCATATGTTTGAAAATGCTGTAGTGAAACTCATTTCTTGGTATGCTGACAAAATGAGTAAAATATAAAAACTTTAGAAAAGAATGTTAATTACTGAATAAAAGGCTACAAAATTATGCTATTCAGTTATTTTTTTTGAAAAATTCCGCCACCTCATTTTTGATAAAGGAGCCAAAAGTATACAATGGAAGAAAGAAAGCATCTTCAACAAATTGTGCTGGCATAACTGGATGTCAACCTGTAGAAGAATGAAAATAGACCCATATCTATCACCGTGCACATAACTCAAGTCCAAATGGATTAAAGACCTCAATATCAGCCCGATAACACTGAACCTGATAGAAGAGAAAGTGGGAAATACCCTACAACAGATGGGCACAGGTGATCGCTTCTTAGGTATAACCCCAGAAGCACAGACATTAAGGGCAACATTGAATAAATGGGACCTACTAAAACTGAGAAGCTTCTGTAAAGCAAAGGACACTGTCACTAAGGCACACAGGCAACCTACTGACTGGGAGAAGATCTTCACCAACCCCACAACAGACAAAGGTCTGATCTCCAAAATATATAGAGAACTCAAGAAACTAGACTTTAAAAGGCTAATTAACCCAATTAAAAAATGGGGCACTGAACTGAACAGAGAATTCTCAACAGAAGAAGTTCAAATGGCCAAAAGACACTTAAGGTCATGTTCAACCTCCTTAGCGATCAGGGAAATGCAAATCAAAACAAGTTTGAGATATCATCTTACACCTGTCAGAATGGCTAAAGTCAAAAACACCAAGGATAGCCTTTGCTGGAGAGGCTGTGGAGGAAGGGGTACACTCATCCATTGCTGGTGGGAATGCAATATTGGGCAACCACTGTGGAAGTCAGTGTTTCGGTTTCTCAGGAAATTCGGGATCAACCTACCCCTCGACCCAGCAATACCACTCTTGGGAATTTACCCAAGAGATGCTCTATCATATGTCAAAAGCATTTGTTCAACTATGTTCATAGCAGTATTATTTGTAATAGCCAGAACCTGGAAACAACCTAGATGCCCTTCAATGGAAGAATGGATGAAGAAAGTATGGAATATATACACATTAGAGTACTACGCTGCGGTAAAAAACAATGACTTCTCGAATTTTGCATGCAAATGGATGGAAATAGAAAACACTATCCTGAGTGAGGTATCCCAGACCCAAAAAGATGAACATGGGATGTACTCACTCATAATTGGTTTCTAGCCATAAATAGGGACCACGGAGTCTACAATAGGCGAATCTAAAGAAGCTAAGTAAGAAGATGAACCCAAGGAAAAACATATAGTTATCCTCTTGGATAAGGGAAGTATACAAAATTGCCGGGGAGAAAAGTGGGATGTTGGGGGTGGGGTGGGATGGGGGTAAGGGGAGATGGGGAGAGAAAAGGTAGAAGGAAAGGAGGGGGGACTTGGGGAAACAGGAGGATCGGGATAAAGGAAGGTTGGATAGGGGAGCACGGAACCCCATTTCTTAGTTAAAGGACCCACTTTAGGATGGGCAGGAGACTTGACCCTAGAGGGGATCCCAGGTGCCCAAGCTGAGGCCCCCAGTTAGTTCCTTGGGCAGCTGAGGATAGGGAACCTGAAATGACCCTATCCTAGAGCAATACTGACGAATATCATGCATATCATCCTAGAACTTTCATCTGGCGACGGATGGAGATAGAGACAGAGACCCACACTGGAACACTGGATAGAGCTCCCAAGGTCCCAAGGAGGAGCAGAAGGAGGGAGAACATGAGCAAAGAAGTCGGGACCACGAGGGGTGCACCCACCCACTGAGACAGTGGAGCTGATCTACTGGGAGCTCACCAAGGCCAGCTGGACTGTTACCAAAAAAAAGCATGGGATAAAACTGGACTCTCTGAACATGACGAACAATGAGGGCTGATGAGACGCCAAGGACAATGGCACGCGGTTTTGATCCAACGCAATGTGCTGGCTTGGTGGGAGCCTAGCCAATTTGGATGTTCACCTTCCTAGATATGGACGGAGGGGGGAGGACCTAGGACTAACCACAGGGCAGGGAACCCTGACTGCTCTTTGGACTGGAGAGGGAGGGGGAGAAAAGTGGGGGGAAGGGGAGAGGGTTGGGAGGAGGGGGAGAAGAATGGGAGGAGGGGGAGGGAAATGGGAGGCTGGGAGGAGGTGGAAATTTGTTTTTTTTTCTTTCTTTTCTTTATTCTCCTTTTATCAATAAAAAAATACATAAAAAAAATTTCCGCCTCCTCCCAGCTTCCCATTTCCTTCCCCCCTCCCACTCCTCTCCCCGTCCCTCTCCAGTCTGAAGAGCAGTCAGGGTTCCCTGCCCTGTGGAAAATCCAAAGTCCTCCGCCCTGCATCCTGGTCTAGGAAGCTAAACATCCAAACTGGCTAGGCTCCCAGAAAGCCAAAACATGAAGTAGGATCAAAACCCAGTGCCATTGTCCTTGGCTTCTCATCAGCCCTCATTGTCCACCATATTCAGAGAGTCTGGTTTTATCCCATGCTTTTTCAGTAACAGTCCAGATGGCCTTGTGTATATAAGCCACACTTTCTTCATCCATTCTTCCATTGAAGGACATCTAGGCTGTTTCCAGGTTCTGGCTATTACAAATAATGCTGGTATGAACATAGTTGAACAAATGCACTTGTCATGTGATAGGGCATCTCTTGGGCATATTCCCAAGAGTGGTAGTGCTGGGTCCAGGGGTAGGTTGATCCCAAATTTCCTGAGAAACCGCCACACTGATTTCCAAAGTGTTTGCACAAGTTTGCATTCCCACCAGCAATGGATGAGGGTACCCCTTCCTCCGCAACCTCTCCAGCAAAGGCTATCATTGGAGTTTTTGATTTTAGCTATTCTGACAGGTGTAAGATGAAGTATCAAAGTTGTCTTGATTTGCAGTTCTCTAGTTTCTTGAGTTCTTTATATATTTTGGAGATCAGACCTTTGTCTGTGGCGGGGTTGGTAAAGATCCTCTCCCAGTCAGTAGGTTGCCTTTTTGTCTTAGTGACAGTGTCCTTTGCTTTACAGAAGCTTCTCAGTCTCGGGAGGTCCCATTTATTAAATGAGGCCCTTAATGTCTGTGCTGCTGGGGTATACATAGGAAGTGGTCTCCTATGCCCATGTGTTGTAGAGTACTTCCCACTTTCTCTTCTATCAGGTTCAGTGTGTTCAGACTGATATTGTGGTCTTTCATCCATTTGGACTTGAGTTTTGTGCATGGTGATAGATATGGATCTATTTTCATTCTTCTACATATTGACATCCAGTTTTGCCAGCACAAATTGTTGAAGATGCTTTCTTTTTTCCATTGTATACTTTTAGCTCCTTTATCAAAAAGCAGGTGTTCATAGCTTTGTGGGTTAAAGTCAGGGTCTTCTATTTGATTCCATTGGTCATCTTCTCTGTTTTTATGCCAATACCAAGCTGTTTTTAATACTGTAGCTCTGTAATAGAGATTGAAGTCAAGGATGGTAATGCCTCCAGACAATCCTTTATTGTATAAGATTGTTTTGTCTATCCTGGGTTTTTTTGTTTTTCCATATAAAGTTGATTATTGTCTTCTCCAGTTCTGTGAAGAATTTGGATGGGGATTGCATTGAATCTACAGATTGCTTTTGGTAGAATTGCCATTTTTACTATGTTGATCCTCCCAATCCAAGAACAAGGGAGATCCTTCCATTTTATGGTGTCCTCTTCAATTTCTTTCTTCAAAGACTTAAAGTTCTTGTCAAATAGATTTTCATTTCCTTGGTCAGAGTTACCCCAATATATTTTATGCTGTTTATGGCTATCGTAAAAGGTGATGCTTCTCTGATTTCCCTCTCTGCTTCCTTATCCTTAGAGTATAGGAAGGCAACTGATTTTTTTTTGGAGTTGGTCTTGTATCCTGCCACATTACTAAAGGTGTTTATCAGCTGTAGGAGTTCTTTGGTAGAGTTTTTGGGGTCGCATATGTATACTATCATATCATCTGCAAATAACGAAAGTTTAACTTCTTCCTTTCCAATACGAATCCACTTAATCCACTTATGTTGTCTTATTGCTATTGCTAGAACTTCAAGCACTATATTGATGAGGTATGGAGAGAGTGGACATCCTTGTCGTGTTCCTGACTTTAGTAGGATGGCATTGAGTTTTCCTCTGTCTAATTTGATGTTAGCTGTTGGCTTGCTGTAAATAGCTTTTATTATATTTAGGTACGACCCTTGTATGCCTAATCTCTCCAATACTTTTATCATAAAGGAGTGTTGAATTTTGTCAAATGCTTTTTCAGCATCTAATGCAATGATCATATGGTTTTTTTCTTTCAGTTTATTTATATGACGAATTACATTGATAGATTTGCAAATGTTGAGCCACCCCTGCATCTCTGGGTTGAAGCGTACTTGATCATAATGGATAATTTTTCTAATGTGTTCTTGGATTCAGTTTGCCAGTATTTTGTTGAGGATTTTTGCTTCGATGTTCATGAGTGAGATTGGCCTGTAATTCTCTTTCTTGGTTGAGTCTTTGTGTGGTTTTGGTATCTGAGTAACTGTAGCTTCATAAAAGGAATTTGGCAATGACTCTTCTGTTTCTATATTGTGAAATACATTAAGGAGTATAGGTATTAGGTCTTCTTAGAGGTTCTGGTAGAATTCTGCATTGAAACCATCTGGTCCTGGGCTTTTTTTGTTAGGGAGGTTTTTGATAACAGCTTCTAATTGTTCATGACTAAGAGGTCTATTTAGATTGTTCACCTGGTCTTGGTTTAACTTTGGTATATGGTACTTATTTTTATTTTTTTTAAATCTTTTTTATTGAGAAAATGAGAAAAAAAAAACAAGTTTGCACCTCCTCCCAGCCTCCCATTTTCCTCCCCCTCTTCCCACCCTTCTCCCCCTCCCCCCACTCTTTCCCCCTCCCTCTCCAGTCCAAAGAGCAGTCAAGGTTCCCTGCCCTGTGGTTAGTCCTAGGTCCTCCCCCCTCCGTCCATATCTAGGAAGGTGAACATCCAAACTGGCTAGGCTCCCACAAGCCAGCACATTACATAGGATCAAAACCCCTTGCCATTGTCCTTGGCGTCTCATCAGCTCTCATGGTTCACCATGTTCAGAGAGTCCAGTTTTATCCCATGCTTTTTCAGTCACAGTCCAGCTGGCCTTGGTGAGCTCCCAATAGATCAGCTCCACTGTCTCAGTGGGTGGGTGCACCCCTCGTGGTCCCGACTTCTTTGCTCATGTTCTCCCTCCTTCTGCTCCTCATTGGGACCTTGGGAGCTCAGTCCAGTGCTCCAGTGTGGGTCTCTGTCTCTATCTCCATCCATCACCAGATGAAGGTTCTATGGTGATATGCAAGATATTCGTCAGTATTGCTATAGGATAGGGTCATTTCAGGTTCCCTATCCCCAGCTGCCCAAGGAATTAACTGGGGACCTCGGCTTGGGCACCTGGGAGCCACTCTAGGTTCAAGTCTCTTGCCAGCCCTAAGATGGCTCCCTTAACTAAGAATTGTGCTTTTGTGCTCCCCTATCCAACCTTCCTTTATCCCAATCCTCCTTTTTCCCCAAGTTCCCCCCATCCTCCCCTTCTCACTTTTCTCTCCCCATCTCCCCTTACCCCCATCCCACCCCACCCCCAAGATCTCAATTTTATCACCGGCAACTTTGTCTAATGTGTAGATATTCCATACTTTCTTCATCCATTCTTCCATTGAAGGGCATCTAGGTTGTTTCCAGGTTATGGCTATTACAAATAATACTGCTATGAACATAGTTGAGCAAATGCTCTTGTCATATGATAGGGCATCTCTTGGGTATAACCCTAACCCTAACCCTAACCCTAACCCTAACCCTAACCCTAACCCTAACCCTAATGTCTGTTGTGGGGTTGGTGAAGATCTTCTCCCAGACAGTAAGTTGCCTGTTTGTCTTGGTGACAGTGTCCTTTGCTTTACAGACGATTCTCAATTTTAGTAGGTCCCATTTATTCAATGTTGCCCTTAATGTCTGAGCTGTTGGGGTTACACATAGCAAGTGATCTCCTGTGCCCATCTTATGTAGGGTACTTCCCACTTTCTCTTCTATCAGGTTCAATGTGTTCTGACTGATAGGGAGATCTTTAATCCATTTGGACTTGAGTTTTGTGCACGGTGATAGATATGGGTCTATTTTCATTCTTCTACAGGTTGACATCCAGTTATGCCAGCACCATTTGTTGAAGATGCTTTCTTTCTTCCATTGTATACTTTTGGCTCCTTTATCAAAAATGAGGTTTTCATAGGTTTGTGGGTTAAAATTCGCATCTTCTATACGATTCCATTGGTCGACTTCTCTGTTTTTATGCCAGTACCACACTGTTTTCATCACTGTAGCTCTGTAATAGAGTTTGAAGTCAGGGATGGTAATGCCTCCAGACGTTCCTTTACTGTATAAGGTTATTTTGGCTATCCTGGGTTTTTTATTTTTCCATATAAAGTTGATTATTGTCTTCTCAAGATCTGTGAAGAATTTTGATGGGACCTTGATGGGGATTGCATTGAATCTATAAATTGCCTTTGGTAGAATTGCCATTTTTACTATGTTGATCCTCCCAATCCAAGAGCAAGGGAGGTCCTTCCATTTTCTGGTATACTCCTCAGTTTCTTTCTTCAATGCCTTAGAGTTCTTGTCAAATAGATCTTTCACTTCCTTGGATTAGAGTTACCCCAAGATATTTTATGCTGTTTGTGGGTATCGTGAAAGGTGAAGCTTCTCAGATTTCCATCTCTGCTTCCATATCCTTTGTGTATAAGAGGGCGACTGATTTTTTGGAATTGATCTTGCATCCTGCCACATTACTAAAGCTGTTTATCAGCTGTAAAAGTTCTTTGGTGGAGTTTTGGGGGTCGCTTATGTACACTATCATATCATCTGCAAATAACGAAAGTTTCACTTCTTCCTTTCCAATTCGAATCCCTTTGATCCCCTTATGTTGTCTTATTGCTATTGCTAGAACTTCAAGCACTATATTGAAGAGGAATGGCGAGAGTGGACAGCCTTGTCGTGTTCCTGAGTTTAATGGGATGGCTTTGAGTTTCTCTCCATTTAATTTGATGTTAGCTGTCGGCTTGCTGTATATAGCTTTTATTATATTTAGGTATGGCCCTTGTATCCCTAATCTCTCCAATACTTTTATCATAAAGGAGTGTTGAATTTTGTCAAATGCTTTTTCAGCATCTAATGCAATGATCATATGGTTTTTTTCTTTCAGTTTATTTATATGACGAATTACATTGATAGATTTTCGTATGTTGAACCAGCCTTGCATCCCTGGGATGAAGCCTACTTGATCATAATGGACAATTTTTCTAATGTGTTCTTGGATTCGATTTGCCAGTATTTTGTCGAGGATTTTTGCATCGATGTTCATGAGATTGGTCTATAATTCTCTTTCTTGGTTGAGTGTTTGTGCAGTTTTGGTATCAGAGTAACTGTAGCTTCATAAAAGGAATTTGGTATTGCCTCTTCTGTTTCTATATTGTGAAATACATTAAGGAGTATAGGTATTAGCTCTTGGAAGTTCTGGTAGAATTCCGCATTGAAACCATCTGGCCCTGGGCTTCTTTTGGTAAAGAGGTTTTTGATAACCGCTTCTAATTCTTCGCGACTAACAGGTCTATTTAGATTGTTCCCTGGTCCTGGTTTAACTTTGGTATATGGTATTTATCTAAAAAAGTATCCATTTCCTTTACATTTTCCAGTTTTGTGGCATATAGGGTTTTCTAGTAAGATCTAATGATTCTCTGAATTTCCTCTGTGTCTGTGGTTATGTTCCCCTTTTCATTTCTGATCTTATTAATTTGCAAATTCTCTCTCTCTACCGTTTGATTAGTTTGGATAGGGGTTTGTCAATCTTGATTTTCTCCAGGAACCAGCTTTTTGTTTCATTGATTCTTTGGATTGTTTTCTGTGTTTCTATTTTGTTGATTTCAGCCCTCAGTTTGATTATTTCCAATCTTCTACTCCTCCTAGGTGAGTCTGCTTCTTTTTTTTCTAGAGCTTTCAGGTGGGCTGTTAAGTCTCCAATGTGTGCTTTCTCTGTTTTCTTTAAATAGGCACTTAGTGCTAGAACTTTCCTCTTAGGACTGCTTTCATAGTGTCCCATAAATTTGAGTATGTTGTTTTTTTATTTTCATTGAATTCCAGGAAGCCTTTAATTTCTTTATTTCTTCCTTAATCCAGGTATGGTTCAGTAGTTGACTGTTCAGTTTCCATGAGTTTGTAGGCTTTCTGGGGGTAGCATTATTGTTGAATTCTAACTTTAATCCATGGTGATCCAATAAGACACAGGTGGTTACTAATTTTTTTCGTAATGTGGAAGTTTGCTTTGTTACCGAGTATGTGGTCAATTTTCGAGAAAGTTCCATGAGCATCAGAGAAGAAGGTATATTCTTTCCTATTTGGGTGGAATGGTCTATAGATGTCTGTTAAGTCCATTTGCTTCATTACCTCCATTACTTCGCTTATTTTTCTGTTAGGTTCCTGTCTGATTGACCTGTCCATTGGTGAGAGAGGAGTGTTGAAGTCTCCTACTATTAGTGTGTGCGGTTTGATGGCTGCCTTGAGCTTTAGCAATGTTTCTTTTATGTACGTGGGTGCTTTTATATTAGGGGCATAGATGTTCAGGATTGAGACTTCATCCTGATGAACTGTTCCTGTTATGAGTATAAAATGCCCCTCTCCATCTCTTCTGATTGATTTAAGTTTGAAGTCAACTTTGTTAGAAATTAGTATGGCCACACCTGCTTGTTTCTTAGGTCCATTTGATTGATAAGCCTTTTCCCAGGCCTTTACTCTGAGTAGGTGCCTGTAGGTAGATTTTTGATAACGGTTTCTAGCTCTTCGCGACTAACAGGTTTATTTAGATCGTTCACCTGGTCTTGGTTTAGCTTTGGTATGTGGTACTTATCTAAAAAAATGTCCATTTCTTTTGCATTTTCTAGTTTTGTGGCATACAAGCTTTTGTAGTAAGATCTAATGAGTCTCTGAATTTCCTCTGTGTCTGTGGTTATGTTCCCCTTTTCATTTCTGGTCTTATTTATTTGCGTGTTCTCTCTCTGTCATTTAATTAGTTTGGATAGCGGTTTGTCGATCTTGTTGATTTTCTCCAAGAACCAAGTTTTTGTTTCATTGATTCCTTGGATTGTTTTCTGTGTTTCTACTTTGTTGATTTACGCCCTCAGTTTTATTATTTACAGTCTTCTACTTCTCTCGGGCTTCTTTTTTTTCTAGAGCTTTCAGGTGTGCTGTTAAGTCCCTGATATGCTTTCTGTTTTTTTTAAGTGGGCACATAGTGCTAGGAACTTTCCTCTTAGCACTGCTTTTATCATGTCCCATAGGTTTGAGTATGTTGTCTCCTTATTTTCATTAAATTCAAGAAAGACTTTAATTTCTTTCTTAATTTCTTTCTTGACCAAGGTGTGGTTCAGTAGTTGACTGTTCAGTTTCCATCAGTTTGTAGGCTTTCTGGGGGTGGCATTGTTGTTGCCTTCTAACTTTAGTCTGTGGTGATCTGATAAGACACAGGTGGACACTGATATTTTTTTGTATCTGTGGAGGTTTCCTTTGTTTCTGGTATGTGGTCAATTTTCGAGAAGGTTCCATGAGCTACAGAGAAGAAGGTATATTCTTTCCTATTTGGGTGTTCTAAAGATGTCTGTTAAGTCCATTTGATTCATTACCTCCAATAATTCTCTATTAGGTTTCTGTCTGATTGACCTGTCCATTGGAGACAGAGGTGTATTGAAGTCTCCTACTATTAGTGTGTGTGGTTTGATGTCTGCCTTGATTTCTAGTAATATTTCTTTTACATAAGTGGGCGCTTTTATATGAGGGTCATAGATATTCAGGATTGAGACGTCATCCTGATGAATTGTTCCTGTTGTAAGTATAAAGTGTCCATCTTCATCTCTGCTGTTTGATTTTAGTTTGAAGTCAGTTTTGTTAGAAATTAGTATGGCCACACCTGCTTTTTTTTAGGACCATTTGCTTGAAACACCTTTTCCCAACCCTTTACTCTGAGTAGATGCCTGTCTTTGTGGTTGAGGTATGTTTCTTGCAAACAGAATGTTGAATCCTGTTTTCCTATCCAATCTCTTAGCCTGTGCCTTTTTATAGGTGAATTGAGGCCGGTAATTCTAAGTGATATTAATGACCAGTGGTTGTTTACTCCGGTTATTCTTATTGGTTTTGGTAGTAGAGTTTGTGTGTCTCCCTTCTTTGAGATGTGCTGGTGAAGGGTCACTAGATGCCTGGGTTATTGTAGGCAGTGTTGGCAATGTTGGAATCCTTGGGTTGCGATTTTCCTTCTATTACTTTCTGTAGGGCTAGGTTTGTGGTTACGTATTGTTTAAATTTGTTCTTATCCTGGAATGTCTTGTTTTCTCCATTGATAGTGAACAATAGCTTGGCTGGGTATAGTAGCTTGGGTTTGCATCCATGGTCTCTTAGTTTCTGCAGTACCTCTAACCAGGAACTTCTGGCTTTCATGGTTTCCATAGAGAAGTCAGGGGTAAGTCTGATTGGTTTACCTTTATAAGTTACTTGCCCTTTTTCCTTTGCAGCTCTTAATATTCTTTCTTTAACCTGTATATTTTGTGTTTAGATTATTATATGGCGAGGAGATGTTTCTCTTTGATCCAGTCTGTTTGGTGTTCTGTATGCTTCTTGAATATTTAAATCAATATCCTTATGTTGGGAAAGTTTTCTTCCATAATTTTGTTAAAAATATTTTCTGGGCTTTTGAGATGTGACTCTTCTCCTTTTATTCCTATTATTCTTAGGTTTGGTCTTTTTATTGTGTCCCATATTTCCTGAAAATTCTGTGTTGAGAATTTGTTGGCTTTGCTGTTTTCTTTGGTCTGTGTGTTTATTTTCTCTGTGGTGTCCTCAGAATCTAAGATTCTTTCTTCTATTTCTTGTATTCTATTGATTACGCTTGTTTCTGTAGACTCTGCTCATTGACCTAGATTTTCCATATCCAGCTGGTCCTCAGTTTGTTTTCTTCCTTGCCTTCATTTCAGTTTTCAATTCTTGAACTATTTCCATTACCTGTTTGATCGTTTTTTCTTCGTCTCCCACGGTATCATGTACGTATTTACTCATTTCTTCAAACTTTTTGTTATACTTCCAATCCATTTCTATAAGGGCGTTTTTTACATGTTTTGTAAGGGACTCTATTGCTTACATAAAGTCAATTTTCCCCACTTCTTCTGTGTTAGGGTTTTCAAATACTTCTGTTGTAAGATCATTGGGTTCTGGTGTTTTCATGTTGTTTTTCAGATTATTGGGTGAATTCTTGCCTTGGCGCCTGCCCATCTCCTCCTATCTATCCTACCTAATGGGTCTTTTAAGACCGGGTCAGGTTTCCCTGCTGGCCAAGGGCTCCGCTCACAAAATGCCCTTGCTCTGTTTCCTGGCTCTTCCTGTGGGCCAAGAACCCTCTCACCCCTCAGAAAGGTCTTCACGACCAGGACCAGGCTCCCCGTTTGCCAATGACCTCGCCAACAAAAGACCTACCTCTTTGATTTAATTGTAGTGGGGATATCTGATGTCATTATTGCGTGCTTGTCCCCGCCGCTTGCATCTGCCGCCGCACCGATCCCTCCAAGCCTATTCCTGATTGTGTCTTGCACTTGGCTCAACTGTAGTGGGAAGATCTACTCAGTGTCGGCTTCACTGTTTCATCCTCGGACCATCCCCCGTCTGCGCCGCGCCTCTCTGTCACGTCTGCCTGAATAATTTTTTTTAATGTGTTCTTGGATATGGTTTGCCAGTATTTTGTTGAGGATTTTTGCGTCGATGTTCATGAGTGAGATTGTGCTCAAAGTAAAATTGGAAAAACGTGCAACAAGCAAAGCAAGTTTCTCTATCAGTAAGATAATGCCTTCATCCGTATCCTCAAATTTATACTTCTCAGTATAGCAACTGCTCAACAAACATGACCTTTCAAAGAATCAACTTCCCTAAGGGTTTCCAAAATCATTCTGTGTAACTATACTTCAGCTTCGTCATTAGAATGGAAGTGAATGGCACATGCAGAGCCACTAATATGAGCCGTTAGTCACACTATGACTTCAGGGAAATTATATGACCTTCCAAAAAAATAAATATGTAAATGTTATAGCACCCAACATGTAAACTGAGACAAAGCAATTGCTTAAGGCCATAAGGGCTACATTAGGGAGTCCAACTGTGTATGTGTTCTGAATTGGTGAACTTAGCCAAAAGCAGATAAAAGTATTTTTGAAAAACAACTTGCTTTTGTACTATAAGATTATTTTTCTTAACCTTATTTTCATACATACATATATGTGTGTGTGTGTATACATATACATACATACTAACATTTATATAATAATAGAACTGCAGTAAGTACTATTAAGCAGTGTAGAGATGCATATCAGCATACAGGATGACGTTCACAGAAGTTGTCACCAATGTACTAGAAAATCCCAGGATAGGCCATCCTTAAAATACAGAATACCATTTGTAGTATCAGTTCCAGACATAATCTGCTCTATTCAAGCACTATTACTTATTCTTTCCCTAGCACAACCAGTGATTGTCTGGCCTCCACAGTCTGTGAGAAGCAAACGCCTGGATTGTCACGCTCACCCTCGACCAGCAAGGAATGACATGACCACTGGAGCTCTTCTTATTGCAGTTTATTCCAGGACTTTTTACACTTCTCTCTCTCTCTCTCTCTCTCTCTCTCTCTCTCTCTCTCTCTCTTTCTCTCTCTCTCTCTCTCCCCTTTTCCTCTCTCTTTCTCTCTCCTTGTACTCTCTCCCTGGGCAAACCTCTCCCAGCCCTTAAGTAGGCATGGGCTGCCAATCCCGGATTGCCAGGTGGGCACTGCCCATAGGCCCATGCATATGCAAGCAGCTGATGATCATTGCGTGATCAGGCATAAGTCAGAACTTAGCAATAGGAGTTGATTATACATCTCCATCAGGTGTGATTCCATGCAGCTCGCTAAAGTTCCCCCTTTTGTTTTGTAAGGTAGATAGCCAAACTTGGGGAGACTGTCCTGCTTCAATGGCCACGAAGGCCTGAATGATCATAACTGCATTGCGATGCTGTGAAACCCTTATGTGACAAATGCACCCCAGGCATACCAGGGAGGCAAGCACCCTTAAGCTTGCCAGGGCTCTTATTCCCACCCACTCCCTCAGATGATCCATGGAGTGATCCAGGAAGATAGTTCTTCTGCCAGGCTGGTATCCATGTGTGTGGAGTTCACAGTCACCATCGCCACCCGCAACTTTTCCAGTTGTTGTTCGAATTCACCAGACCAATTACCTAAAAGATAACTAGACAATTCTTTAAGCAAATTAGCTGCATGAGTAAATTTTTCATATTGAATGCTGGTCACACACACAGCCCCAGATACTTCCACTCACAGCCAAGCTGAGCCAATTGCCAGAGCGGCGGCTGTGCTTGTGGCAGCAGCAAGGGCAGTCAGAACTGATAGCAGAGGGGCCAGCACAGAGGAGAGGAAGGGGAGGCAATCTTGCTTTCCCCTCTCTGGCTTTCCTCTGCCTGCTCCTGTCATTCCTGGGGGTTTGACTTTTAGGAGTGGCTTTGCCATGACCCCAGGAGCAGTCAGAAACCACTGTTCCTTCAGCAGCCCCCTAAATAACATACTCCAGCTGCCATACCCTCGTGGCTCATTTATTCCTGTCAGCTGAGTGCATGGAAGACACCTTCTGCCTCGTGCACCTCTTTGGCTTCCCTAGCAACCCAGCTGATCCTGCTTCTGCTCTGAAAGGGCCCTTAAACCGTGTTTTAGGGAATTGGGGCGTTGTCAATCTCTCTGGCTACTTCCTGCTGAGCGGGGACGTTGCATTCTTACTCTCATTTTCAGTCACGCTTGGATATTCAGTTCTCGATCAGGCTGGCAGGCCAGCAGATCTTACCTCATGCTGTGCTTCTATGCCCTGAGGCAGGTCCCTGTGTTTGCAGCTTCGCACACCCTCAGCACTGCTTGGCCTTGGAGGCGCCTGGAGCTCCTTGGTCTTGGAGCCACAGCTGCTCACACTCCACTGCAAACTCTGGAGGGCTCGATAATTCAAACCACATGAATATCACTCCCTTCCTAAGCATACCTTGTTCGGTGGCAAAATCTGGATCTCTACCAAGCCTGTCCCAGGATGAAACATTAATATTGCCAGAGACGGCAAACCAAGGAGCAATTGTCACCTTCACCCAAACACTTCTCCAATGCGCTCCATAACAGCTCATTAAGAGCCAGAAAAATCAGGTGTGATGTTGAAGCGCCCGTTCTAAAATCCCATTCTTAAACCGTCCACTTTGGTTGTGGCCCTTACTTTAAACCATCCACTTTGATCGGGGCTCTGACTTTAAACCGTCCGTTTTGGTCGTGTCCCTATTACCCCCACTCTCCCTTCTTCTACCGGTGAGAGCAGAAAACCCGCTTTTTGTCGCGGATCCCCAATCTTTACCTTGAAGATTATTTGGTGCACCCCCTGACTGCAGCAAGTTCTGGGCTCCACAGAGAAAGGTTTGGAGGTTCCCCGTACGCGTGTCCCCGTACGGGCCACCACTTGTCATGCCGCAACTCGTTCAGCAAGGAAGACGCAACCACCAGAGCTCTTCTCACTGCAGTTTATTCCATAACTTTATTCACTTTCTCTCTCTTTTCCCCTCTTTCTCCCTCTCCGGGCAAACCTCTCCCAGCCCTTAAGTAGGCATGGGCTGCCAAACCTGGATTGCCAGGTGGGCACTGCCCGAAGGCCCACGCATATGCAAGCAGCTGATGATCATTGTGTTATCATAGCATAAGTCAGGCCTTAGCCATCTCAGGAGTTGATTATACATCTCCATCAGGTGTGATTCCACGCAGCTCGCTACACTGGATCACCCTTTCTCATTCAGTTATGAGGCTCAAAGGGACCCAACTGCAACACTGACGACCTTGTGTAAGAGGAACCCAAAAACAAAGTCTTCCAAACACCCCTTGCCTTCCCAATCATGTTGCCTCTTCAATAGTCCATGTCCTGGTCACTGACAGTGGGCACCAGACTACCTAGCACTCTCATGATGAAGAAGAGAGGGTCCAAGGTGCCCTCCTCATTCAGAAAGCTTGGATGTTTGCTGGATAGTGCACGCAGAACCACCAACTGAGACAGCTCGGGACTGGCCCGTGCAGGCCTGAGGACATCCATTCCAAGTGCAGCTCTCGAGCTTTGTTCAATTTCTGAGGCCAACCGTCACTCGAGTACTGTGCGCTTCAGCTACCGGACGTGTCCACAGTTCTCTGGAAGGAGAGCCTCTCTCTGAGGATATTGCTTTGCTGCTGCTTGCCTAGAGTCACCATTGGCAAGTACTCCCCTGCCCCTTGGGAGGGGTGATTTCCCTTTTTACTTTTCAACTACTTTATTGGCTAAATGGCCAAACCTGTGGAGAGAGGCCAGTGAGCCTCAGCTGGTCCATCATACTCTGACCAGAGACCACAGTTTTCTCAGCCTCCCCGGCCTGGGACCCCCTTCAGTGGACCCCGTCCTGGGTCCCCCTTCTGGGTCCCCCAATGGAATGATGACATCCTATCCCAATGGGGAAAGCGCTTGCCTCATAGGCCTGGGACCCCGTTCAGAGGCCGCAGGCCTGGGACCCCCTTCAGTGTCTCCCAAGGGATTGATGGCAGCGCACCCCAATGGGAGACATACTTGACCAGCACCAAATTCCCGAGGGACTTTGCCCCAGCGGGGGTGCTTCGACTGGCTCGGCAAAAGTTCAGGTGCCAAAAGCCTTATGAGGACAAAACAGTCAAAATTCCCTACACTGGTACGGCAGATAGTCTGCGGAGTCTTAGAGCTCTTATAAAGACCACATCCAGTAAGAAGACCCTGAACCCCTTAAAGGAGCTGAAAGAGATCAAGGAAGGACAAGTTCCACTTCCTCCAGAGGTTCCTGACTGCAGGAGTAATCCACTGAGCAGGGAACCCAGACCATCTGCCTTACCTCCCGCCACTAGAAAAGGAGTGGCCTCAACTTCTGTGCACAGACCTGGGAAAGTGCAAAGAAGCCTGGATATGTCTACTGTGTTTGAAGAACCTATGGACTTTGACCATTCGGGCACCAGAGTGTCTGCAACATCTGCAAGACACTGTGCTGGGGATGCCAGTGAAAAGGTCAACGAGGATGACAGAATGCCTGGGCCGTCTTCTGCTGACTCTTCCACTGACCAACGTGGACTGGTAATTTCCCCACAATTTCAAGGTTCCCTGCAACCTTCCTCCCCTACCCAAGGAGCTCTGGGATCTTCCACTTCTTCCCAAGATGCTCAGGGACTATCCCTATCCACCGGAGAGGTTCTGGGAGGAACCCCATGTGATCAAGGGTCTATGGGGCATTCCATGTCTTCCCAGGCATCCCAGAAACCTCCCCTTTTGCTGAAAGGAAAATCAAACATGTCTCCCTTTCTAGAAGCGTTTTCAAAAGGCCATCCTCGAGCCGAGGGGTCACCAACCATTCCAATTCTCCACCAAAGAGTTTCAGACAAGCCCCTTCTGATCAAGGGGGCCTACAGCAGGCCCCATTAGACAAAGAGGGCTCCAAATGTTTTTCTCCAAACGGGGTGCTCACTGATTTCTCATTTTCCCAAAATGAAATGTATCCTAACCCCTCTCCCCAGGGGAGTTTAACACCATTGAAAGCTGCCAAAGACGACTGGAGAGTTATACCCTCTCATGAAGAGAGCCGAGGCTGTTTTCCCCCTCCCCAGAACGACCCTAAGCAATCCATATCTGCTGAAGTGAGCTTGAGTCCTGCCTCCTCTGACCAAGGGTATTTTATAACTTCCCCATTAAAGCAAGAGGGCTTTAAATGTCCTCCACCCGAAAATGGGCTTGGATCTTCCCTTACAGCACAGGGGGGACCAAGCCCTATCACTATTCCCCAAGTGGGCCTCACAGCACTCATTCCTATCCAAACAGAAACAAAACTATCTCCATCTACATCCGGGATTCTAGAACCTTTGCCATCTTCAGAAGGGGACCTAGAGAGTTCAACATATCTACAAGAGATGCTAGGCACTCCTAAGTCCACCCAAGGGACCCTTGTACCTTCTCAACGTACACAAAGGTCTCTAGCACCTGCATCAACTTCTGTTGGGGTTCTGAGTCCTTCTGTATCTATCAAGAGGACTCTAGAATTGTCTACATTTAGAGAAGTGTAAAAGACCTATTCTCTCTCACAAAGGGAAATTCAAACCTAATCCAGATATGAAAATGGACAATGGATATTCCCGCTATAGCAAAAAGAGAAGGCCAGATCCTCCTTCTGAGCAAGGTGGATTTCCAGTGTCCCTATCAGACCAAGAGGGCTCTAAATATACCCTGCCAATCAAACAGGCCCTTCTGATTTGTCATTGGAAACAAAATAGCCAAAGATATGCCAAGAGAGTTCAAGTGAGTCGTGCACGCTCCACAACTACCCAGGGTGCTAAGACAATACAGCCTTCCCTTCTTCCTCACGAGTCTCTAGGGCTTTCCACATGTGTAGAAGAGGCTCTTGAAATTTCTACACATATACCAGGATTACCAGGTCATTTACAACCTGTCCAGCACGTTTTGGGTTCTACCATATGTGATAAAGGGACTGTGGGGCAGGATACATATGCAGAAGGGGTTCCATACTCATCCCCATCTTTAGAAATGACTCTTGGATGTGACAAATGTACACGAGAATTTGTAGCAAATTTCACATTGAGAGAAGGCGATTCCTCAGATTCGACCTGCCCACATACACCCACAGGACCTCTCCACTCTTCACAGGAGGCTGTGGAAATTTCCCCATCTCCTCAAGGGTATCAACAATCAGTCAAAACTACACAAGAGGCTATAGGCCATTTCCCATTTGCACAAAGGGATATTAGTCTTTCCACATGCCCACAATTGACTCCAGAACATCCAGCAAATACCCCAAAGGTTCTGAATACTACTTTACCTTCCCAAGGGCCCTTGGAACCTGTTTTGTCCATCCAACTGCCTCTGGAACCTAACATCTCTACACAAAAGTCTTTATTATATTATTCACCTGAAGAAAGTATTCCTGAAACCTCCACATTTACACAAGGAGGTCTAGTAACTTTCTTAGCTGCCCAAGAGGACTTTAGACCTACTACATATGCACAGGAAACTTTAGAGGATACCACACCTACACAGGTTCTAGAAATTTCCCCCCATTCTGATGCTGTAGTAAAGGAACACACATGTACACCTGACACAGTAGCACCTTCCCCTTCTGTGAAAGACGCCCAAGGATCTACCATATCCGGAGAAGGCACTTTACCGTCTTCCCCATCTACACAAGAGAGTTTCAGGTGTATCCCTTCTCAGGAGGGAAATAGTAAACATGTTCCCTCTACCCAAGTGGGCCTTGGATGTTCCATTTCTACCAAAAAGCGGTTGAGAGATGAGCCTTCTGATGAAGGGGACTTCGGAACTTCCTCATCTGAGGAAGGCAGTTTCATTCTCCTCCCTTCTTCAAAAAGGGTATGTGCATCTTCTACTGCTCCAAAAGAAACATCAATCACTACAAGTACTCCTCAGGTAAGTCCTACGCCTTCTACATCTGTCCAAAAGGCCCCACGATGTTCCACATCTGAACAAAAGACCGTGGAACCTTGCCATTCTAACCAAGAGCCTCGTGAACATTCCATATCTTCCCAAGAGGCCCAAGGGCTTTCTCTGTTTTTCCCAAAGCGTCTATGTCATTTACCATCTGTCCCAGGCCTTCACGGACATTCTCCATCTCTGTCAAAGGCTCCAGAAAATTCTACCTATACCCAAGGGGATCTGTCAATTTTTAAATCTGACTTGGGAGCCTTGAAACCTTCGTTATCTGCCAAAGGGTCTAAGGGAAAGGCCAAATGTAAACAAAAACTTCTTGAAACTTTGCCATTAGCACAAGAGGACCTGACATCTCCTATGTCCTCCAAACCATCTAAAGATCCCTATGCCTCCTCCTGCCTTCTGGCTGCAGAACACTTTCCATCTCCCCCAGCTTCTCCAGTATCATCAACATCTGAGCAGTGGTATCTAGGAACTTCACCATCCTGCCAAGGGTTTCTTAGACATTCTCCATCTGCCCCAGGAGATATGTGTTGTTTCCAGGCTGCCCAGGGAGCAAAAGAACTTTTGTCATCTGCCCAAGGGCCTCAGGAAAGTTTTCCACCTTCATTAAGTTATTCAGGACATTTGCCCAACCTCCCAGGAGAACAGGAAGATTCTTCACTCGAACAAGGGATTTTAGAACATGTCTGTCCTGCTCAGGGCTCTCTGGAAACTTCATGCTCACCTAGGGTGTCTTTGCAAAGGCCCTTGTTGTCCCTAGAAAGGCCTCTGGATCTTTCCATATCCACTCAGGGGAATGCTGGTACTTCCCAATCTGAACAAGGACTGCAAAGTTTTTTACCATCTATGCACAAATATCTGGGAAATTCCCCTTCAGCCTTTGTACCTCTTCGGCACTTACCAGTGGCTCCAAATGCTCAGGGACTTTCAACTCTGTCTCAGGAAACTCCTTCCCCATTGTTGCCTGTTCATGGAATTCTAGAATTACCTCAATATGGCTCAGTGGCCCTACCATCAATGCCATATGTACAAGGGCTTAAGGGAAGTCTCTCATCCTCAGAAGGTACCATAGCCCCTGTGCTCTCAGTCCAGAGGTCTGTGGGACTTTCCCTATCTACACAAGAGCCTATACAATTTTACAAATCCACAAAAGCAATTCCAGGGCATTCTCTGTCTGCTCTAGATGATGTGTCACCTTTTATATCTTCCCAGGAGACCCTGGGACTACTGTCCTCTATGGAAGTAGATGTGGGGACATATTCACACAACACAGGATCTCCAGGACAATTGAAAAATATCTCAGTGTTTCCAGGATCTATGATATCTGATCATGATCCTGTTGTAATTTCCTTACCTGCACAAGGGACTCTTAGACATTTGCCATCTGCTCAAGAGGATGTGGGACTTTCTCTGTCTGCCCAACAAGCTCCAGAACTGTCCACATTGGAACAAGGGTCTATCCAACATGTGGAAGCAGCAAAGGTGGCTCTGGTAAACACATCATCTCCCAAAGGGGCTAGCAGAAAATTAGAACATTTTCCACCTAGCGAAGAAGCTCTTGAACATTCGTCAACCCACCAGGGGATTCAAGAAAGTTTGAAATCTTCCCTAGAGTCTATTGAAATTTTGTCATCTAACTCTAAACATGTCAAAAATTCTCTTTCTGCCGAAGGTAGTCTTGAGTCCTCTCTATGTGGTCCAAGGGTTCTTGGACATATGCTAGCTGACAAACACCCTGAACAACATTCTATATATGCACAGGGGTCTCTGAGTAATTCACTGTCCACCCAAGAGGCTCAAGAACACTTAGCACCTTTAACAGGGATTTTGAAACCTTGCCAATCTGCCAAGGAGGGACTCAAAACTTTTATACCTTCACAAATTGTTCTGGAAAGTGCTCCAAATATTTCAGAGCGTCTAGGAGTTTTATCATCTGCTCTGGAACATATGGGACTTTCCTCAACAGCAAATGAGTCACTAGAGAACTCCCAATATGCTGAAAGTGTTGTGGAGTCCTCTTCTTCTGCCACTGGAGCTCTAAGAACTACATTTGCCCAAAAGTCTTTGGAAAATTCTTTACCTGGAAAAGGTATTAGGGAAACATTATCACCCTCCCAAGGGGCTTTGGAAATATTATCATCCACAAAAGGGAGAGTTGAAAATGTATCATCTCCTGATAGGTCAATGAAACCTCCTACTTCTTTACAGGAGGCTTTGAGACCTTTTTCATATTTCCAAGGCCCTCACCAACATCCACTATCTGCACAAGGGCCTCTAGGACCTCCTCAAACTGACTCTGGCATTCAAGGACCTTTATCAACTCCAGAGGCTGGAGGAAATTTATCAAGGGAACCAGGTTCTTGGAAAGCTTGCACATTGACCCCAGAAACTCTAGATAATTTGCAGTCTGCTGAAGGACCTGATGATCTGTCCATATCAGCACATGACATGATTGATCCTTTACCACATACCCAAGGGGCTCTAGAAATCTTGGTATATTCTCCAGGGCTCATGGAACCATCCGAATCAGAACATAGGAAACTTGGGCATGTGTCATCTGTGGGAAATGATGGAGAAATTTCTCCATTTGAGAAACCAGCCAAATCAACTTCCCCATCGACTCCATATTTACCTCTCAACACAGAGGTTGTGGAATCTTCCTCATGTGGTCTGGAATCTCTGGGGTCTTTACTATCTACCAGAGAGGATGCAAAAGGCACTCCCTCTGCACCACATGCACAGGAACCTTCCTTATCTACTTCCCAGGCCCTAGAACATTTTGTAACTACCCAAGGGCCTCTGCAAATTAACACACCTGACAAACAGACTCTGTGCTCTTTGACATCTAGAGTAGAGGATGTAGAACATTCCACTTTTTCTCGAGGGTTTCCAAGAAGATCCCAAATACTCCCAAATGTTCTTGACCATCTGTCCAGTAGTGGAGAGTCTGAGGAATTTTCTCTCTCTGCTCCAGGAACTAAAAACATCTCCTTACTTGCTCGAGAGCCTTTAGAACATTCCTCCCTACAAAATGCAACTCAAGCCACTTTCCCTTGTCTTCAAGAGGTGGTGGGATCTTTGCTATCTGAACAAGGGTCTTTGGGACGGTTTCCATCTGATTATGGTTTTCTGGGACCATTGGCATCTACACTAGGAGCTGGGGGACCTTCCCTATCTGAAGCAGATTCTATACAGCTATCTGCATCTGAACCAGTGACCAAAGCACATTTGACCTCTTCCCTTGGGCCTTCACCATCTAAATATTATGACCAGATGAAGGTGGGAGTTTTGCCAGCTCTCCATGGAGATCTTGAATCTTCTCAGTCTGATCAAAGGACTCTGGAAATGACCAAGTTTGCAGAAGGGGCTCTAGAAAATTTATCAGTTGCTCAAAGAACTACAAAACTTTCAACTCATTCCCAGGATGCAAATAAATTTTCTCTATCGGACCAAAGTCATCTATTACATTCACTATGTGTCAAAGAGGCTTTGATACCTGCTCTGTCTGATCGGGAAACTGAAGAATCATTGTTATCCCCCTCAGAAGATACAGAACATCCACCCTCTTCAGCTTGTGTTCAGATGCAGGAACCTTCTCTATCTACACTAGGGCCTCAAGACGCTTTGCTAACTATACAAGAGCCTCTGAAACTTTCCATATATATCTGTGACTCTCTGTGTCCTTCTCCATCTTCCATAGAGTCTGAGACTGTAGAGTTCTCCACATCATCTCCAGAGTATCTAGAACCATCCCAATCTGCACAAGGGGAACTAGAGTATTTTTCAACTGCAAGACAGTGTATAAAACATTCTTCAACAGCCTCACAATCTACAAGAAAATTGTCCTCGTTCCATGGGTGTGGAGAGCATTTATCATCTACCCCATGTGTTCAGGAACATTTCCAATCTGGCCCAGTGGATCTAGCAACTTTGCTTTCTTCCCAAGGGCCTCAGAAACTCTTTAAATTGACTCAAGGGTTGTTGCATCCTTCAGCATCTGCCCAAGAGTCTCAAGAAACTTCTGACTTTTTCCAAGATGTTGTGGGAAGTCATGAATCCTCTGAGAGGACTCGTGGCTATTTTTTATCTAAAGTAGAGCCAGTGGAAACTTTTACATCAGTTTTAGAGGCTACAGTATCTTCACCACCTGCTACACAACCTCTGGAAGTTTCTTCATTACTACATGTGACTTCAGCAACTTCTCTAGCTGACCAACAGGTAATGGGACCTAAACCACCTTCACAAAGAACTCTAGAAGTGTTGTCATTGGCACAAGGGACCCCAAAACCTTTGGCATCTGCCCAAGGGAATAGGAGAAATTCTCAGTTAGAAAAAGATACTCTTTCAGTACAGGATATTTTAGGATCATTGCCATGTACAACAGGAGTTCTACGATCTACTCCATATGCCCATAAACTACCAGAAATATGACCGTCTACCAAAAAAAACTCCCTATCTCCTAAAGAATCTTTGGTACTGCCTATATCTGCAATCTTGAGAATTTGCAATCTGATCATGAACTTACAAAACATTACAATTCTTTTCAGGAAGCTTCTAGACCTTCTCTGTTGGTCCAAGGTCCTCTGCAAGAGTCTCCATCTGCTTCAGAGACTCTGAGACCATCTTCTAACCAAGGAATTCAAAAGTTTTTGTTATCTCCACCAAGTGCAGTGAAACCCTCATCATCTGCACCAAATACTAATAAACCTCTCCAAACTACTCTAAGGAATCGACCAACTCGCCTATCTAATCAAGAGAACTGGGAAAATTCTATGTCTCTCAAGGGTACACTGGGTTCTTTCTCATCCAGATCAGGGTCTGTAGAACATTCAGCATCTTCCCCATTGATTATGGGTCCACCGGCATCATTCCACAGTAAGCGAGGACACTTGTTTTGCACAGATACATCACCATCTTTCCAAGGGCCCTCAGGGCTTTGTCATTTCCTTCTGGGACTACAGGACATTTACAACATGGCACAAGATCTCATGAATCTTCTTTATCAGCATCCAAAAATCTCCCACATTTTCTATCTGACCAATGTTACATATCTACTCAGGGAACTCTAGCTTCTTCACCATATAGCCAACAATCACTACAACAGTCAGCATCTTCCCAAGAAAAGTTGGGACCATCCAAGTTTGACCAGTGCACACGTAGTCATTTGTCTTCTGTCCCAGATGACTTGGGAATGTCTACATTTGTCCCAGTGATTAAACGCACATTGCCACAATCCCCAATGACTCCTGGACTTTCCTCACTAACACAAGCAAGTCCAGTTCCTTCCCCAACTTTGCAAAAAGATGATGAATTTTGCCTATCTTCACAAGCAACTCTGAAAGTGAACACATCAGAGCAGGAGACTCTAAATCCTTCACCAACTACTCGAGTTCCCGAGAAAGCTTCTCTTTATACAAAACCCAGTTTGGTAAAGCCCACACAGGCACCAAGTACTGAAGGACATCCAGCTTCTAAGTCAGAGACTAATCAAAGTACCCAGAAGGAATTAGGATTTTCTCCACCTGCCCAAATGCCGCTGATAATTTCCTTATCTACACAAGGAACTCTAGGGTCTTGTTCATCTGACCAAGGTGCTCTGGGGACTTCCCTATCTGTCCAAGGGTCTCTAAAACTATCTACTCCCACACAGGGAATTGTAGGAACTGTGCCATCTGTGCAAAGTACATTGACACATCCCACTTCTTCCCAAGTAGCTCCAAGATTTTCTCCATTGGCCCGACATACGGTCCAAGATTCAGCATCTTCCCCAAGGACTTCAGGATCTTTCTTATCTAGACAGAAAACTCAAGGATCTTTTTTGTCTTCCCCAGAGGACATAGAACATTCACCATCTATACCACATGCTCAGGAACAACCTCTATCTGTTCCAGGGACTGCACAACCTTTGCTATCTTGTGAAGGATGTAAGAAACTCTCCAAAGCACCAGAGAGAACTTTACCTGTGCAAAGTTCTTTGTCATCCATCAAGGCTTCAGGGATTTCGGGATAACACCAACACTCCCACAATACATTGGAGCATTTGCCTCCTGTGAAAAAGGATGTAGTTTCTTCTCAATCTGCTCCAGGGATTATAGGAGCTTTTCTATCACCTGTAGTGCCTGTTGAACATTCAACTCCTACTCAAAAAGTTGCAGAATCCTTTCTCTCTGGTCAAGTGCATCTAGAAAATTTCAAACCTGACCAAGGGTCTCTGAAACTTTCCATATCAGCCCAGTCAATGCTAAAGGAATCACGATATGCTACAGGGGGTCTACAATCTTCAGCATCTTCCTCAGAACTTCCAGAACCATACATAGATTCCCCACCTACCCAAGGGCCAGCAGGAGATTCCTTATCTGCTGCAGGGCATCTGGGTCTCACTGTATCACCATCACAAGTAGCTCCATTTTCTCATTCTGATGAAGGATGTGTGGACACTTGCTTTTCAGGACAGGGAACTCTAAAATTGTCCAAATCTGCACAAGGGACTCTAGGGTCTCTCCCATCTACTCAGTGCACCGAGGGTCATTTCATATCTTCTCAAGGCACAGCAGGGCAGTCCACATCTGCAAAACAGACTACAGGACCTTTAACAACTACAGAACCTCTGGGGTCTACTCACAATTCCCGAGTCATATTAGGATCTGTGCCATCTTATCAAAGGCCTCTGAGAATTATTTTATCTGCCCAAGGGTCTATAAAGCTAAACAACACCCACACAAGGAAATGAAGGAATTCTGTCATCTTCTCAAAGTGCTTCAAAACATACAATCTCTTACCAAGAGTCTCCAAAATTTTCTTCATCTGCTCAACATGATGTCCAAAGTACAGCATCTTCCCCTAGGACTGCAGGACATTTCCCATCTAGCCAGAAACCTCACGGATCCTTTTTGTCTTCACAAGCACACATAGAAGAACATTTGCCATCTGCTCCAGGTGCTCAGGGAAATTCTTTATCTAATCCATGGACTCTAGGACCTTTACTATCTTGTAAAGTGCCTAAGGAACATTCCACAGCTACAGAGGAAACTTTGCCTGTCCTAAGTTCTTTGTCATCTATCCAAAGGTCTTCAAAACACTCAGTATATTCTTTAGGGGTTTTGAGACAGCACCAATCCTCCCAGAACACCTTGGGGAATTTGTCATGTGTGAGAGAGGGTGTGGAAAATTTCCAGTCTGCTACAAAGACTATAGGAGCTTTGCCATCACTTCTAGTGCCTAGAGGACATTTAACTTCAACCCAAGAATCTGCAGAATCTTTCCCTTCAGGCCAAGAGAATATAGAACCTTTGCAATCTGCTCAAGGGCCTCTGAAACATTTTATGTCATCCCAGGAAATGCTGCATTCAGCACAATCTGCTGAAGAGACTCTGCAACTTTCAGCACCTTCCCAAGCATTTCCAGAGACATATACAAATTCTCCATTTACCCAAGTGACTAGGGGAAAGATCCATCAGTACCAGGGCATCCGGATCTCTTGTCATCAACACAGGTGACTTCACTATTTTCTCATTCTGATGAAAGGACTGTGGAAACATGCCCATCATCACCAGGAACTCTGAAAGTGTCCAAATATGCACAAGGGACTCCAGAGTCGTCTTCTGCTTCCCAGGACACTGGGGAGTTTCTCTTATCTGCCAAAGGCACATTGGGAAATTCAACATCTTCAAAGCAGACTGTAGGACCTTTTCCATCCATGACAGAACCTCTGAGGTCTATCCAAAATACCCAGACACTATTAGGATATTTGCAATCTGGTCAGAGTTCTCTGGGAGTGTCTCAGGCTGCAGAAGGGCCTGTGGATCCTTCCTTATTTTCCCAAGGGTCTCTGGACTTATCTGTGTCTGCCAAAGGGACTCTAACACCACTGCTGTGTAATCAATGAACTAGGAAACACCTTGTTTCATCTAAAACCTGTCAGAAAACATCTCAGTCAGCACAAAATTCTCCACAACAACCACCATCTGTCTCAGGACTTCCAAATCCTTCCCAATCTGAACAGAGCACACTAGGATCTTTATCCTCTCCTCCAGGTACTGGAATATCTGCCCCAGATTCTGAGGAAATGTTCCAACTTTCTGCACGTTCAGGATATCCTGAACCTTTGCTATATTTTGGATTGCCTCTGGAACTTTCTGTGTGTGCACAAGGAACTCTGTGTCCTTTTTCATCTTCTCAAGAAAAACTTGATCCTTTACAGTCTATCTCTGGTAATCTGGAAACATCTCAACCTGCCCAAATGAATCTTAGCCATTTGTCATCTGTCAGAGAGCCTGTGGGAAACTCTCCATCCGTCCCTGGTCCTCAAGAGCCTTCACCTTTTAACAAAGAGACTAGAGAACTTTCTACATATGTCCCAGGTGATCCAGCACCTCCACTCTCTGCTCATCTCCCTCTAGAACTTAATGTATCTGCCCAGTGTTCGCTGAGTCCATCAGCATCTTTAAAAGGAACTCTAGCATCCTCATTAGCTACAGAAGACATCCAAGGAATAGTCCAAAATACACATAGTTATCATGGGCAACTGCCACATGTAAGAGAAACATTGGATACCTCTCCATCTCATGTAGGAAGTTCAGTATACCTACCTTGACCTAAGGAAACTCTGGGACTTTCCTCTTTTCACCAGGGGAGTCAAGCTTCTCACTGTGCTCAAAAAGCTTTGGGTTCCTGCCTGTCTATACAAGGGTCTATGGGACTCTCCACATCTGCACAAAGGAGTCTAGGACATCCTCCACCTGCCCAAGGTATCTCAGGCAGTTCCTCACATACACAACATACATGCTCACAGTCCACTTCTGCACAGAACACAGTAGCATATTCATCATCTACTCCAGTATCTCAGAGAAATAGCCAGCATGCCAAAAAAATGGTAGAAACTTTGAATTCTGCCCCAGGGTCTGCAAGAATTTCTATCACAGCACAAGGGTCTGTATAACCTTTGCTATCTCCCTGGGAGTCCCCAGGATATTCATCATCTGCACCAGGTGTACACAAAACTTCTACATCTACCATAGGACATGTGGTATCTGATGATGGGCTTATGGAACTTTCCATATCTTCCCAGGCAAATTCGGGTCCTTTCCATTCTTCCCAATGCCCTTTGGAACCTTACCTGTGTGTAGAAGGAACTTTTGGTCTCTCTAAACCTAGGCATGGCACTGTAGGACACTCTGTTTCATCCCTGGGACCTGTTGGATCTTGGCAGTCTGCCCACAGGGTTCAACAAACAGCTTCAGACTCTTCCGGATCTATGCCTTTTTCAAAAGAGAACCAAGACATTCCTTTACCTGGACAAGGGAATCTAGGACATACATCATCTTCCCTAGGGCCTTTCATAATTCCCATATCTGTTCAAGTGAGGTCATATCCTTTAGTATCTTCCCAAGAAGGGGTAGGACATTGCTTGTCTTCCCAGGGGACTCTGGAAGATTCTACCTGCATACATGGCAATCTAGGGATACCCAACTCTTCAACGGGGGATTTGGGAACTTCCCCCATCTAATGCAGGGACTCTAGGATCTTCTCCACCTGCCCAAGTGGATTTAATAATGTCTCCAACTGTCTCACGGACTCTGAGACCACTCCTGTCTGCCAGGGATATTCTAGGATCATCCACATCTGCCCAAGGGGCTATGAAACATCCATCAAATACTCAGGTGAATACAGAACCTTTGGCATATGCCCAAGATGATCTAAGACTGAGGTCTCCTTCCCAGGAAAATAAGGGACCTTTGCAATTTCCCCAGGGAGAATTAAAAGTATTGCTATCTGCCCAAGAGGGTTACAAAACTACTCTGTCTAATTCAGGGCCAGTAGAAAATTTCCTATCTGCTTCGGGAACTCCTGGCCTTTTCAATTCTGTACTCCAAGATGCTGGAGGATCTTCCTTATCCTCCCAAAATAAGGTGAGACTGTCCACATCATCACAGAAATATGTAGAATCTTCACCATCTCATCAAATGTCTCTGAAACATTCTCCATATTCTCAAGGGTCTATGGGAACTACCCCATCTTCACAAGGTACTCTTGTAGATTCCTCACAAGACAAAGTGTGGAAGAAATTGTCTGCTCCTGCCAAAGTGACTCTAGGACAGTCACCACATCACGAGAGTTAATAAGGAAATATTTCATCTACCCAAGGAACTGTGGAATTGTCTCCATCACAACATGAGGCTCTTGGACATTCCACACTTTTCCAATGGTCTCCAGAATCATCCACATCTTCTCCAAAAGTTCTAGGCCCTTCTTATGACCAAGGGTCTGTAAAACAGGTCCCATCTGCCCCAGGAGCTGTAGAAGCTCCATTAGATAAGCAGGGTGCTCTACCACTTCAGCCTCATTTCCAAGGGTGTCTGGGACCTTCCCAATGTACTCCAAAGCCATTAGAATCTTTGCCATCTCACAAAAGAGTTTTGAAATTTTTAGAATCTTTATCAGGATCTCTAGGAACTATGACACCTCTCCCAGCAACTCTGGGAAATTCTATATCTGCTCATGGTGATTTGTGCCCTTGTGATTCTGACGAACAGATTCAGGGATCACCATCTTCTCTCTGGAAAGCTCTTCAATTTTCTCCATCATCTAAAGGTTCACTGGAACCTCCTCCATCTGTACCAGAGACTTTGGAATCTATATTGTCAGATCAACTGTGTTCAGAAATGTCTATAACTACCCAGGGTTCTCTAGGACCTTCACCACATCAGCAAGGGTGTTTAGGAGACTCACTGTTTACGAAAGGGTTTCTGGGATCTTCCATATCAGTACAAGAGTATGTACAACATTCAAACCATGACCAAGGGACTCCAGAAACTTCTCCATCTTCCCAAGAGGATCTTGGCCTTTCTTTAGCCAAAGAGATTTTAGCATATTTACCATCTTCTCCTAGCTATTGTAGATTTTCTCAAACTTCAGAACATTGTCTAGGAACATCACCACCTACCCAAGGTTCTAGACAGACATCATCATCTGTCCATGAGTCTGTAGAACCAGCTCCATCATCTCAAAGTGTTCCAGGAATCCAGGCTCCTGTGGAGGAACCTCCCAGTCCTTCTGAATGTACACCAAAGGCATCAGAACCTTTGCCATCTTACCAAGAGCTCTGTAAGACCTTAAAATCTGTCTCAAGGTTTTTAGAAACTTTGGTCTCTGTCCTAGAGTCACTAAGACTTTCAACATCTGCCCAAGGTGCTGTGAGCTCTTTTATATGTGACCAAGTGATACTGGGATCACCAACATTTTCCAAGGAAACTCTGGAATGTTTTCCATTTGAACAGGGATGTGTGAAATCTGCCCCATGTCAAATGGGGCCTATAAGACCTTCACTAACAGACCAAGGTTTAGAGGAAGTGTCTTCTGGGGGGAAAGTAACTCTGCAAGATTCACCACCTCAGAAAATCTATTTAGAAAATGTGTTGTCTACAAGAGGGGACCTGGGACTGACCACATGATCACAGGATTCTCTTGGACATTCACCATATTCTCAAGGGTTTCTGGGACATTCAGGGTATGCCCAGTATTCTGTGCAACCTTCTGTATCTGAAAATAAAATTTTAGGACCATCGATATCTCCTGAGGAAACTCTGGAACTTTCTCCTCTTGACCAAGGATCTGTGAGGCCCACTCCACCTGCACATGGGACTATGGTACCCACTCCCTCAGAAAATGGTTGTCAGACAATATGTTCAAGTGTACAAGGAACTACACAATATCAGCATAGTTGTATAGGAATTTCATCCCATTTGCAAGAGGGTCTGGGAGTGTCCATACCACTGCAAGGATCGCTTGGACATTCACCATCTGCTCAAGGGTCTCCAGATAATTCCTTGTCACCCCAACATGCTCCATGCCCTTGTCTGGATTCAGGGCCCTTAGGACATTTGTCAGCTGATATAGGAGAAGTTGGACTTTCTGACTCTCCCCAGGGGACAACAGAAATTGCACCATTTACCGAAAGTACTCTAGAAAGGCCACTTTCTACCCATGGGATTATAGAAGCTTCACTATCTTCCCAAGATGATCTAGAATTTCCACCTCCTTCAGTACAGACTCTGCAACCTTCGCCACTTAGTCCAATGAGAACAGAACCATTGCCATCTACAAAAGAGGTTTGTAAACCTTCAAGGTCTGTATCAGGTACTCTAGAATCTTTTCCATCTGTGCCAGGGGCTCTGGGACTTTTCAAATATAACCAAGGTGTTCTGGGACCTTTGGTATCCGACCAAGGGAATCTGGGACCATCAACATCTCTCCATAATACTTGGGAACATCCCAAAGGAGTCCAAGGGGCCCTAGAATCTGTGCCATCTACCCAAGAATCAGTGGGGCATTGCTTTTCAACAGAGTTTCCAAGAATGTTCATTTGTGCCCCTAGCAACTTTATTCCCAATCCTCATGAAGACTCCCTGAGACATTCCTATTTTCCCAAAATGAGCTCTAGACATTCCAATAAAACCAAAAAAATGTCAAGACATGTCCAATTTCCTGAAGTGGATATCAGATATTCATTTTTGGAGCTTGATGGCTTAACATCTTTTCTTTTTGTCAAAAGTAGTCTCACATCTTCTGTATATGTCAATAAAGAATCAAGTTGCACCTTTATTCCCGAAAGGAGCATCCCACCCCCAAAATCATCAGATTTGAGCCTATCTAGTTCCCCTGATGAAGGAGATTTCAGATTTTCTCCCTCATCAGGAGGTGGATCCACACATTCGAAAGTGAAGAAATTAAAATTAAGACATGCTTTAGAAAAAGCAGTCCTCAAGTCGGTCCCATCAGAAGATGAAGACTTGAAA
Source organism: Microtus pennsylvanicus (assembly GCF_037038515.1). NCBI lineage: Eukaryota > Metazoa > Chordata > Mammalia > Rodentia > Cricetidae > Microtus > Microtus pennsylvanicus. Next base: position 43,020,919 of record NC_134601.1, read on the forward strand.
CTTCACCATTCTTCCAAAAAGGGGGGGGGGAGCAAAGACTCCAATTCTGACAAACACAGTGTGAGGCTTAAAACTGAGCCCAAAGAGACCCTCACTACTTTTCCCTCTGCCAAGGGAGGCTGCAGATCCTCACAATCTCATGAGGAGGGACTCAGAAGTTCTTCATCTCATGATGGCATCCCTAGACACTTCAAATCTATGAAAACTAAATTGGAACAGGTCCCCTCTAACAAAACAAATATTCCTGTTTCTCATTCAGAACATAAGCAATGCGGCTTTAGGTACAGTGGCGCGCGAACTGTACCTAGGGTGTAACACAAAATCGGGTGTTACAATCACCCTGAAAGACCCTCGACGAGGACCTCTTTTCGGGAGGAGACCTCCCCAATGCCAAGGAACAGGCCGCAAGAGGTTTATTGAGTAGACACAGTGGATGCGGGTCTCCATAGCCTGCCTGCAGCAAGCAGAGTGGGCCCTTTGTTTGCGAGCTACACAAGCAGCACGGAGTTTCGATCTGGGCACCGGTTGAAACACCGGTTGAAACATCATTGTGGTGAGTGAGTGCTGAGGCAGCCGGGAACAGGGAACTCAGACGTTTCTCAGCCCGCCTACACTTCCTGGTCATCCTACAGGGGCTATACTGCCCGATACCTCCTCTCTCTTCCTATCCCATCCAGCTTACATCCAGATCCCCCCACTCCCTGTCTCCCTCCCTCCCTCCCTTCTTTGGCGGCATAGCACCCCCCAGCTCAGCCTGCTCGGGCTCTGGGATCGAACTCAAATTGGGAGGGCAAAGGGGAGGGCGGTAGCTCCTTTGTCTCCATAGCCTGCCTGCAGCAAGCAGGGTGGGCCCTTTGTTTGCAAGCTACACAAGCAGCATGGAGTTTCGATATGGGCACCGGGAGATACATCATGGTGGTGAGTGAGTGCTGCGGCAGCCGGGAACAGGGAACTCAGACATTTCTCAGCCCGCCTACACTTCCTGGTCATCCTACAGGGGCTATACTGCCCGATACCTCCTCTCTCTTCCTATCCCATCCAGCTTACATCCAGATCCCCCAGCCCCTGTCTCTCTCCCTCCCTCCCTTCTTTGGCGGCATAGCACCTCCCACCTCAGCCTGCTCGGGCGCTGGGACCGAACCCGAATCGGGAGGGCAAAGGGGAGGGCGGTAGCTCCTTTGTCTCCAGAGCCTGCCTGCGGCAAGCAGGGTGGACACTTTGTTTGCGAGCCACCCAAGCAGCACAGAGATCCGTTCTGGACACCAGGAGAAACATCACTGGGGAGTGACATCACTGGGAAGGTACATCAGTGGGCAAGAAGACCTGATCCTGTAAAGGAAGATCCATAGGGGAGCATTCGGAGGAAAAGATGGGCAGGCGCCAAGGCAAGAATTCACCCCACAATCTGAAAAACAACATGAAACCACCAGAACCCAGCGACCTCACAGCAGGAGGACATGAACACCTTAATCAAGAAGAAGTAGAAAAAACTGATTTAATGAAAGTGATAGAGGCCCTTAAACAGCATATAAAAAACACCCTTGCCGGGCGATGGTGGCGCACGCCTTTAATCCCAGCACTCGGGAGGCAGAGGCAGGCGGATCTCTGTGAGTTCGAGACCAGCCTGGTCTACAAGAGCTAGTTCCAGGACAGGCTCCAAAACCACAGAGAAACCCTGTCTCGAAAAACCAAAAAAAAAAAAAAAAAAAAAAAAACACCCTTATAGAAATGGATTAGAAGTATAACAGAAAGTTTGAGGAATTGAGTAAATCAGTGAGTGAATGATACCCTAGGAAACCAAGGAAAAACAATTAAGCAGATAATGGAAACAGTTCATGACTTGAAAACTGAAATGGAGGCAAAGAAGAAAACACAAACAGAGGGCCGGCTGGACATGGAAAATCTAGGTAAACGAATAGAGACTACAGAAACAAGCATAACCAACAGAATACAAGAGATAGAAGAAAGAATCTCAGATTCTGAGGATAACATAGAGAAAATAAATGCACTGATCAAAGAAAACAGCAAGTCCAGCAAACTCTCATCACAAAACATTCAGGAAATATGGGACACAATAAAAAGACCAAACCTAAGAATAATTGGAGTAGAAGAAGAAGAAGAAGTGCAGCTCAACGGTCCAGAAAATATACTTAATAAAATTATAGAAGAAAACTTTCCCAACCTGAAGAAAGATGTACCTGTGAAGGTTCAAGAAGCATACAGAACACCAAATAGGCTGGATCAAAAAAAAAAATCCCCTCGCCATATAATAATCAAAACACAAAATATACAGAATAAAGAAAGAATATTAAGAGCCGCAAAGGAAAAAGGCCAAGTTACTTATAAAGGTAAACCTATCAGACTTACACCTGACTTCTCCATGGAAACCATGAAAGCCAGAAGGTCCTGGATAGGTGTACTGCAAAAACTAAGAGACCATGGATGCAAGCCCAGACTACTATATCCAGCTAAGCTTTCGTTCACTATAAATGGAGAAAACAATATTTTCCAGGATAAAAACAAATTTAAACAATACGTAGCCACAAATCCAGCCTAACAGAAAATAATAGAAGGAAAATCACTAATCAAGGAGTCCAACAATGCCCACAATAGTTAAGGGAGCCACCTTAGGGTTGGCAAGAGACTTGAACCTAGAGTGGCTCCCCGGAGCCTAAGGCGATGTCCCCAGTTAGTTCCTTGGGCAGCTGAGGATAGGGAACCTGAAATGACCCTATCCTATAGCCATACTGACAAATATCTTGCATATCACCACAGAACCTTCATCTGGTGATGGATGGAGATAGAGACAGAGACCCACACTGGAGCACTGGACTGAGCTCCCAAGGTCCCAATGAGGAGCAGAAGGAGGGAGAACATGAGCAAAGAAGTCGGGACCACGAGGGGTGCACCCACCCACTGAGACAGTGGAGCTGATCAATTGGGAGCTCACCAAGGCCAGCTGGACTGTGACTGAAAAAGCATGGGATAAAACTGGACTCTCTGAACATGGCGAAACATGAGGGCTGATGAGACGCCAAGGACAATGGCACGGGGTTTTGATCCTAAGCAATGTGCTGGCTTTGTGGGAGCCTAGCCAGTTTGGATGTTCACCTTCCTAGATATGGACGGAGGGGGGAGGACCTAGGACTAACCACAGGGCAGGGAACCCTGACTGCTCTTTGGACTGGAGAGGGAGGGGGAGAGGAGTGGGGAGAGGGGGAGAAGGGTGGGAGGAGGGGGAGAAGGGTGGGAGGAGGGGGAGGGAAATGGGAGGCTATGAGGAGGTGGAAACTTGGTTTTTTTCTCCTTTTCTCAATAAAAAAATGAATGAATGAATGAATGAATGAATAAATAAATAAATAAATAAAAGAACTTAAGCAATGCAAACAATCCTCTTGGTCAAAAATAGGATCCAGACATTCATCTTCCAGAAGGGACCAGAAAACAAAAGCTACTCCACACAAGGGCATAGAACCTTCCAGCTCTAAGGGAGGCTGCAGATCCTCACAATCTCATGAGGAGGGTGGCAGAAGTTCTGTATCTACCCAAGGCAGCCATAAACATTCCAGGTCTATCAAAACCAAATTGGAACAGGTCCCCTCCAACAAAGCATGTGTTTATGATTCCCCCTCTGAAGATGAGGGCTGCAAACAACCCTCTTGGACAAAAAAAGGGTCCAGACATTCTTCTTCCAAAAGGGAGAAAAAAAAAAAAACAAAAGTTACTGCCCAAGAGAAAAATAGAACCTGCCATCTCTAAAAGAGCCTGCAGATCCTCACGATCTCTGGATGACTGCAGAAGGCATCATTCTCCCTAAGGCTTCCCAAGACATTTCCAAAATCTACCAAAACTTAATCTAAAAAGGCCCCTTCTGGCAAAGCAGATGTTCACGCTTCCCATTCAGAACACAAGGGCTGGAAACATTCTGCTTTCTCAAAAAGATGGCTCAGACATTTTCCATCTGCCAAAATGGATCACACAGCAAAAGCTAATCCTGAAGGGAACAAAGAATGTTCCATCTCTACAGAAGAAGAAATGGAAATTACTCCCTTTCCTGAAGTGATCCTCAGACATTCCACCTTTTCCTGTGAGACTTCCAGCCTTACTTCTACTACTTCTACCAGGACAAGACTCAGACATTCCCCTTATACTCAAGAAGCAATAAAAACTTCCCCACCAGCTAAATAAAGCTTCAACTCATCTCTGGATGGAGACAGCCCCAATGGGAATGCCAAACTTTTCTCATCACCACAGAGGATTGATGTCCATGAAGAAGGTCTTTAGACATGCTCTTTCTATCCAAGAGGGACTAAAAATTCCACTAGTGTCAAGAGAGGATGGGGGGGGGGGAGTTGCTGCCTGTTCAATTGGGACTCATATATTTACTAGGTCAAAAAGAGTCCCACGACATTCCTTGTTGTCAAAAAAAATCTGTAAACACCCCATTTCAACCAGAGGTCCAGAGAGCTTTCCTCTCTTACCAAGGAGGAGGCAAGTCATCTCGTATGAACTTGGGGCCCCCATATGTGAACCTTCTGTCCATGGAGACCACATACATTCGTGGTCAGTCCCATGCAGTCTCCAAATAATCCTGCTGCAAAAACAGAACTGGGGTTCTAGCCTCTTCTCTCAAGTAGGTATCAGACCATCTCAATGTAACCAAAGGGGCCTCAGACTTTCCAGTGGCTACCCTGTTGAAAGCACCCTTGGAATGTTTCAATCTGAAAGAGTGAGCAACATCCATAGCCAATCTAACCCACTGAGCCCCAGGTATGCTCCTTGTGACCACATGGAATTCAGAAATGTACCTTCTACTCAAGAATGAGCCAAAATGTTAACTTTTGCCTTAGCAAGCTGCCAACATAACCATTGTGCCCATGAAGGCTTCAGACCTTACAAGTCTATCAAAATGAAGTTCTAAAGATGCTCATCTCAAGAGTGGAGCATAAGCCCTACTCTCTCTTATCATGGCATCTTTAGATCTTATCTACAAGTGGACTTCATCTTTTCCCACGCTGTGCCCCACAGGACCTATAGGAGTTTAGAACTTTTCCTTGTCATCAAACATCTATGAAACCTTTGACTTCCATTCCTGGATACCTCAGATGCACACTGAGGTATCACATAGGTCTCAGAAGGTAGGTATTTCCCTTTTAATTAAGATTAGGACACAACTTCTACCTAGAACATGCTATACAATCTGTGACCCACTGAGAATAGCATACGCTTCTTCTGACTAATGTGGTCCAAGAGTGACATCATCTGACCTAGCAGGTCACAGAACAACTCTCACTGTCTAAGATCCTCAGAGTGTTTCCAGTTCTAATCATCTGACTGCATGACCTCTGTCCAAAATTAAAATGACCCTGGTACCTGAAGTCCTAGAACATTCAAGCATCCAGCAGTGCCCTAAACCCAGGATATGTGCCTCAACTTTATTAGCAGAAATAAAGAAGCTAGACCCTTCATGTCCAGAAGTAGAAGTAGTTACCTGAATTGGTCCAGAGACCTAGCTGAGAATTGCCTTCTCGCTTCTTGGAGATTGATCATACTGCTGCCTGCCCTGCATGACATGGGTGCTCTACATGCTCATGAAGATTAGAAAAGGAAATATTCAGGCATTCACTAATCTCCAAATTGACTCTTGATTTTCCACTGCCCCCTTCCAGACCCTTTGACTTTTCTGTTTTCCCAAACACAGCATGAGACATTCTGTCTCCAAAGAATGGTGTCCTCAAATTCCCTGTTTTCCTGTAGGTGCCTCAAATATCCTCACCCTGTACTAGTGTTTCGAAAATTGGGTTTCTGACAAATGGGCCTCAAACATATTCCTTCAGACCCAGGAGTATTTACTCATACTTTCCCCAGTGACTGAAGTGGAGCTCAAACTGTTATCAAGAACTCACAGGGTGCTAAGGCACATCTCTTCTGAACCAGGAATGAGAATGCAACATTAATTCTCAAACAGGCTATAGCCCTACCACTACAGAAACACAGATATTCCAAACTCTTGTATGGACAGAGGGGTCTTCTGATCTGTCCTTCAGAACCAGAGATTTCTCAGATATTCCCAAATGGCCCAGGTAGCCTCAATCTTATCTGTCTAGAACCAAGGGGGCTTGGTGTGATTCTAGGCAAAGGGAGTTTCAAACTAGTATCCCCTCAATACCAAAACTGTCCTTCAGCCATTTCACATTGTTCAAGGGTACATTGACACTATTTTCCCTTGAGATCCAGGACATCTCAGACATTCAATAATTGCTAAACAACCTCATTCTTACAACTTCAGAACAAAAGTGTCACACACATTCTCAATGACTGAAGGGGACCTAGGACTTACAACTTGAGAAGCAAGTGGACTCAGACATCTCCAATGTCCCAAGAAGGTCATAAAAACAACCCCTTTAGAAACAATGAGCCATAGAATTTTGGCCAAGTCACAACATGTCTTCAGACTCATTCTTCCAGAACCAGGACAATTCATGCCTCAGTTAAAATCTCCATCAGGTCTTGGATATCCCCCCCAGAAGTAAACTAACTCACTAATTCAGGGAGCTGACACCTCTCTGAAATTTCTTCTGAAGAGAGACTTGGACTTATTTTCCCAAACCACAGTAGCCCCTGACTTCCATCATATGCCAAATAGGGGCTGTAGTAACATACATTCTTTGACTAATACAACTTTAGCCTTCCTCTGTCTGTATTGGAGGGGTCTGGGGCACACCACTTTGATGAAGCAAGCTACAGAAGTGGCCTTGTGACTGAAGAGTGTGTCTCAGATATTTAGACCTGACTAACAGGTACCTGAGTCTGAGTCCCTATTACCAAGAAAAACATAAGGGCTTCTCTTTGTGTTCAGGGCCAACTCAGGTCTATCCAACAACTAAGAGAGACTAGAGCTTCTCCCCCAAACCAAAGTGGCTAGGAAATACACATTTGACCACCAAAAAAACCTCATGGAACTCTAGATGGGAGTGACATGGCACAAAAATAGAATCGTCACCCTGAATCCAAGGCCATCTATTTTCAAGCTACTCATCAGAAAGGTGCCTGTCCTCCATGTCCACACCTGTGCAGGTTATTATGAGTTTAAACGGGGAACACACCTAGGGACTGTGACTCAACTTTTCAGAGAAACCCGCTGATTGCTCTCTAACCTCAGAAGGAGCCCTCAGAGATAAGGATTTTCAAGAGTTCACTGAAGATTTGGAGAAGGACTAGGGAGTGCATGGACCTCCTCTTTCCTAAAGGTAAGTAGTGGCATTCCCCTTTGCCCAACAAGGTCTTGCATCTGTCTTCTTTCCCATACCTTGTTTCTCTTCCTTTCTTTTCTTTTATTTTTTTTTTGCATTGATGACTTGGGCCTTAAAATATCCCATTTTGGCCCAAGGGCATGGGGTCATTTCACTTACAGTTCACAAGATTCAAGAAGTGTGAGCAAATCCTAGAATCCATGCCAATTCCTTGAGTAAAATCACCCTTTACTGTGTGGCCTCCTCATTCCCACCCAGATCTAGGACTCCCTCCCAAGCTCTTAACGAATCCTAGATTTAATGCTTGATTTCTTGCAGATTCAGCTAAATATATGGACATCCTAAACTGGGAAGAGGAGTTAGATGGTGAGGCAATGCTAGGACCATATGAGGTATGGAAGTCAATTGAATTTATGCTTGGAGTAATATGATATTTTTACACTCTGACCCTATCTTCCTTGCCACATGGGCCTCAGAAACTCCTTTCTCCCCAAGGGTACTTACTCCTTCTCCCTTTGATCATAAAGACATCATATATTCCCCTGAATCAAAGGGAGCCCTGCATCTTTCCAGTTTGTCTTAAGGAAGCTTATATATTCATTTTGGGTGAGGGGGCCACACACTTCCTGATATTACCGGGTGGGTTTGAGACATTCTTCTTAACAAATGAGTCCCAGATTTTCCCTCCATTCCAAGATAAACTCTAGGCCCAATACTTATTTAAAAAGAAACTCTGACTCTAAAGTACCTGCCAAGGAAGGTGGGTACATTCTACTTACCTTGGCCAAGGTAACTTTAGACACACCCTTTCATTTCAAGGGGATTAATACAAACTGCTCTGATCAAGAGGATACAGATCAGATCAGTGACATGAAAATTTGGTCATATCTTCACCAATTTCTCATGTATGCTTTAAATAAATACTCCCTGACGTCGACCTCCTCAGAGCAACCACTTCTATCTGTGGAAACCTCAGCTCTATTCCTCTAACTGAGAAGGTCTTAATGTCTCCCTTTTTATCTGGGTGTCCAGGCATGCCCAGATAACACTGAGCTGTTATCCTAGGACAAAACAGTAAATATCTGATTCTTCTACTTTTAAGATTCTCACCAGAAATGAAGCAGTCCCATCGCATCTCCTTTGCCTCTACTGTACTGGCTAAGGAAAGGAATTGCTCCACTCTGGTTTGAGGGCCCAGGTCCAAAGTGTAGAATTTGAGACTGGATCTTAAGCTATGTACTTCAGTCTAATCAATAGAAGTCCACTTTTCCAACCATTGCTGCCTATATATGAACTATGAAGACAACCTGAAAGAAGAGGCAACATTGCCAGGGACAGCCATGTAGGTTCATTGAAGAAGGCTTTGGTTGCTCCCGAACTATGCAAGACTCAACTGATGATGTGGGAACTCTAAAGCACAGCTGGAAGTTGAAGTGCAGTGATGGGACCCTCCTTCACTGAATGAGGTAGCAGTGACATTCACCTGCAACAGAATGGTGCATGACACTTACCACCTCTGCCCAAGGGGTTTTCATCTCACACCCTTAGCCAACTAGGGCTCAAAATTTTCCCTTTTACACAAAGGCCCCAGTGTTTCTCTTCTTCACAAGTTACCTCACTCTTACGTCACTGAAGAGAATATCAGACCTTCCTCCTAGGACAGAACCTATTCTAGACCTTCCCCATTTGCCCAAATTGGTCTTAAGTATGCATTTTATGGAAAATGCCCTCAAATTTTCTTATTTTGCAAGTTTGATCCAAGTCTTTTCCAAAAGATTAAAGAGTCCTCAGACCACGTATTCCTTACACGACTCACGCTTTATAAGTGAGAATCAGATCTGCCCACATTCACTCCAGTGTAAAGCAAAGGGGGTCTATGATTATGCCCTTTAACCAAAAAGACTACAGAGATCTAATTATTTGCCCAAGGATGTCTGGCCTATGCCACAACGATGAATAAGACTTCAGAATTGGCTCCCATGACCAACCAGGTATCATTTCTTCATTCTATATTCAGATCTAGCCTCTGACACTGGGAGGCCCTAGAGCTTCCCCTTCCTTTCATGGGCAACATTCACTGGACCCCTGGACTCATCTTACCTTTATGCCAATCCCTACAACCAAGTTTGCTAGGAAAACACTTGCACCCAATAGGACCTCTGAAGATATTAGGTTTCGATCAGAGGTCAAAATAAAAGCTAAAACTAATAGTCGTGTTATCTGCCCAGAAGTTAGTTGTCCTGAATGCAACGTTCACATCTTTCATTGATGGATAAACACAGAACAATACAACCTTTAGAAAGCATAAGGTCCACAGAACCACTTAACATCTTGGAAGAGTGTTGTATTGCTTCTTGCATTCTTCTCAACAGGCGATGTAGTATATAGATCATGGGAGCCGGGCAGAACAGTTGGAAGCAAATGATGCAGAACTAAACCATTGCCCCATCACCCAAGGTAAGCTAGGCCTTTCCCTTCTGCACAATGGAGTGAGTGGATCTTGCTATTTGGTTAAACAGGGCCTGGCACTTTCTATCTAATCAATTCATTTCAGAATGACCTCAGAAGCTTCCCCTCTGAATAGAGGCTCTCCAAAATGTCCCTATTCTCAAGGCATCTCACACCATGCCCTTTTGAAGATGGGTTATCAGAACTTCCCATGGGTTAAAGTAGTCATCAGGCATATCTGCTATTACAAACAACAGTGAAGGACATCAATCTCTGTTCAAGAAGAGTCAAAAGAATGACTGTTTTTTACTAAAGTCATCGCAAAATTTTCATTTTGCTCAAGGGGACAAGGGTCAAAGGGTCCCTCAGAGAATGTGCTCATGTACCACAGAATTATCCCACTAATGGAGGACCTGAGATATTTCCATTCTAACCATGACCACCAAGAAAATACATGTGTGACCCAAGGGACTTCACCAAGCTCTGCTCTGAGATCATAAAACCTAAGCCTTGGGTCATCTTTCCTTCATTAGAGTCACCAGAATGAAAAGGCCTCATTCTTCATGCCCACACCAGTGTAGCTGATGATAATCTTCAAGAGGTCTTAGAACAAGCCGGGCGATGGTGGCGCACGCCTTTAATCCCAGCACTCGGGAGGCAGAGGCAGGCGGATCTCTGTGAGTTCGAGACCATCCTGGTCTACAGAGCTAGTTCCAGGACAGGCTCCAAAGCCACAGAGAAACTCTCTCTCGAAAAAAAAAAAGAGGACTTAGAACATGAGATTGCCAATCATGACTGACGGATGATGCTCAGATTGCTGCCAGGCATGCCACAGTGTGCTTAGAGATGTGAATCTTCTAAACTGTGGTGAAGTCCTTCATCCACTGCACAAGGTAGACTGGGACACTCTCATTCCACTAAGTGGTTTATGACTTTGCTACTCTCTCTAAGTCTACTGAAATCTTCCACTCTTAAACACCATCAGTTTCTGTCTATTAGACCTCAAATGCAGACTCTGTAACCAAGAGGGCCTGATATCTAACCTCCATAATTGAGGGGGCTAAACAGCATACCTTCCTTCCAAGGCCCCATGATTTTCCAATTCCAGTCAAAAAGGCCTTCAAAAGTAACTCTCTCTTATGAAGGATTAAATATTTCACTTTTTGTTGAAGGAGAGCTCAAACTACCTACTTTTATTTAAATATGTTTCACCTCCAATACATCATCTGAGAGGTACTTCATTATGCTCCTTATGTTCAAGGGCCCTCAAATTCCAGCCCTCTGTCTCACATCACATCAATATTTAATTGCCTATAAATCCTTGGGGAAGGATGTGGCCTCATAAGCCCCCTCCTTTACTAACTGTTAACTGTCTATAATTCTCAGGGAAGGATGTGGGATCATAAGCCCCTTTCCCATTCCATGTAGAAAAATTAATGGACCCAATCTTGTGTAGGTCTCCTTCAGGAAATCATAGCTGCTGATAGTTGAAGAAGGTAATGGCTACATCATTCCCAGAGAACACAGTGTTCCATAACAATTGGCTAATTGTAAGTGAGGTTAAGGATAGCCTGGAATACATGAGATCTTGTATAAAAAAAATTAAAAAGAGTATGCAAGATGGCTTAGTGGCTGCCAGGTGGTAGCGGGGGCACATGCCTTTAATCCCAGCACACAAGAGGCAGAGGCAGGTGGATATCTGTGAGTTCAAGGTCAGTCTGGTCTACAGAGCTAGCTCCAGGATTGCAAGGGCTGTTACACTGAGAAATCCTGTCTCATACTACGCCCCCCACAAAGGATTAGTGGATGAAGATGCCTCTACCACTAAGTCTGACCACCTGAATTTGAGTACCAGTACACATAGCAGGAGAGAAATGACTCTCACAAACTGTTCTCTCACTTCCTCATGTCACATGTCTGAGCGGGCATGTGTACAAGCACAAACCCACATTAATTTTTTATAAAGGATGGGGCAATAGATCAAGCAGTAAAGTTCTTGCTCTTCAAGCATGGGACCTGAGTCTGATAATGCTAGAATCCATATAAGAATGCTAGGCATAAAAGTATGCACTTGCAATTCCAGAAGTAAGGAGGCAAAGAAAGACAATTGCTTGCAGGACTGTCATAGTCAGTAACCTCCAGGCCAATGAGGAAACCATGTCTCAAGGAAGGGGATGGCATTCTTGAGAATGGCACCTGAGGTTGTCCTGTGGTGCGCACACACACACACACACAAACCTGCACACACAAATACACAATGAATAATAAAAAATTAATGTAAACTAGGCATGGCTTCTCACAGCTGTAACCCCATCCCCAAATGGGGACTATCAAATGTACACATCATCTAATACTTTCCCAAATTGGCTTATTCCTGAATGAATGTAAATTTAGTTCTATCGGGAATTCCCCAAGGCCAGCTGGCCTGGGTCTGAAAAAGCATGGGATAAAACCGGACTTGCTGAACATAGCAGACAATGAAGACTACTGAGAACTCAAGAACAATGGCAATGGGTTTTTGGTCCTACTGCACGTACTGGCTTTGTGGGAGCCTAGGCAGGATGGATGCTCACCTTACTAAACCTGGATTGAGGTGGGCGGTCCTTGGACTTCCCACAGGTCAGGGAACCCTGATTGCTCTTCGAGCTGATGAGGGGGAGGGACTTGATCAGGGGAGGGGGAGGGAAATGGGAGGCGGTGGCGCGGAGGAGGCAGAAATCCTTAATAAATAAATAAATTAAAAAAAAAAAACCAACAACAACAACAAAAAAAGAGTGACTAAACAGGTGGCTAGAAAGATGGCTTGGTGGTTAAGAGCATTTGCTGTCCTTGCAGAGGACCTGGGCTTAATTACCAGCATCCACATGTTGACCCGCAACCATCTATAACTCCCAGTCTTAGGCGATCAAATACCTTCTTCTGGCCTCTGTGGACACTTGGTATATATATGGTGCACAGACATACAAGCAGGCAAACACCATACACATAAAAGAGTGATTAAAAAGGGCTAGAGTGATGCTTCAGTGGTTAAAAGTGCTTGCTGCTCACTCAGAGGATGGAAGTTCAGAAGACACACAAGAGGTAGGCAGCTCACACTGCCTATAACTCCAGCTTCAGGGATTTTGACACCCTTTTCTGGTCTCCCTGGGCACCTGCAAATATATGTGATGCCCATATTTAAATTTTAGAAGATTAAAATTAATTTCAGAGTAAATAGTAAAATATACTGATAATGTTGTTAGACTTTTTGTATTAAACATTTTTTTAAAGCTAGTAAGACAAGATTTTGGCTTTTATTTTTGAGATGGATCTCATGTAATACAAGTTGTACTGGCTACATAGCTGAGAATGACCTCTAACTCCTGACGCTCCTACCACTCTGCCTCCCAAGTGCTGGAATTTACTATTTGTATATGTGAGTGAGAGTGTGATTACAAGGGTTCCACAGTGTTCATGTGAAGGTAAAGGCAAACCTTTTAGGGTTTGGTTCTCTTTTTCCACTGTGGAATCAGGAGATTGAACTCAGGTCATCAGTCTTGTGTGGCAGGCACTTTATCCATCAAGCCATCTTACTGGCCTCTTCTCTGTGTCTTCTAATACTAATATGTTAGAGAAATAAAGTTTCACTTGTTCAGAAAAAAAAAGATATTACATGTGCTAAGCCAGTGCTTTTCCATAAGCAACATCTTGCAGCCTTAGTTGGACCTTTAAAAAAAACAGGTGTTGCCCGTGAAGTGGTGGCACATACTTTTAATACCAACACTCAGGAGGCAGAGGCAGGTGGATCTCTGTAAGTTTGAGGCCAACCTAGTCTACAAGAACTAGTTCCAGGACAGGCTCCAAAGCTACAGAGAAACCCAGTCTCAAACAAACAAACCCCCAGGTGTTACATTAAAATAAAAAAATTTGAACTGCTTCATTAAAAAGAATTTTAAGTTATATCCTGAATTCTCATAGACATACCATATACTCTACAAATTCTCTTTAAAAATAAAAAATTTTAAAAACATCCAGTTATACCTAGATGTGCTCACATTCAAATGTAATCCCAGAATTTCAGAGGGAAAAGAGGGAGAATCATGAGTTTGCGGCTGGGATAGGATACATAGGAAGTCAATACCATCCTGAGCTACATAGCGAAAGCCTGGCTTGAAAAATCAAAAGCTAGGTATGCAGTTCAGTGGCAGAGCATTTGCTTAGCATGCACTAGAGCCTGAGCTTGATTCTTAGAACAGAGAGGAGAAAACAGATTGTCTCAGCTGCTAAAATGCATCAGTTGAACTGCCACAGAGCCTGATTACCTAAGTTCAATCGCTGGAACCCACATAATGCAAAGAGAAAACTATACAAGTTGTCCTTCGAGAACGTATGCTCACACTGAGCACATGTGCATACACCTACCTACACACACACTAAAATATATAAAAATAAGTTAAAAGCACTTAAAATAAATGCAGTAAAAATAATTAAATTCATTTGTTTATATTTTCATTCTCTCTCTTCTTTCCCTTCATACTGCCCCTCTTTCTCTTTCTGAGACAGAACCTTCTTATGTAACCCTGGTTGGATTGAACTTGTAATATACACCAGACCAGCCTTGAACTTCCAGTGATCCTCCTGCTTTTGCATCCCAACTGCCAGGATCACAGGTATGTATTACCATGCCTGGATGCTTTTCATTTTTCAAAGTACAAAAAAAGAATACCATGCCTAGATTTTTATCAAATAGCTGTTCCTGCAACTCTTTTACCTTTATGGAAAATATGTGTGAATTAACTTAAAGAATATATAAAAAATTTAAAGTGGATCATTGGACCTAAACGGTACTTAGTGTTGAAAATTTTCCCATTAAAGATAATACAAAGACCCTTTAATAAAAAACTAATTTGTAGAGAATGAATTTTTAAAAATTATAGATGTATAATTTTACTCAACTCACTGAGTAAATCAAGTCTTCCTATACTATTACTTACAACAATCTAACTAAAAATCAATTATTTTTCAAATTGTGTGTTTGCATATGCCACAGCATGTATGGAGGTCAGAAGACAACCTGAAGGAGCTGGTTCTCTCCTACGTTGTAGGGTCTGGGATTGAACTCAAGCTGTCAGAATTGGTGGCAGCTGGTAAACCATCTTGCTGGCTTGAGAAATAAGATTTAATGTCCTCTCTGAAGCAAAAAGAATATTTAGCTATAATTAGTACATACAAATTGATCACTAGTACTCCCCCCAAATTCTGTGTGGTTCTAAATATTCTCCTAGAAAAATAAGCGTAAGAAAAGGAAGGCATAGGATGCTATACCCCTTTCCCTTTTCTTAATAAAAAAGCAATGCTAAGTGGTAAAATGCTGGGCTAAAAAGGCCAGTCTAATTGGAAAATTTAACAGTCGGAGGGAAGGAGTTGAACAGAAAAGAAAAAGTTGAGGTATGGAACTCTTCATCATCAGAATTTTTTCAATACTATTCTTCAATTTTTCAGCATACTTGGATGTAATATTATTCAAACGCTAAAATAAAAAATATAAAGTCTCGGGGTTAAGAGCACTGACTGTTACTGTTCTTCCACAAGACCTGGGTTCAATTCCTAGCACCCACATGGCAGTTCAAAAATGTTTGTAACTCCAGTTCCAGGGGACCTGATACCCATGGCAAAACACCAATGCATCTAAAAAATAAAACATTAAATAATGTATAGAGGAGCTGGGAATGATTGCTCACACCTTTAATCCCAGGACACAGGAGGCAGAGGCAAATGGATCTCTGTGACTTTGAGCCAGCCTGATCTACAGAGTAAGTTCCAGGACAGCCAGGGCTGTTACACAGAGAAATCCTGTCTTGAAAAACAAAACAAAAAAAAACAAAAAAGAAAGAAAAAATGTAGAGAGGAAAAATTGAATAATACTTCTTAAACATTTTAGGTGACCCAGGCTGGCAAGATGGCTCAGAGGTTAAGAGCACTAGCTGCTCTTCCAGAGATCCTGATCAATTCCCAGCAACCTCATGGTGGCTCACAACCATCTATAACATGATCTGGTGTCTTCTTTTTGCCTACAAGCAGAACACTGTATACATAAAACCCTCTTTCCCTATCTTTCTCAGGCACTTTGAGATGCCCATAAAAAGCGAGGCATTATTCAATGAATTGAACCTTAGGTGAAAGTCAGAAGACACTTGTTCAAGAACTGACTCTAATGGGACAGGCACGTTGGCTCTTACCTGTAATCACTGTATTGGGGAGGTTGAGCCAACAGAATCAAGAGTTTATGGATAGCCTCGGTTACATATCAAGTTCAAGGGCAGCCTGGGCTACGTGGAACCCTCTCAAAAACCAACAAAACAAACAAAAAAAAAAAAACAAAATAAAACGGGGTTTCAGTGAGATGGGCTCAGCAGGTAAGGGAGCTTACAACCAAAACAAAATCAGAGATTCATTGTGGGTACCTACTCAGTAGGAGAGAACTTCGTATTACCAAGCAGTCATCTGATCTCCAAACTGTAGTGTGGGCACACCTACATACATACATACACCAAAAAAGAGAAATATAAACAAATAAATGCAATTTAAAAGAAAAAACACAACTGGTTCTATTTAAGGACTGAGGCTATTTCTTCATCTTTGCAACAGTTCTTTAACACATCACTGCCCTGTAAAGGAGCGACAGCATCAAAACATTCAAATGCTATGACAATTGCTTTTGCAGACATTAAAGCAAATCACACAGATCTAACTGAATTTCATAAATAAACCAGCGCCTTAATAGACTTTTTTTTAAACATAAGATGGCTTGAATTTATATTGTAACTCTCAAAGCAAGACACCTCACAAACCCTTCGGAGAACTGTGTAGTTTAAAAATGAAAATGTTTTTAGGTATCGAATACAGGAGCCACTAAGAGGCACTAAAACTCATAATCGTACCCCAACCAACAAAAGCAAAAAACTCCAGCTCAGATTTAAAATAAAAGTGAGCAAATCCTCCAAACAAAAGAGAGGTCCTTGGATAAAATCTCCCGCATTTGGAAGAAACTGGTTCCCTTGTCACTGAGACTTCTTCCTGAGAACAATTCAAACTTTCTCCTCCGAATTGAGATGCTCGCCCCATCCACCTCTAAAAAAAAACCCCACACAGCTCACTGACGGGAAAATCACGCCTAAGACCACGTCTCTCCCTTCGGGGCTTTTATCCTCCATAGTCTAGACAACAACTAAATAGAGCAAGATTTCTGTGGCCAAGGAGGGCAGTCCCTTTGGGAAGAATAAGGGGATCGGCACTGAAAAACTCCTGGCTGTCCAGGGAAAGGGGTTGGGCAGAAGTTAAGGGCCTCAAGGAGCCCGAGGCTGGAAAGTACAGAAGGGCCCACCTGCCTTTCCCAAGGCAGCAGGGAGGATCTCAGTAGCTCTCCAGCAAACAAAAGAGACATCCTATGTACAACCCCCCCAAGAAACAAACAAACAAACAAACAAAAAACCAGAAGGAGGGGCGGGAAGGGCACGGAGCCCCCACCCCCACCCACCCCCCCCACCCCCCCCCACCCCCCCCACCCCCAGCCTCCGTACACTGCAACCCATGTAGCCCGCCCCGCGAGGGCCCCCCCCCCCTAGCACAGTTGAGGCCTCGCCTCAGAGGGGGCCGCTCATGGTCAACTCGGCCAGACAGCCCCTTGTTACCCAGGCGACCTTTCCTAAAGCACCCCCCTCCCCGGGGCCGAAACAAGATGGGCCAAGCGCCATAGCGCCACGGGGTCCCTACTCTCCACAGCCACGGGAACCCCAGCCCTGGAGCGCACTGCTGCCGCTGACACTGTCCTCTCCTCGGAGGCAGGGAGGTGCGGGGAGGCTTACCTACAATGCTGCAGGACTTCAGGAGCTCAGAGAAGGAGGAGGAGCCGGAGCAGGAGGAGGAAGAGGCGGAGGAGTGGGAGCAGGAGGGGGAAGAGATGGAGGAGGGGGGGCTGAGGGGGACAGGAGGCGGGGAGGAAGAGCGGAAAGGGAGGAGCGCGAAAACACGGGGTGACCTCCACTCACAGGGCGGCGGCGGCGGCAGTCTTTCCCAAGGCAGCTGGGAGGATCTCTTTGCTCTCCAACGTACCAAAGAGACATCCGATGGACAATGCCCCCCCCAAAAAAACAAACAACCAAAAACCAGACGGAGGGGCTCTCGAGAAAGCCAAGCGGGAAAGGCACGGACCACCCCCCCTCCCGCCTCCGTAGACAGCGGCCCATGCTGACTGGCCCGCGAGGGCCCCTCGCACAGTGGAGGCCTCGCCTTGGAGGGGCCGCTCATGGTCACCTCAGCCAGCCAGCCCCGCGTAACCCAGGCGACCTTTCCTAAAGCACCCCCTCCCCGGGGCCGAAACAAGATGGTGGGCCACGCGCCATCGCGCCACGGGGTCCCTACTCTCCACAGCCACAGGAACCCCAGACCCAGAGCGCGCCGCTGCCGCTGTCCTCGCCTCGGAGGCAGGGAGGTGTGGGGAGGCTTACCCAAGATGCTGCAGGACGTCCGGAGCTCAGAGAAGGAGGAGGAGCCGGATCAGCAGGAGGAAGAGACGGAGGAGGGGTGCCGAGGGGGACAGGAGGCGGGGAGGAAGAGCGGGAAGGGAGGAGCGCGAAAACACGGGGTGACCTCCACTCACAGGGCGGCGGCGGCTGCACTCTTTCCCAAGGCAGCTGGTAGGATCTCTTTGCTCTCCAACGTACAAAAGAGACATCCAATGGACAATGCCCCCCCCAAAAAAAACAAACAAACAACAAAACCAGACGGAGGGGCTCTCGAGAAAGCAAAGCGGGAAAGGCACGGACCACCCTCCCCCCCCCCCCGCTTCCGTAGACCGCGGCCCAGGCGGCCTGGCCTGCGAGGGCCCCCCGCACAGTTGAGGCCTCGCTCACGGTCACCTCAGCCAGCCAGCCCCGCGTAACCCAGGCGACCTTTCCTAAAGCACCCCCTCCCCGGGGCCGAAACAAGATGGTGGGCCACGCGCCATCTCGCCACGGGGTCCCTACTCTCCACAGCCACGGGAACCCCAGCCCCGGAGCGCGCTGCTGCCGCTGCCCTCGCCTCGGAGGCAGGGAGGTGTGGGGAGGCTTACCCAAGATGCTGCAGGACGTCCGGAGCTCAGAGAAGGAGGAGGAGCGGGAGCAGCGGGAGGAAGAGGCGGAGGAGCCGGAGCAGGAGGAGGAAGAGACGGAGGAGGGGGGCCAAGGGGGACAGGAGGCGGGGAGGAAGAGCGGAAAGGGAGGAGCGAGAAAACACGGGGTGACCTCCAATCACAGGGCTGCGGCAGCGAAGGCGGCGGCGAAGGCGGCCGCTGCGGCTACCGCCCCAAGGAGTTCCAGCGCCAAATGAGCTGCGCTGAGGAGACGAGCGAATTAGAATAGCACGCACTGCCTGATGGGTAACGTGTCCATCCGGGCACCCTGCAGACGACTGCCGGGCCAATGGTGGGTGCTAGCATGTGAGCCGCCAGGAGCAGCCTCAAAGGCTCGGCCTCTAGACTGGATGCCCCCCTTGGGAAAGAGGAAAGGAGCTGCAGGAACACTGACCCCTCCCCCCAAACTACGGCTCTATATTGTATCTAAGCACACAACAAACAGGCATTCCGAGATCTCCCTGCGAATAAACATTAAAGGCACCCGTTTTTAAAAACACTGGTTTTAAAACACGCGTTTTAAGAGAAAAGAGAAATTAAATCGACTTTTTAAGTCATTGACTGATGGCACCCACCACTTTGTTTTAAACACAATTTTGTTTTCCTTTGTCACTCCTGCCTTATAAAGTCCTACAGTTATAAAAAGTTCTTTTTAATTTTTCTTTCTTTCTTCCTTTTTTCTTTTTTTGGAGCTAGGGTTTCTCTCTTTAGCCCTGGCTGTCGTGGAACCCCATCTGTAGGCCAGGCTGGCTTTGAATTCAGTGATTCACCTTCCTCTGCCTCCCGAGTGCCACTACCCCTGGCTTCTTCAAATTTTGCAAGAAAAACACTTGCCAAATTACGGTTTATATAATCATTATCTAAATCATGTCTTTTAATTATTTATTTACTATTTTTCTTTTTATTTATTTATTTTTTGGATTTTTCGAGACAGGGATTCTCTGTAACTTTGGAGCCTGTCCTGGTACTAGCTCTTGTAGACCAGGCTGGCCTCGAACTCACAGAGATCCGCCTGCCCCTGCCTGGACTTAAAGGCGGGTGCCACCACTGCCCCGTGTCTTTTAAATTTTAAACACTATTTCATATCATTTCTACCTTTTCCTTTGGTGTGGGCAGAAAAGTTTCAAGGTAAAATCTGCAACCCAAGTGATTCTGCTTTTGGCACCTTCGGCAAGTTAAATAAGAATTCTAGGCCTGAGAGATGGCTCAATATGGTAAGGGCCATCACTGGGACCCACATGGTAGGGGAGAACAGACTTCCTCAAGTGTTCTCTGATCTCCACATGCAGCCCGGGCCATGAACACAAAACAGACACACACACACACACACACACACACACACACACACACACACACGCTATATACTGGGTTTCCTGGGAAGAATGTTTAAGTTTTGGGGGACCGGGCGGTGGTGGCACACACCTTTAGTCCCAGCACTCGGGAGGCAGAGGTAGGCAGATTTCTGTGAGTCGAGGCCAGCCTGGTTTATAGAGGTAGTTCCAAGGCAGGCTCCAAATCTATAGCGAAACCTTGTCTCAAAACAAACAAAAAACAACAAAAAATAAATAAATTTGGGGGGAGAAAAAAACAACCTGGATGCTGCTTGTCTCTAAAAACCTTTAATAAAATAGATCTCAAACACTGAGTTTAGGAAGAGGCAGTTTGCATGTTTCATCAATCAGAAGCATGGTGTCAAGAAATTTAAAAGACAAATTTTAGTGCTACAAATGTTTTTACCAAGTCCATTTGTGTGTAGGTAGGGTTCCTTAATTTATTCTTACAGTTTAGCCTATAGAAACATTGCCAAGCAAACAAATAGCATATTCGGTGTGACGTGAAAAGAATGGCTTTCAATCTATAATTTTTAGTGGCAACAGAATAGTTTTTAGATTCAAATCTGCTTATGTGGATGAGCATGCAACAAGCTATTTCCAATGAAGCTTAACAGCGAAGTCTTTCAGTTTACCTCTTGACTAACAATGAAAGGTCCAGGAACCCTCAGAGCAATTACGTTACAAGAATATCTTGAGGGAGTAATGACTACCAGGAGATCCGTATAGATTTTTTCCTTCCCTCAGGCTTCATTTCATATCTGCTGCCACTTTTAATTCAGTATTTGCAAATATCCTTGGAGGTTTGGCCTGTACAATAAACTAGGGGCCACCATGCAACTGCTGGCATTATTCTACAGAGGAAACCCAGGGTGTATTCCTGTATGCTAGTGGAACATACTTGAGTCTCAGTTTGATCAAACAAACCATAAGAAAAATATTTTGATACAGTTTGAAAAATATCTTAACATTGGTTATCATGCTATTATAATTACAAAAACAGTAGTGTAATAATGATATTCTGTTTAGAGGTCTTTGGGAGCCTTTCATATCTTGAACCATAACACATGATTTGTAAGTATTTTCTTCTGTTAGCTGTTTCTGTTATCGCTTCCCTTAGAGTACCTTCTGAAGCACCACCGTCTTTGACTTTGATGAAATATAATTCACTCACCATTTTTACTGTTATTTTCATATCATAAATAAGATGCTACTGCCTAATCCAAACTCATGAAGATTAAAACCTATGGTTGCATACTTAATAATTTAGACCTCTAGAATTCTGACAAATTTACTCTTCAGATTTTGTACAAGTTTATATTAAAAATCAGGCATAATCTTCTCATATGCTCCTAAGCATCCTTTTTTTCACTTTTCCCCTCTTATAAGTCTCTCTTGTTCCCATTAACACTTTTACCTCTATATTCACACCATATATACATACATTATTTTAATTATTAATTAACTAATTTATCTGAGTGAGTCTCAGTGAAGCTAGTTTGACCTTAAACTCACTATGTAACTGAGGCTGGCCTTGAATTTAGGATCACGTTCAGGAATATGGCCATTTTAACAATATCATTTTTGCTGATCCATGTTGATCATTTATCAACTTTTATTTGTTCTTCAGTTGTTTGTTTGTTTGTTTAACACAGGGTCTCACTACATAATTCCTGGCTGGCCTGGAATTGGCTCTGTACACCAGTCTGTCCTGTCCTCAGATTCCCAGAAAATGGCCCTTTTCTGCCTCTCCAATGCTGGATTAAAGGCGTGTGCTATTACACCCAGCATATTCTTCCACTTTTATCTTCAGTACTTTATGGCTTTCATTATGGAAGTCTCTCTCCCACTTGATTAAGTTTATTACTATGTACTTTATTGTTTTGAAGATTGTTCTAAGATTTACTCTTCTATCTTTTTTTCTCAGTGAATTGATTATTGGTGTATAGTAAAAACTATTGGTTTTTGAGTGTACACTTTATATTCTGTTATTTTGCTAAATTTATCAGTTCTAAAAGTCTTTTGTTTCATCTTTGTTTCGCTTCTGATTTTAGAGAACAGCTTTCAGTATGTCCCCATTCAATAGAATGCTGACCTTTGGGTTGTTGGACAGCCTTCATTATGTTCAATTTATTCAAAGATTGTCTTTTCTTTTTCCTTTTTCCCCCCTCAAGACAGTGTTTCTCTGTGTAACAACTCTGGCTGTTCTAGAACTTGCTTTGTAGACCAGGCTGATCTCAAACTCACAGAGATCCTCCTACCTCTGCCTCCTGAGTGCTGGGATTAAAGGTGTGCGTTACCACCACTTGGCAATTCATGAGTTTTCATAACATAATCATGCCACAGAGGTCTTGACAATTGTGATAGTGATTACTTACTCTTTTTCAAAGAGTTATTTTTATTTTTAATTATGTGCATGTGTCTGGATGTTCATAGAATCTAGAAGAGATGATCAGGCCGGGCAGTTATGTCACACACATTTAGTCCCAGCACTCAGGTGACATAGACAGGTGGATCTCTGTGAGTTTGAGCCTAGCCTGGTCTAAAAAGTGAGTTCCAGGACAGCCAGAGCTGTTACACAGAGAAACCAGTCTCAAACAACAACGACAACAGATTTAAAAACAGAGAGAGAGAAGAGAGCATTAGATTCCCCAAGGGTACTCAAGTTAGAGGCTGCTGTGAGCTAACTGACATAGATTATAGGAACAGAACTTGGGTCCTCTGAAAGATCAGTGTGGGCTCTTTTTTTTGTTTTTGTTTTTCAAGACGGGGTTTCTCTGTGTAACAGTCCTGGCTCTCCTGGAAACTGCTTTGTAGACTAGGCTGGTCTCAAACTCACTGAGATCTGCCTGCCTCTGCCTCTCAAGTGCTGGGAATAAAGCCATTCACCACCGCCTCCCAATCAGTGTGAGCTCAGACTATTTCCAACTTCTATTTTCTGTGGGACAATGGTCTGTATCCTGTCACTTGTATTTTAAATAAACGCTGATTTGGTCAATGGCCAGGCAGGAAGTATAGGCAGAGCAACAAGGCAGGAAGTAGAGATAAGGCAAGGAGAACAGGAGACTACTGGGAAGAGGACTCTGTCTGTACCCATCACCCAGACACAGAGAAAGCAAATGTGACTGCCTCGCCAAAAAAGGCACCAAGCCATGTGACTAACACAGACAAGAATTATGGGTTAATATAAGTTATAAGAGATAATAAAAAGCCTGAGCTAATACGCCAATCCGTTTATAATTAATGTAGACCTCTGTGTATTTATTTGGGACTGAACTGCTGTGGTATTGGGAGGGGCAGAAACCTCTGTCAACACCTAATTTGTTCTTTATTGCTGGTTGAGTGGAATGCTTTAGAACCTGGACATCTTTCTCCCACTTGGTCTAGTGTATTGGTGATGCTTTCCACTGAGGGTTTTTTGTGTGTTTTATTTTTCAAGAAACGGTTTCTCTGTCCATTGTGTTTTTTTAATGAGCTTTTTATCTATGAGATTTTATTTTTAAGAATCTCTTCTCTTTATTGAATTTCTCATCCAAGTTGTTCAATTTCTTGTTCGAATCTTTAATCAAGTTGTTTCCTTCATCTCTCTGCTCATTTGCATCTTCTTTTACACAATGATAGTCCTTCATCCACTGCACAAGATAGACTGGGACACCCTCTTTCCACTAAGTGGTTTGTGACTTTGCTACTCTCTCTAAGTCTACTGAAGTCTTCCACTCTTAAACACCATTAGTTTCTGTCTATTAGACTTCAAATGCACACTCTGTAACCAAGAGGGCCTGATATCTAACCTGCAAAATCAAGGGGGCTACACAGCATACCTTCCTGTCCAAGGCCCCATGATTTTCCAATTCCAGTCAAAAAGGCCTTCAAATGTAACTCTCTCTTATGAAGGACTAAATATTTCACTTTTTGTTGAAGGAGAGCTCCGACTATCTACTTTTACTTAAATATGTTTCACTTCCAATACATCATCTGAGAGGCATTTCATTATGCTCCTTATGTTCAAGGGCCCTCAAATTCCTGCCCTCTGATCCATATGTCTGAAAAAGTCTTACTTCACAAAGGGGATTCAGAGCCTCTCACTCTGCCTATCATAGATTCCAACACTCCCCTTCTATTCATAATTATTTGGGTTTCCCCCTTCATAAGGGGGAAAAAAGAAAACTTTCTCTTAAAGACCTAGGTAACCTGAATTATATCCTCTTTTGCCCAAGGGGGACTAAGGGCTACAATCTCTTCTAGACCCATGGATCTTTTTCTATTGACTATGTATGTCTTCTGTATTCCAAAAAGTCTAGGAATGCTTCTAGATTTCTTCCTGCTGGGTATAATCTAAGACATTACTCCTTTGAGCGAAGGAGCCTTAGGCTCATCTTACCTCACCAAACGCTTCTTAGACTGAGGTTAACCATCAAACCACTTGGAAAATGTGCAATGATTACTGCCAGGCCTTCCACTTAGCCCAAAAATGGTATGGATATTCTAAATACTTAAAAAGACTTGGAAGCTGATCAAGCAGTATTGGACCTTCCTCTGTTCCACAAGGTATTTACTTTTTATTCAATGTGATATTGCATCTCCTATTTCATTGAACACTGCCATAAACTTTATACCTCAGACAAATATGTGTAGACTTTTACCTTTTCACAAAATATCTCTGAAATACAGGGTGCATCAACATTTCTCCTTAATCCCATGGAGTCTGCCACATTACTTCTTTGATGAAGGGCATAAGAATTTTTCCATTTCTGTGATGGAGGTGGGTCTTGTATCTTATCTGTTGCTTTCATTGGTTAACTAATAAAGGAAACTGCTTGGCCCTCTGATAGGGTAGAATTTAGATAGGCAGAGTAAGCAGAACAGAATGCTGGGAGAAAGAAACTGAGTCAGGGCAGTCGCCATGATTCTCCCACCTGACATAGACGCAGGTTAAGATCTTCCCTGGTAAGCCACCTCGTGGGCTACACAGATTATTAGAAATGGGTTAGATCAATATGTAAGAGGTAGCCAATGAGAGGCTGGAACTAATGGGCCAGGCAGTGTTTAAAAGAACAGTTTCCATGTAATTATTTCGGATAAAGCTAGTCGTGCGGGTGGCCGGGTGCCAGGAACACAGCCCGCCGCTCCTTCTACATTTCTGTTCAAAGGTCAAGGATGTTGTCAGTCTTACAAGTGAGACTGAGACATCCACATTAATAAAGAATGCTTCTGCCCTGCCTTGTGTAATCAAAGAAAGTCCACAGTTGATTTCATACCTACAACTTATAATTTGCGAGGCCTAGAAAGTAATGTCCTGACTAAAGAGATCTCAGTGCACTCTGAACTGAGGTACTTGATCACAAGAACAGCAAGATAAGGGTAACTGAGACTACTTCCTTCATTCTAGTTTATTAGACAGAGAATTCCTGTCATACATGAAGAGGAATGTGTGGATGAACCTTTACTAGATGAAGACACTGAGCCAGAGACTACTGCCATGCAGTCTCTTAGAAGATTTCTATGACTGCTGACATGCCTGACATGAACATTCAGAAGATGTGTATTCTAGATTGTGATTTCAAGTTTGGTGCTGATGAAGAAGTGAGTGCCTGGGACTTCCTCTCTTTCTCAGGGTACCATTTGACCTTCAGATTCTGCCCAATAGAGCTACAGACATACAACCAAGAGAGGTTGAAAGTATTTCATCCATTTCTAGGGAGCTCCTCTCTCCTCCCTTTTAGTTAGAGCGTCTTGGACCTTTCACCTGCTCCAAAAGTGATAGCAGGAATTCTTCTTCTGCCCACTGGGAACCTGGATATGCCCCACCTATCCCAAGAATTCTGAGAGTTGGTGTGGGACAATTCTATATTCTGTCAATTATATTTTAAATAAACACTGATTGGCAGGTAGCCATGCAGGAAGTATAGGCAGGAAAACCAGACAGAAAATAGAGGTGGAACAATGAGAATAGGAGTATTCTGGGAAGAAGGAAGCTCCCTCCCAGTCCTGCCCCGACCACCAAAGAAGCAGGATGTGACCTGTACTGCTGTAAAAGGTACTGAGCCATGTACGGCTAACATAGATAAGACTAATGGGTTAATATATGTTATAAGAGCTAATGCGAAGCCTGAGTTTATGGGCCAATCAGTTTATCATTAATGTAGAGTTCTGTGTGATTATTTGGGACCTAACAACTGTGGGAACTGGGCCAGACAGAAACCCCCACAAGCAGGCCTTCATGTTACAGAGAGTATTCTCTTTCTCTTGCTGAAGTGACTTTTCCATTATCTCCTCTCCCAAGTATTCACCAGCTCTTTTTTTTTTCTGACCAAAATGTTCTCAGACTTGCCTGTTTTAATAGAGAGGTAGAGTCAACCAGCATGCAAAGGGTTCTCAGATCTTCTGAATATGACCCTGTGTGAGTGACTTACTCGGTCTGTAATTGAGTTTTAGATCATTCCATTGGGTCTAAAGGAGATCCAGTCTACTGATTCTGATTTGCCAGTGGGCCTCAGATCATCTCACACAGCCATGGTTTTCTTCAGATATGACCTTCTGCACAATGAGTGCCTCATATTGTCGTCTTCTGATTCAGGGGCCTCCAACATGCAAACATGAGGTTAAAGAGTATTTTTTATTTTTCACTGATGACTTCTTCAGAACACCCAGGCTTAAAGTATGAGGACCAAAGTATAGAAAGTAATGTCTAGAACTGATTCCACTACCTCAAGGCAGAAACCAATATAATGTGGCCCTCATCATTTAAACCTAGATCTGAGCAGATGAGCATGCGCTTGAGAAGGAGAACCAGCTTGGGACTCTCATGCAGACTATTGGATGACCACTCAGACTGCTGCCTCACATACCACACATTCTCTACAGTGGACATACGTTCAACCTCGGATGAAGAGCTAGAAGCTGATAAGGCAGTTCCTCGAATGTGTTCCACTGCATGAGTTGGGTGAGACCTTGATCTCATGTCAAGCAGTGGGTATGCTGATTTCCAGCTTTACCCAACCCAACATGTTAGTCTATGTTTACAATAGCCCCCAGATTTCCACACTCCTCACAAGACGCCCTCAAACATTTCCCAACTGACCTGGAAGTCCTTGTATTTTCTCCATCACTCTTGTCCCCCTTCCCCCAACATCTCACTTCTGCCAATTGGTCCCCATTAGTATATTTCTGACTTACGTTGGGGGGCGTTCAGGGTCTAAATATAAGGCTTTCAATAGTGCTCCCATTCACCAAGGGTGTCTCCACATACTCTTTCCCTTTAATTTAGTATTCAAACTCCACATCTGGCCAAGAGAACTTCAGATCTTCCTTGTCTCTTATGTAAAGTGTCTATACTAACATTCTTATCCAAAGGCCTCTAGTTTTTCCTTCTCTTCAAGCAGGTGTCTGACATTTCCACTCTGCTCAAAGACTCATCTCATGTACATGAGTTGGACAAGAAGTCTTGGGCACACTTCTGCTAATCAACATAATATTTCTCCCTTCAGGCTGGAGGTCTTAGAGCTCAAGTGTAGCAAGGAGAGTCTGGAAAACAGCCATCAGTCTTCAGGGCATCCATCACAACTTCAGAAATGGTGTGGTTCCATCTTTAGTGCCCTGAACTGAATGGCTGAACAGTAACCTGGAGGCTGAAAAAGAAGCCCACACTAGCTATGCTCTTGGAACAATGTTCAGATAACTGCGTATTCTCCTCAAGATGCCACAGATGATATGGATACTTTGTTGTTGTTTTTATTGTTGTTCACTTCTTGGTGTTATTGATTTCTTTTAAGTTTAGAGGACATATTGATATTTTCTTGGTATGTTTATCATCTACTGGCATTAAAATCCAGCAACCAATTGCTTAAATGTCTCACATGTTCAAGTTTGTTTGGAAATCACAATGCATGCATATCTTCTAACTTTTTGTTTCAAAGATATACCATTATGTAATTCTACTTTACAAATGTAATTATTTTAACCAATATTGCCAAGAATATAAACTTTATGTGCAAAATTATTTCTTCTGTGGTGTTCATTTTTCCACCAGATGCTAGGTTAATTTTATGCAATTTGGAAGCTTTCTTTCTTACTGATGTGCCTTAAAAAGATGTACCTTAGCAAGATTATCCTTTACTGTACAACTAATATTCACTTAGAAGTGAGTACATACCATGTTTGTCTTTCTGGGTCAGGATTGTCTCACTCAAGATGATTTTTTTTCTCATTACATCCATTTGCCTAAATATGCTCTGATGCTGTTGTTTTTAAATAATGAATAATACTCCATGGTGTCTTTTTGTTTTTAGTTAAGTAGTAAGAACTTTGTCACTGCCTACTGTCTTTGTAATATCACTTGTGGTTCACTGATCCTTTTATTTTGCTAGATTTCCCCTTTGTTTATAAAACTTTGTATTTTAAATGATTTAGAGCTGAGGGTGTACAATGAAATATCAGCAGCAGAATAAAAATCTTCAACAGTATTACTGTCTAGTGGATTAGAAATATCAGTTAGCACACAGTAGTAAATGAATTAAGACCAAAGTCTGAGGAAGAGATCAAGGGTGTAATTCCTGACAAGAGTCAGAAACTAAAGAAAGCCCAGTTACTAATCACATATTTGTGCATCAAAAGGACATTGTGCAGTTTTTGTATGTGTTTAGAAGACTTTGTAGTTTGAATCCTCATTCTTTGTGCATCAAATGAGAGTAGTAAATCTTGCTCAGTGTGGGTGTGAGTAGAGCACTATATTTTTGTGTTTAGTTTATCATCATATCTAAATATGTGTTTGTACATCTATCTACCATGTATACATGCATGTTTGTATATATGTAGCTAACTAGGTATGCAATGATGCATGCATCCATCCATCTATCCATACTTCCATCAATGTATTTATCTAACTTACTATCTATCTATCTATCTATCTATCTATCTATCTATCTATCTATCTATCTATCTATTTCATGAACAGTGCATAACATATGTATGGAAATCAGAAATGCAGGTTGTACTGTCTTCTCATTTTCTTACCATGCATGTCTTGGGATTAGAACATTGGTTATCTGGCATTTCTTTTCCCATGCACATCTTGAGGAAGGAGCATTGTTAATTTGGCATAGTTTCCATTACCACTTACTTACTTAACTAGTCCCAATGCTGTGTTGAAAATCTTTCTTAAAGGATTATATAAACTCTTATTACCAGGTACACATTGTATCATCATTATTATTCCAGCTAACCAATAAATGTGAACTCTTATTTGTATGTGATTCCTCTCACCCAGTGTCCATGAAAGTCAACTAGTTCAGGGCCCTGGGAACTTTATGCCAATGAAAACAACTTATTTTTTCTTTTAAATTTAAAAATAGATTCTTTTCTAATATAAACATCCTAATTTCCCCTCCCTTCATTAATCCCAGTTCTTCCTCCAACTTCTCTTCCCCTCAGGTTCCACTCTATTTCTGTCTCCTATTTGAAAAGAATAGGCATCCAAGAGTTAACAACCAAATAAGAAAATAAGCTATAATAAGAAAAAACAAAAAATTATCACATTGAGGCTGGACCAGTGTAGGACCATATTACACAGGCCACTTATTTTTGCATTGTATTGGTAGCCAGGATCTCAAGCCACGACAGCAGCTGAGGTGCTGAAAGCCCTTTCAGACTGACTGTATCCTGAGGTCAGGATATGCTGATGTTGTTCTGCTCCTTCTTTGTAATTATGAAGACCTCCTGGGAGGAGGTGTTAATTCCAAGCTAATGACAGAGCTGTGTCTGTGACTTTAGTCCTGCTACCCTGGAAATAGAATGCTAATGAACTTCCCTCTCAGTTTACCTTGGGAGATAATAACTGTTTTGAGAATAAATGCGGGCGATCTTCAGGATTTGAATGAACCCTGAGACTGCTTTCTGATTTTGCTGTGTGAACTGTGTCTCAATTATTCCCACACCTCCATACCAGGCCAGAAGGTTAGTTTATGTTGGCGCTGGACACCAACATAGTGATGCCTACAACATTGGACTGACCGCTGAACCCTGAGAAACGCTGGAGAAGTGACCAGAAGTAGGGAGAAGAATGTGAGGAATCCACGAGGGAAAACTGCAACACAGGTCGACATGTGAATAATGAGCACTAAAGAATAGAATATAAGGAAGCATAGGATAAAGCGGGACAGTAATATCGGGAGTAAAATTTGTAAATATAGAAATATGGGGCAAGGAAAAAGCAATCAAATGGCTATACAGTTGATTGGAGATATATTAAAGGAGAGAAGAGAGAGAATACAGCAGCATCAGATACAGGAATTTTTAGAATTTATAGAGGAGATATGCCCTCGGTTTTCTGAGTGCAGAACCATAGATATTGGTGCATGGAAAGAAGTAGGGATAAAGATTTACCAATGTTATTGTAATTATGGACCAGAAAGCATTTCTGGATGCTAATACGGGAAAGGTTGGACTTAAATCCTGACCAGCAGGAGATAGTTCCATCCACACCACCTGAGGAGTTGCTAGATGCTTTTACAGAACAGAGTAGTTGCAATCAGCCAGAGACTAATGATTTAGCTTGTAAAAGGGAGTCTTCATCTACCTTACTAGCAACCAGCAATGTTGAGAGACAGGAACAGAATAATAAGGTTCAGAAGGAATGAAAAGGCTTGAGAAGGATGATAAACTCGCTATCGCAAAGACTAGGATCTATGCAGATCCAGGCCTCTTGTCAGAAGAGTACTTCTCTTCCTACCATAATAGCTGGTTTAGACCCGCCTACAATACAAAGCACTCCAAAAGTGAAGCAGATGCATAACAATAGTAGTGAATTTCCTCTACAATCTTGTGTTAGAGAAACGACTAGCAGAGGCGAAGAAATGCAAGGGTTTTCATTCTTTCCCATAATAGGGCAAAGAGATGTGCAAAGAAACTTGCTTAGGATGCATACTCCTATATAATTTAAGTTACTCAAAGAATTAAAAACTGCTTGTGCTCAGTGCGGCTCCATGGCTCCTTTTACACAGTTGCTGTTAGAGAATATAGCTGTAGAAGCTATGCCACAAGCAGATTAGAAGCAGATAGCCAAGGCTTGCCTGTCAGGAGGAGACAGCTATTGTGGAAAACTGAATTTTCAAAACAGTGTCAGGCCACAGCTGAGAGAAACAGAGCTCAGCAGATTCCTATTTCATATGAAATGCTTGCCGGTGAGGAACCTTATTCAGGAAGAGATCAGCAATTAGAATTGGACATAGCAGCATATGCTCAAATTACTTCAGTGGCCAAGAAGGCCTGGATTAGACTTCCGTCGTCAAAAGAACAGATTGAGGAGTTATCTGGTATAAGACAGGGACAAGATGAACTAGCTCAGGACTTTGTTTCTAACACAGGCATCTTTTAGGTTGATTGGAGACACAGAAGCAGGGTAGTTAATAATTAAACAATTAGAAATGCTGTATGTAAGGTGTCTCTAAGACCTTTTAAAAAGCAGGGTAACATTGCAGATTATATCCAAATTTGCTTGGATATTGGCCATTCATATACACAGGAATTGGCCATAGCTGCTGCCTTGCAGAGAAAGGCAATTAATGCTATCATATCCCAGCAGAGAGACCTAGGCCTAGGGAGAATGCAAACTACAGTAATAGCTGGAGGCTGTTTTGGATGTGATCTTATGGGGCATCAGGTCAGATGATGTCCTAGTGAAAAGTAAGGCCGAGGACAAGAAGAGAACCAGGATTATGTAGGAGATGCAGGAGAGGAAAGCATTGGACTAGTAAGTGCAGATCAAAAAGAGAAATTCCCTTTCAGAATATGGATGCAGGCAGGGTTCAGCCTCAGGCCCTGAAACAAAATTATGAGGCAGGACCTTTTCAGAGTAACCCCAAGAAGTGCAGGGCCTGACCTCAGCTCTTCCAGATACATGGTTCTGACACCTGAAGTCGGGATGCAAGCTCTCCCCATAGCGGTATATGCGCTTTTATTAAAAGGCACTGTAGGATTATTGTTAGGGAGACGTATGCAAGGGATCCTTGTCACTCCTGAAGTCATTGATGCTGATTTTGAGGGAGAGATCAAGGTGATGACTTATAAACTACAAAAGAACCTTTGCTAGCACCAATGATATAGCAATCAAAGAAAAGTAATGTGCAGTAATATGACATAGTATTCAGGGATGTCCTGATGACCCCAATTCATCCCTGGAAGCACGAATCAGCTACCACAAGTTGTCCTCTGACTTATACATGCACACATGAGCATTTGTATGCACACACAATATACACACTAAATACATAAATGTAATACATTTAGTTGTGCTTTGGGTTTTTTGTTGTTAAGTCGGTGTTTCTCTGTAACTGCTCTGGACGTCCTGGAACTCACTCTGTAGAACAGGCTGGCCTTGAAATCAAAGAAATCTGCCCACCTCTGCTTCCCTAGTATGGGGATTAAAGGCATGTGCCACCACTGCATCTCATTGCAATATGTTTTTTTTAAAGGAGTAGGGCTGGAGAGATGGCTCAGTGGTTAAGAGAACTGGCTGGTCCACCAGAGCACTGGATTTGATTTACCAGCATCCATGTAACAGGTCGCAGCCATCTATCCTTTTGGTTTCTGGGCATCCAGTGTCTTCTGACCTCAGCAGGCTCATGCATACAGTGATACACATGCACACACTCAGATGTGCAAACACATGCAGCATAAAACAAAGAAATGCACATTTAAACAACAACAAACCAGCATGGTGGTATATGCCTTTAATCCCAGTACTTAGGAGGTAGGTCTCTGTGAGTTCAAATCCAGCCTGGTCAATATAAACAGTTCTAGGACATCTAGGTGATAGAATGAGACCCTTGTGAAAAGAAAAAGAAAAAAGAAAAAGTACTCTTTGGGACTTTCCTCTTTTGACTTCTTGAAGAGAAGGACTGAATTTATGAATTATTTTAACACATAGTAATCCTCATCTTTCTTGGTGTCTAGTGAGAACCAAAAGAGTAGCAGGTTGAAATTTTTGTCATTTATCTCCTTCAAATGAAAAAAAAAAAAACGGGATCTTGATGGGGAATGTCCTTCAGCCAATGGTCTTTGAGAGGCTGGACCAGGAGGGGTGTGGTGTAGGCTCAGAGATCTCTTTGAAAAAAGGAAAATTAAATTGGATAATAGGTAGACTACTGTGACTTTATAGTAATAATAATAATGCTAATATAATAATAATATAATAACACTAAAATAATAGTGAGTAATAGAGTGAATACTTATGAGCTATTTTTATAGATTCTTGTATATTGATACAAATTGAAATTATATTTCTTATATTGAATATGCACCTATTTCTGTTTACAATATTTGTACATCTATACAAAGCTATTTGCAAGATTGTGTGCATGCTTGTTTCTACCTCTGTTTAAGGTATTTGCATATTAATACAATTTTAGGATATATCTATCATAATGCATTATACATCTCTACCTCTGATCAAGATACTTATACATTGTTTACATTTTGAGGTCATTGTCATCATTTGTTGCGCAGTTGTTTAAAGATGCTTTAATATTCTAATATAAAGTCTTAGTCTTTAAGTTATATAGGTACTAGGTATTATATGTCAATAGTTGTTTGTGTTTGTCATACTTATAGTTACACTAATCAGGTTCATAACATACATAGAGACTGTATTCTGCATAGATAAGTAATCTTCAAACACTTCAAGAAACTGTAGAACATGGCGTTTAAATAACTTAAGGTTCTGTTGACACGAGACATGATTGCTCCTTACAGCACTGATCTATTCCTGAAAAAATGTTGAGCATCAAAACACTCCACTTGGAGCTTGTTTTCTTCTTGGCAAACCTGGCCTTTTGTCAAGAAATTGCCCATGCTTTGACCACTGGCAAAATGCATGTTGTCTAGACTGGACAAGCAAGATACAAGAAAAAAAGACTATCAAACTTTGTCAAGATAAGGTAAGACCATTTTTTAAATTGTTCTGCCTCTAGAAAGGGTCTGTCAGTTACTCTAGGCCTTAGCCAAAGTTGTTTGCTTCAACATTGCAAATGAGACTTTGGGTGATTGCCCAGGTAGCAGGATGTTTCTGTCATCTACTGCACATTTTGGAAGCTGCTTGATTGCACTTCCTGCCTACTTAAGTAATATTATATCTCCCTTCTCAGGCCTTTGATGGGGGTTGAAGATTTGATAGTTGTAGCAACCTTCTTCTTATGATCTAGCCAACCCATTTCTAATAAAAGTCTAAGACTTCTTAGGATAAAATAATTGTGAAAACTGTTAGCATATGTTTCTTGCTTGATATTGCCAATACTGGTTTGTAATTCTAAATATTATACTTGATATCTCTTTTTATTGTATATAGTTTTGTATTGTGTTTGTAGCACTCTTATTTAGACAAAAGGGGGAGGTGATGGGGAACCTACTTCAGCCAATGGCTTTTGAGATACTGGAGCAAGTGGGGTGTCACTTTAGGGTACCAAAAGGTTCTCAGGAGAGCCCGCTCTGCCTCTTTCTGTGAACTACACTTGGATATTGGACACTGTTCCTTATTCTTCTTTGTGATCTGTGAGTTTCCCTACTAACAAAACTTAGCATACTCTATTTGGAGCTGGTATGGGATTATTTGAATAGGGTTTACCCCATCTGACACGTTCTGCTTCAGTATCTCTTATAAAATCTACCAAGACTCAACTTCATTTATTCATGGGTATCATTAAAAATGGGGTTTGGGGCTGGGGTGTAGCTCACTAGTACCGTGTTTGTTCAGCATCTATGATGACTTGGGTTCAGTTTTAGAACTGCAAATTTGAGTAAATTTTAATAAGGTCAAAATGTCTCTGTCACTGATTCTGTATATTTGAAATATTTGCTTACATGTGCAACCTAATCTACTTATTTTATTTATTTATTTATTTATTAAAGATTTCTGTCTCTTCCCCGCCACTGCCTCCCATTTCCCTCCCCCTCCCCCAATCAAGCCCCCCTCCCTCATCAGCTCAAAGAGCAATCAGGGTTCCCTGCCCTGAGGGAAGTCCAAGAACCACCCACCTCCATCCAGGTCTAGTAAGGTGAGCATCCAAACTGCCTAGGCTCCCACAAAGCCAGTGGATCAAAAACCCATTGCCATTGTTCTTGGGTTCTCAGTAGTCCTCATTGTCCACTATGTTCAGCGAGTCCAGTTTTATCCCAAAAGATATTTTCTCAAGTGTGATTCCGACTGAAATGTTTTCTCAAACTTTCAAAATTCATTTTTATTCTGTTTTATGATAACTAAGCTCTCCAATAAGCTTATTTATATTCTATATCATGACATAGACTTTTTCTTTATATGTGTATCATTCTTCTGTATAAATGGCAATGAAATAAAAGATTTTAAATGTCTCACAGTTAAAAAAGGTGGAATAAAAAAGTAATAAAATATAATATATCACAATTTTAAAATTCACATTGGACTTACTGCCCTTTAGATCTTCTTCATCCCTATGTGGTTGCCTTTATTATAGTTGCCATTTAGCAGACATTAGCTCCTTAATTCCTAGGACAATGTGATTTTTCCCCAAGCCAAAGATAATGCCATCTGGCTTATACTGACTGATTTGTTTTTTTCACAGAGTACGCTGGAAATACCAGGGCCACGCAGACTGGGTGATACATGTTAAACCAGTGAAATTAGCAATGAAGGAAGAAACGGTGATTTCTACCTGCATTTCCTTTCCCAGAAATCTTCAAGTGGTAACAAAAGAAAAAGTTGAAATAATTCAGAGCAGCCAGAGGAATCATAGGGGAGTCAATGGCATCTGCAGGGTACCACCTTATTCATTTCAGAGTTGTTCACAAGTATTAGAAGCAAACATCTGAAATAATAATTCACTTCATCAGTGTGCACTCCAGTGAGGTCCAGAGGGGTCTGAAGACCCATCAGTCATGAATTGATTGCCAAATTTTACTCTAGCAAACATGAATAATAGACTTCCTGTCTATTTCCCTCTGCCCAAGTCAACCTTGTTTGTTACTATTCTTATTCTTCCAAATGTCAGTTTCTTTACAATTATCCTGTCTTAAATCTTAAATTACCTTCAGCAGAATCTTCTAGCATTGATGGTGGAAGTAGTCCTCAGGCCCTATGCCTGTTAACCAACTGGCAATTGAAGGTTCCTTGGTGTAGGAGCTCTACAATGTTCTGGCTCTTACTGAAAAGTTCATGGGAGTTGATGCTACATTTGGGAGAAGTGATCTGCAGGCCCTATATCTTACTGACAAAGAGTTGGTGGCAGATGAAGATGCCAGGTGTGTGGTGTTCCACAACCCCTATCTCTTACTTAGAAGATACTGACAGTTGAAGCTCTATGAAGAAGAGCTCTCCTATCCCCACCAATTACTGGAGATTGATTGGCAGTTGAAGTTGCAATATGGGATGGTGCTCCAACAGGCCTTGCCTTTACTGAGGAACTCAGGAAGCTGCAATGAGGAGCTTCTCTCCAAGCCCTCCCTATAAGTTACTTAGGAGATGTTGGCAAGCGAAGCTGCCATGATGGTGATCTATAGGCTCTAGTCCTTATAGACGTGTTACTGGAAGTTAATATGTCATGGAGGAGATTACTTAAAGGCCCCATCCCACACTAAATAGCTGTTTGCCATTGAAGTTGCCATGGGAACAGCTCTTCAAGCCCTACCCCTTACTGAAGGTAAGGTAATTTCCTTATCTACACAAGGAATTTTACAATCTTGTTCATCTGACCAAGGAGCTCTAGGGACTTCCCTCTCTGTCAAAGAGTCTCTAAAACTATCTACACCCACAAAAGGAATTGTAGGAACTGTGCCATCTGTGCAAAGTACATTGACACATCCAACTTCTTCCCAAGTAGCTCCAAGATTTTCTCCATTGGGCCAACATACTTTCCAAGATTCAGCATCCTCTCCAAGGACTACAGAATCTTTCTCATCTAGACAGAAAAGTCAAGGACCTTTTTAGTCTTTCGCAGAGGACATAGAACATTCACCATCTATACCACATGCTCAGAAACAACCTCTATCTGTTCCAGGGACACTAGGATCTTCAGTATCTTCAGAAGTATGTAGAAAAAAAACTCTCCAAAGTACCTGAGAGAATGTTACCTATGCAAAGTCCTTTGTCATCCATCTACACCTCAGATATTTTGGGACAATACCAACACTCACACCTTTTGCTTCATGTAAAAAAGGATGTGCAAACTTCTCAATCTGCTCCAGGTATTACAGGAACTTTGCCATCACCTCTAGTGCCTGTAGAACATTCAACTCCTACCCCAAATGCTACAGCATCTTTTCTAGTTATCAAGGATATCTAGAAATTTGAAACCTGCCCAAGGATCTCTGAAACTTTCCATGTCATCCTAGGCAATGCTAAAGAAATCTCAATATGCTGAAGGGGCTCTACAATCTTTAATATCTTCCTCAGAACTTCCAAAACCATACACAAATTCCACATCTACCCAAGGGACTGCAAAAATTCCATATCTGCTGCATGGCATCTAGGTCTCTCTGTATAACCATCACAAGAAACGCCATCTTCTCATTCTAATGAAGGGGCTTTAAATCCTTGCCTTTCAGGACAGGGAACCCTAAAATTGTCCAAATTGTACAAGAGACTCTAGGAACTTTTCCATCTACTCAGTGCACTGAGGATCATTTTACTTCTTCCAAAGGCACAGCAGGACAATCCATCATGTGCAAAACAGACTCTAGGACCTTTAACACTAACCAAAGAAACTCTGGGGTCTACCCACAATGCCAAGGTCATATTAGGATCTGTGCCATCTTATCAAAGTAATCTGAGAGTTATTTTATCTGCACAAGGAATATTGGATCTTTGGTATCTGCTCAAGGGTCAATAGAATCTTCACCATCTGCACAAGGGTCTTTAAAACTATCTACACCAACACAAGGAACTGTAGGAACTCTGTCATCTTTATAAAGGGCTTTGAAACATCCAACTTCTTATCAGGGGTCTCCAAAATTTTCTTCATCTGCCCAACACACTGCCCAAAGATTAGCATATTTCCCAAGGACTACAGGACCTTTCCAATCTAGACAGAAACCTCTTTTTTTGTATTCACTAGAGCACATAGAACATTTGCCTTCTGCTCCAGGTACTCAGGAAAATCCTTTAATCCATGGACTCTAGGACCTTTGATATCTTGTAAAGTGCCTAAGGAACTTTCCACAGCTACAGAGGAAACCTTGCCTGTTCTAAGTTCTTTGTCATCTATCCAAAGGTCTTCAAAACTCAGTATATTCTTCAGGGTTTTTGAGACACCATTCCTCCCAGAACACTTTGGGGCATTTGTCATGTGTGAGAGAGGGTGTGTAAAATTCTGAGTCTGTTACAAGGACTATAGGAGCTTTGCCCTTACCTCTAGTGCCTAGAGGACATTTAACTTCGACCCAAGGATCTGCAGAATATTTCCCTTCTGGCCAAGGGATCTAGATCTTTACAAATATGCCCAAGGGGCTCTGAAACATTTTATGACATCCCAGGAAATGCTGCATTCAGCACAATCTGCTGAAGGGACTCTGCAACTTTTTGCACTTTTCTAAGCAGTTCCAGAGCCATATACAAATTCCCCATCTATCCAAGTGACTCCACTTGAATGTTTCCGTCTGTACAAGGGCATCTTGGTATCTTGTCATCAACACAGGCGACTCCACTATCTTCTCGTTCTAATGAAAGGACTGTGGGAAATTACCCACCATCACCAGGAACTCTGAAAGTGTCCAAATAGGGACAAGGGACTCCAGAGTCTTCTACAGCTTCCCAGGGTACTGGGGAGTTTCTCTTATCTGCCAAAGGCACAATGGGAAATTGAAATCTTTAAAACAGACTGCAGAACCTTTGCCATCAATGACAGGACCTCTGAAGTCTATCCAAAAATGTCTAGGTGCTTTTGGGATCTTTGAAATCTGGTCAGAGTTTTTTGGGAGTGTCTCAGCCTGTAGAAGGGCCTATGGATCCTTCTTTATTTCCCCAAGAGCCTCTGCACTTATCTGTGTCTGTTCAAGGGACTCGGTGACACTGCTGTGTAATCAAGAAACTAGAAAACATCCTGTTTCATCTCAAACCCCTCAGAAAATTTCTCAGTCTGTGCAAAATTCTCTAAAGCATCCACCATCTGTCCCAGGGTTTCTGAATCCTTTCCAATCTGAACAGAGCACACTAGGATCTTTGTACTCTACTCCAGATGACAAAATAGTACAGTTTCCATTTTGAGAGTCCCAGTTCCTCAGCCACAGATAGGAATCAGGATAGCGAGGAAATTTGCCACCCTTGGATATTTTTGTCCAGAGGCTCAACCTGTGCATTCCAGAACCCTGTCTGTGCAATCAAGTGTTTCTGCTGGCCATCTTCCAAGCTGACGTGAGCTTTTGTGTTGAGGCACCTTAGCCTCTGATGGAAGATAAGGTTCTCAGGGACCCTCACCTGGAGACTTGAAAATATCACAGACAAAATATTAGTCCATCCAGCTGCTACCAGCCTGTCAGATTCTTGGCTGTGGCTCCAATCATCTCTTTGGGCTTGCCCAGCCACTGTATGATCTCGTTGTTGGTACACAATTGCTCCCCTTTTCCACACAGCTGCTAGATGTCAGGACAATGGTTTGTTTCCTTTCTCCAAAGGTCACAGAGTCTGTTTGGTATCTGGGCCTTTCTATCACCTGCATCCACATCCAGCCAGGTAAAGATGACTGTAACCCGCCATAGATGCACAAAAAACCTCTCTAATGGCATTTGCACAGTCTGAAGGGCACTTACAGAACCATGTAATAGAGAATCCAGGCTTCTTGGCTTCTTTCAGCCTGTCAACACCACACCAGTACACCACCACACATTCCTCCTCTTTGTGCTGCAATTGGGTCATATTCAAATGGAGCCTACAATTTACCATCTTTTCTCTCAGGGAGCTGGACACATGGCCAAGGACAAAGTGAGTGTAGGTACCAGGAGAAGGAATTTGTTTTTAACCCAACTGTCACTACAAGTGGGCACACCCACCCACACACTCATACCAACATTAATGTCATGTCACAGGTGTCCAGGGAAGATAGACCTCACTGGATTCTTGGGGAATTACCACTTTTCCTGGGAAAATAGTTTTTCACTGGAAATAGTTATTTCCTTGGAAATAGTTATTTCACTGGATGGGGAGCTCAGTCCAGTGCTCCAATGTGGGTCTCTTTCTCTATCTCCATCCACCGCCAGATGAAGATTCTATGGTGATATGCAAGATATTCATTAGTATAGCTATAGGATCGGGCCATTTCCGGCTCTCTCTCCTCTGCTACCCAAGGACCTAGCTGGGGACATCTCTCTGGACCCCTGGGAACCCCTCTAGAGTCAAGACTCTTGTCAACCCTATTGAAATTTTTTTCAATAAAAAATATATAAAAAAATAAAATAAAAAATGAACTTTATTGGCTTTCAGACAAGTTCCCTGCTATTAACAGCAGGAAGAACTGACAAAATCAAGAGTGACAAACAGAAAACGTAAATTAAACATAAAGAAATGGAATAAAATGGACCCCATGTCATCCTTTTTCAAATAATAATGCCCATAGTTGAAGATTCCTATGTCTGGGGTTATTACCTAAGGGCTTGTCCTTGCTGTATTTGTTTCATCCAAAATGAAGGAGCCTCTGTTGAAGAAATGCCTCCATGAGACCCAGCTGTAAAGCAATTTCTCAGTTAGTGGTCAGTGGGCAAGAAGCAGGGTGGGA
The DNA here is from genome assembly GCF_037038515.1 of Microtus pennsylvanicus. NCBI lineage: Eukaryota > Metazoa > Chordata > Mammalia > Rodentia > Cricetidae > Microtus > Microtus pennsylvanicus. The sequence goes on from NC_134601.1 coordinate 43,061,828, forward strand.
AGGCCAGCTGGACTGTGACTGAAAAAGCATGGGATAAAACCGGACTCTCTGAACATGGTGAACAATGAGGGCTGATGAGAAGCCAAGGACATTGGCACGGGGTTTTGACCCTACTTCATGTTCTGGTTTTGTGGGAGCCTAGCCAGTCTGGTTGTTCACCTTCCTAGACATGGACGGAGTGGGGCGGACCTTGGACTTTCCACAGGGCAGGGAAACCTGACTCCTCTATGGACTGGAGAGGGAGGGGGAGAGGAGTTTGGGGGAGGGGGAGAGGGGTGGGAGGAAGGGGAGGGAAAGGGGAGGCTGGGAGGAAGCGGATATTTTTTTTCCTTTTCTCAATAAAAAAAAAAAGATACTAGGAGAGCCGGTTCTCAGGGAAAAGTCTTCCAGGTCAGTTCCAGCTCAGTTCCTCCAAGTCTGATTTCCCAAGTATGTGTTGTCTTCAGCAATGGAATCTTTCAAGTTCTGGAAGGAGACCAAGGGCAACAGCAATAGGCTATATTGTTTTGGAAGTCTCTTCAAATTTTTAGGTGACTATTAGAAATGAATTTCCTGCTTTGTTAATATAAAGCAGAATACTTGTTTCAAAGTAGAGCTCACATGAAAATGTGGTATTCAGATGATAAAGCAGAACTTGTCTCACATAAATAACACTTCTGGCGATTAAACAGAATTCTCCAGAGTATGGTATCTCCTTGAGAATCCATGGAAAGAAGATAGTGAAATGTTAGCAATAATTACCAGAAATATGAAATGACAGTTTCCATGTTCCACTTGTATATACAGTCGTGTGGTGTTCTTGGAAGGTCTTTCCAAAACACTGCTTTTCCTATTTCCTGGCAATAAAATAATGCATGGATATCCTTAAAGAATTTTAGCCAATTGAAGTTGGATGCCATTCTCATTTGTATTTAAATGGTATAATAAAATAAGAAATCACAGAAGGCAGCTAGACAAGAGGTGACAGGTAGACATTTCACAGCTGAGAGATGAAAGGGGACCCAGGATACAGTCACCCTTTTAAATGGCCATGAAGAGGAATCTTAAGCAATGAAATATTCAAGTTCTTTTCCACCACTTTACAACAATTGGCAATTGCAAGATCATCCAAACACCTCTATCTTGTTATCTGAGCTCAGTTTGGACAGTCTTTAATTGCTCATGTTTCCCCATGTTTGTCTTAGCTTTCCAGTGTCCCACTGATCCATTGATTCTGCCCCACCTGCCACTGAGTTCCCTTTGCAGTGTGGAACATGCTGGGAACAGGGCTTTGTTTCCTCCACCGACCAGCACTGGTATGGATGTTTTCCTGGAAAGTCAGGTTTCTAGGCACTTCATGTTTCCTGTGGCAGTTGTTAATTATCCGATGAAAAGTTTTATGTTTCTAGAAGAACTGCCTCCAATCTGTAGAGTCCCTGCAAGGCTCTTGTGAATCAGACTTGAAAACAAGCTTTGTCACACAGCAGGGTCTGTCTGAATGCTGGTCAAAAATAGAAAACCTTTCAAAAGACTATCCATACCTGGTGAAAGACAAGAAAGTATTAGAATTATTTACAATCTGTTTTCTTCCCTTTAAATTAAGGGTGTGCTTGCTGTCAAAATCCTTTGCTAGCCTTCAATCCCCTAACATTTTAGAATTTGCAAGAAGAGACTTGAGTAAAACACAAAACTTTTTACATGCTTATATCACATTGAAGACGTGTATAGACATAACTTTCTAAGTCACTAAGCATCTGTTCTAAAGCAGTCTTATTCCAGAACAGATTAGTAAAGCAGGTCCTTATCTTTTGGGGAATTGTGTTTATGTTTAGTAGTAATTTTAGTCATTTTTAAATTATGTCTTACTATTCCCCCTAGTCATAGTTCCTTTTAAAAGGCATATCTAAGGGAATTTTAAATCGAAAGGGTTCATTCCTGGTTTCACATTTAGCACGATTCATGTTAAAGAATGAAAATTTCTGAGAGGGCTGTGTAAGTCTACAGCTACCATCTCCAGCTTTTTGTTGTTGTTGTTGTTGTTTTTAAACACAAACTATTTTACAAGATAGTGTCCAGTAGCAAATTATTAGAAGTCTCTAGATAACTTTCCAATCATCTTCTAATTTTTTTTTGGTAGTTCTGTAAGATGGGAATACCTTTTAAAAAGGAAACTTGGCTTCCGATTGCTCAACTTCAAATGTGGTAGTCTCCAGAGGACCAAACTAGGCCCTCAGAATGTGGGAGACAGTTGCAAGGCTGGGACAGACAGCGGGCTACTAGCAGTGGGACCAACATTTTTCCCTACTGCTTGTACTGGACTTTGAAACCCATTCTTTTGGAGGTTTCAGCAAGTTCTCCTTAGCTACAGTCCAGCAACCCTGGCTGGATGATTACACGGGATGGAACACTCCAGAACACGCCTGCAAGGATACCCTCTATCTGCAATTATGTTAGATGAATGTGCCCAGTGCTTTGAGCCCTGCCTGGCCATGTTTTCTTTCAAAGGGCTATATTAATTCAGGAGAAACTCGAAGTAGTAAAAATTGGTACTATAAAGGATTTACTAGTAATCTTGCCCGGGAACTATTAATTTACAACACTAGAATTTGGTTAGAGGCCTCACTACCTCCATATAACTGTAAGGTAAGTAGGGAACTAACCACTTTCGTTTAAAAAAGACTGAGTAAAATTTGTACTACAATGGGAGTTTAGGGTTGCTGAAGAAGTTTCTACTAATGTTTATGCAAGAAGATTGTCTTCCAATTAGACTCCATTGCCATAATAAAGGAATATCAGCTATTAAGTCTATCCCCATAACAAAGAATATAGCAGTCAAAGGACAATGTCTCAACCATCTTTAAGTCCTGGTCTGTCATTTAAGCTCCCTGTAGTCTTATCAGGACAGCATAATTCTGCCAGGTGAGCAAGATGAACCTGGGTTACAACTATTAGGAAAGAACACTGCTCTGCTGTACTTCTTTTATGCTGTCCTGTTTGGTTGATATTCTTGGGAGACCTGCTCTTTTCTGAAGGTAATGGAGGAGTAGTGGGTCTGGGGCAGGGGAAGAACTGAGAGGAGTGAAGGGAGGGGTGGCTGAACTTGGGATATATGTGAAAACAATAAAAGTAAACAGAAGAAAAAGAGAAAGAAGTGATTCTGATAATTGTTGGATTCAGGGGGGTTGCACAAAGATGGGGACAGACCACCAAAGTCTAATAAACCAGAAGTAAACTTTAATCCAGAAACCATGCTGCAGGACAAAATAAAATAAATAAAATTAAAAAATCTCCATGGGACATAAAAAGCTTATCAACTAGCTGAGACCACAGCCAGAGATGGATTTTGTAAGGCTGTGGCAAAGGCTGGTTTCTGAGCCCACCTTTTTATAGTAGGGACACAAAGCATTAGGAACTTTGACAATCTCAAGGTAAAACACAGATACAGATTGCCTTACTTTACAATCTCCATTAACAGAGTTTTTCAATGCAACTAGTGTTTGTACTTAATCTATTGTCTTCCTTGGTACTTCGAGGCAGTGTTTACTGGAGCTGTGCTCTCCCCTTTGATGCTGCCAGTTTCACATAGTGATAACGCGTAACCCAGGGGTCATACATCTATCTTCTAAAACTTAACTCAGCTCATATCCATAATTAATCAAGGATGGCGGGGGGTGTTAGACTCTCAGTTTGCAGAGAGATGCTTCATCCTGGTAAATAGACCTATGGGTTGTAAAGCAGAGTAACCCACTGTTAACAGTTAATCGCTAAGCTGCTGAGAAAGCTGCTGACTGTTCTCATTCTCTTAGGCTTAATACTTTATATTTCTTTATTTCTACATTCTTATTTCTGGAATCTACTTTTTTATATTCTTATTCTTGGACCCCTCAATAATATGGTTGCTTTGTAAATCTTCCACCTAAGTGGTCAGACTTGTGTCTCCTGTGTCTGTTTCAATTTTTCAGATCCTGGGGTGGGGATCTGAATGAGATTTAAGGATGCCAGCATATATGGAATACATAACCCTAAGGTGCATATATGTTAGTAAAACCTTTTATTCATAGTTGATTCCTCTTTGAGTGTTAGTCAGATACTACCATACAGTTTTAGAGTTTTTAGAGAGGTACTAGTAGAGAGCTTTCCTTTTTAATCTCTGTGTGTCGTGATTTCTCACTGGGAAGGCAGATTAATTCTGTCAAGCTACTGACACGCTGGTACCCTGGCCTGAGAGCCTTGTTTCAGAAACTCAAAAGTTCTCTGGATAAAACCCTGAAGACAGCAATGCTAACACAAAAACTCTTTTCTCCCTCATCTTCCGTTTCCAACTTATAGCAGTGACATTTTTTCATCTCCTATGTAGTGACTTTGTTTTATCACTCTTAGGGGACAGGTACCTTTCTATATACTAACCATTCACCAGGATGGCAAAAAAAAAATCTCTGGCAATTTAGGGCTCCTTTGACACTAGAACTCAACATTGTTATACACAACTACCCTTTAAGTTTAAAAGGGATCTCTTTAGCCAGGTATTGGGGTACATTCCACTAATTCCAGCACATAAAAAGCCAAGGTTAATAGGATAATGATTTAAAGGCCAGCCTGGACTACATAAAGAGTCCAAAGAAAGCCTAAGACAAATACAAAGTTCTGCAATATATAATCTGGGTTTATAGTAAGACACTGTTGAAAACAAAAGAAAACAAAAGCTGGGCATGATAACACATCCTTTAAATCCCAGTACTTGCAAAGTTGAGGCAGGCAGATCTCTATGAACCAAACCTTGTCTACATTGCAAGTTTCAGGCCAACCAGAATTAAAGTACATCATTTTTAATACAGGACATAGAGAGAAACACATTGGGAAGATCAAATTCTCTCAGATAGCTCAGTTAGAAGCATTCTTTTTTAAAATCAAGCAATTGTTAGTAACGATCACCCTGTGAATCCTTTATTTCCCTCTATAGGAAGAGATGCTCTTTCTCCTTTGCCCATGCTTGTGGGATAAACCCAAGTCACTGACTCTTCTAGTGTGTGTCCAATGGGTCAGAAAAAGAATGTGTACCTCTCCAATAACTATGCTGGATAGTGAATGTTCAATAATGTTGCTATTGTTTAAAACAAGGTACCAGAAAGCCTGTGCTTATATTTTGTTTTTTTGGGATATGTTAATTGTTATAGTTATAAGACTAATCACTTCCACTTCTTCCTCCCCCAGTGTTTGGGGTGGAACTCAGGACCACATATATGCTAACTAAGCATTCCACTATTGAACTAAACTTCCTTACTTCCAACAATTTTCCTTTGAATCAGTCCTGTTATTCCAGCAATTATGCTGGCTACCAAAAGTGATATTTAAACTATTGGCTATCAAACTAAAATCAGAAGTCCTTCCCAACAAAGCGTTCATTTTTATTATCTTATTTTTAATGATTTAGTAATTTTTATTTTGTGTATATTTGTGTTTTGCTTGCAGGTATGTCTATGTGAGGGTACTGGATCCCCTGGAACTGGAGTTACAGACAGTTCTCAGTTGCCATGTGGGTGCTGGGAAATGAGCCTGGGTCCTTGTCTTCTGGAAGAATAAACGGCTAGTGCTGTCAACCTTGGAGCCATCTCTCCAGCTCAAAGCTTTCGTTCTCAAACATGATAGATGGATTTAGAGATGGTAGAGTCTGTTTAAAATGCTGCGTATCAGTATTTTTTGGTAACCCATATGTTTTTTTTTCCAGTACTAATTGCTGAAGAAACGCAGTCATACTTGATAATAATTTTAAGCTCTTTTCTCCCCCCCCCTCTCTCTCTTCCTTCCTTCCATTCTTTTTTCTGTTTTTGGAGACAATGTTTCTTTGTGTAGCCCTGGGTGTCCTGGACTTTGTGCTGTAGACCATGCTAGCCTGAAACTTACAGATCTGTCTGCCTCTCCTTCCCAAGTGCTGGGATTAAAGGTGTTCACCACCACTACCCAGCTAACTTTTTCAATTTCCATGAGATAGTACATAGATTTATAAGGCAGAGTGTGATATTTTGAGACATGTATATATAGTTATAAGGTCAAATCAGGGTACTGACCATATTCACCACTTCAAATAATTTTAAATGTTTATTTCGTGCACATGTGTGCAATGCACCTGCCACCATGTGTGTTTGGAAGTTGGTTTTTTGCTGCCACCTTGTGGGACTAAGGCTGAAACTTGGTTTATCAGGCTTGGTCACAAGTGTTCCTTCCTGCTAAGCCAGTTCTCATCTCAAATATTTGTTTATGTGTGTTAAGAATGTTAGAAAATCTTTTCTAGTGATTTTGAAATATGCAATAGTTACCCTACTGTCCAAATGGTGTAATAGGATGCTAGAAACTGTTCCTCCTATTGGGTCTGGAATATTACATCCATGGACCTACCCCTGTTGAAGTCTCCAGGGCACTATTTTACTTTGGATTTGGATGATGCCACTGTTTAGCTTCCTCATCGAAGTGAGGCATGCAGGCACTCTTGGTAGTTCACATCTGAAGTTATGCTACTGTTTCATAGCTTTTGGGAAGCTATGAAAACCACACCTCCTTTCCTGATCCCCAGTTCCCTTTGCAGCAGTACTCACATGTGGAAGTGTACCACACTTCCACAGCACCCTGTCCAGTGCAACGCACGACTTGTGCTTTCTGTAAGGCAAGTTGTGAAAATCCTATGTAGAGTTTAGTTTATAGGACTCAATGACTAGCCATTTCACAGCCAACTCAAAATTTATTTTAGAATTATTTTATTTTATATGTGTGAGTGTTTTACCTGCATGTATGGATATACTCTACATGTGCAAATACTACCTGCAAAGATTAAAATACGGTGTTGGATCCCATGTCATTGTAGCTATGGGTGGTTGTGAGCCACTATGTGGGTGCTGGGTATGGAAATCTGAGTCCTCTGCAAAAGAAACTTGTACTCTCAGCTGGTGAGTCATCTTTCCAGGTTGCACTGCCAAATTTTCATTTAGAGGTTTGATTCAGACCTGTGCTTCCATTCCATCATTTCTCTCAGATGGCTTGTAATACAAATCACAGATATACTTCATTTGGAGGACTGTTGGTTGAGATAGTTATCACTACGCTGAAGCATTAAGATAGACTCGTCAAAAATGCTGACCATCTGTATCCATACTTGTACACACACATGGAAAAACAGGGCAATGGAGGAATAGCATCAGATGTACTAAACTATCCAAGACATGGGTGATGGAGGAAGTGCTATTCACATGTTTCATAGGATTGAGTTTAAAAGTATGCACAGTGATAGTATTTGTGTGTTGCTATGTGAAGGATGAAGGGCCTTTCTGTGTTCATTCCTGATAAAACTATTCCACTGGGTAAACATTTGGATCCCCCCATCCCAGTTGTAATGTACATGTCTACCTAAAAGGCATTATATTTTTGCCTTCCAAAACCATAACAAAATCTGTTTTTTTGAAATAGCCTAATGCCAAATAGCAATTTTTGCTTTGGGACTTGGAAGGTGCATCCCTCTGGGAAGCAAATGTATTTGTGTCAATTTCGTTGATTGATCTTCACTTGCTTGCTTGGTTTTGTTTCTGATTATGTTTTGTTTTCAAGACAGGGTTTCTCTGTGTAGCTCTAACTGACCCCATACTCAGAAAACTCCCTACCTCTGCCTACCAAGTACTGGGACTAAAGGCATGCGCCACCATCACCTGGCCGCATTTCTTTGATTGTTACCACCAGCTTTTCTTGTTTCAGGCAGCAGATGTGGACTGGTAATTTCTACTTTGGTCATCTTGCTGGTTTCACTCCTGATTTGAAGATTTGAAAATCCATATACCAGCAAGTCAGTACTAGCCTCTGAAAAAGAACATCTTTATTTTTAGCCCCTGGCAAAGGTAGGGGCCTTTCATTTTTGACTGAAAGCCTACGTGGATTTAATGTCCATCAAGATGGAAATTAACTATGAATCTAAGTAGAAGGGTGGGTAGAGTATCAAAGAAAAGGTTTCTTTGTCATAAAAAATGATTTATTTCAGCTTTCCCAGAACTCAAAGGTGAGCAAAGAAGTCAGGACCACAAGGGGTGCACCCACCCACGGAGACAGTGGGGCTGATCTATTGGAGCTCACCAAGGCCAGCTGGACTGTGACTGAAAAAGCATGGGATAAAACCGGACTCTCTGAATATGGCGGACAATGAGGGCTGCTGAGAAGCCAAGGACAATGGCACTGGGTTTTGGTCCTATTTCATGTCCTGGCTTTGTGGGAGCCTAGCCAGTTTGGATGTTCTCCTTCCTAGACCAGGATGGAGGGGGGAGGACTTTGAACTTCCCACAGGGCAGGGAACCCTGACTGCTCTTCAGACTGGAGAGGGAGGGGGAGAGGAGTGGGGGGAGGGGGGAGGAGTGGGAGGCTGGGAGGAGGCGGAAATTTTTTTCTCAATAAAAATAAATAAATAAATAAATAAAATTAAAAAAAATTTCTCCAAAATTTTTAGGCTTGTGCTGTCCTCTAGTGGCAACATTTGATATGGAAAGATTGAAGTAGCTACTATGGCAAAATGCTTTAGCAAGATAATTTGTAAACTTACTGCTTTTGAGATTGGGATATCCAAACTTAGGGTGTCAGCAGATTTTGTGTCTGGTGAGGCTTCTCTCTGTTTTGAAGCCAGCCCCTTCTAGAAAAAGTGGAGAGGGTCAAAGTGGCTTCTCAAAGCTTTTGCCTACTTTCCCTTAGGGTTCTATTCACACTCACAAGAGTAGAGCCCTCGCACAGGCCCTACAATCCTACTATCATAACCCTGGGGATTTAGTTTTCTTTGGGCAGTGCAAGGCAGTCATACAATAGCATCTTTTCATATACATTAAGGGCTTCGGGGAAAGAGCTGTGCTTCAGTAAGAAAGTGTGTGTTAGAACGCACGTTGAGTTCAATGTTCTGGTTCTAGATATTATAGTAGGACTCTCAAGAGAAGCAGCTAATAGGACATAGGCTTCTGGGTTTGCTTGTTATAATGGATTATCATACATGACTGTTTTCACTTGGCGTTTACCAGCCTGGGACCTACTCACTTCGACAGCATTTCGATGTCCTAATTGCATGACAGAGAAGAGTAATGCTAAAATTCTTCAAGGGTACTAGAGATCCTGAGACGTTTGTTCTTCAGTCATCGCAAAAGCCATGTGTCTGAACCTTCTCAAGTGGGTGTAATTACAAATGACAGGTGCATTTGAACATTTTTAAAATTGATTTTTATGTTTAACTGTGCAAGCACAGATGACACACCTGTGCAGGTGCTCTGGGAGGCCATAAGTGGGGTAGGATACTTCTTGAGGCAGAGTTAACAGGCAATTGTGAGGTGGCTGATGTGGGTGTGAGGAACTAAACTCTGGTCTTCTAGAAGAGTGGCAAGGACTCTTAATTGCTGAGTTATCTCCTCAATCTGTCCTTCCCCACATTTTTAACATTTTAACATTCTTAAGATTTTAATTTCCTGATTCTATAATAAACGAAGGCAAATTTGGCATTTGTAGCATTTTCTTTTCCTGTGAACCAACTCTGGGTTCATTATTTTCGTTTCCTCATTATTTCCCCAAGATAACATCCTTATTGATTATTTCTTAATTTCACACAATGCACCTCAATCAAACTAACTTCCAATTCCTCCTACGTCCACTCTCATACCCTGTGGCCTTTCCTCTGCATTCATTTTTAGCCAATCAAGAAAAAAAAAGCAGTTTTAACGTTAAAAGGTTAGCTCTTGGCAGTAAATTCAGAGTCCTGTTTCTTCTACCATTGCCCCATATCCTACATACTTAGTGTCCATTTCTACAAATATTTCTCATCTTTTTCTGTAGATAGAAAATTTAAGTCATTCTTTTCCTTACCTTCTTTCTTTCTTTTTTAGTTTTTTGAGGCAGGGTTTCTCTGTCTCTGACAGCTTCGGTGCCTGTTCTGCAACTGACTCTTGTGGAACAGGCTGGCCTTGAATTCACAGAGATCTGCCTGCCTCTGCCTCCCAAGTGCTGGGAATAAAGACATTCATCACCACTGCCCAGCTTCAAGTCATGTAGGTTTATTTGTTATGACTCCAGGATAAACTTTTTGTTCATCTGCAGATTTATTTATTCATTTGGGGCATGGCTTCAGGTTCCCCAGGCTGACCTTGAAATTTTCATGTACCTAACTGAAGATGATCTTGAACTCCTGATCCTGCTAGCTCTACCATCTAAGTATGGAGATCCCAGGTGTGTGCCAGTGCTCTTTATTTATCTTTTGCCAGAGATTCATCCCAAGGCCCAAGCATACTAGGCAAGTACTCTATCAACTGAATTATATATGAATGTTATTTTTGAGACAGGGTCTCATGTAGCCCAGGGGACTTGCCTCAAACTCGCCTTGGAGCCACAGTTGACCTTGAACTTCTCACCCCCCCACCTTGCCTTCACCTTTCAAGGGCTGAGGATAAAGATGTGTGCCATATCTTTGTGACTAACTCTTCAAAATCCGTCTTTAGTGGGTTGTGATGACTTAAATCTAGATCAAGGTTCAGAAGCATAAAGAAGTATTAGAGTTGAGTCCCCAAAAGATTTGCAAGGCACTGTGGTGAGGTCATTTCAGTTTCTTCAGGCAATTCGTTTCCCATACAAGACTTAGACTCTTTAGGATAGAATGTTTACTAAAACATCTAGCATACGTTCCTTGCTTAATATTGTTTATGCTGGTTGAAATCCTAATCTTATACTTACTATCTGTTTTTAGTGTATATAGTTTCGTATTGGGTTTGGAACTCTCTTATTTAAGAAAAAGGGGAGGTGCTGTGGGAGTTTCTTCCATTCCTGTAGCCAATAGACTTTAAGATACTAGCCTACTTGGGTGTGGTCACTTATACTTACTATACTATGCTATACTTATACTTATACTTAAATGCAGCTGTAAAGCATGTGTGCTCTCATTCTTGCTTCTGGCTGCTAGACTCTGTTCCTGTTCCCCATTCTGTGATCTGTGAGTCTCCCCTAAATAAATAACCCTTTATTATACATAATTCTGAACTAGTGTAGGACTATTTGGTATCTTCCACAATCACATCTGCATCCACATAAACACTGAGAGAGCTTGCGAAGTAATTCTAGACACAAAAGAATATAGTTAAGAACAGCTTATTGATAGCAGCATATTCGCGGGTTGGCTCTGTTTGCTAGAGGAAAGTGCATCTCATTTAAGAGAGGCTTCCTGGCTCAGCTTTAGCTGCAAAAACCTTGCAGCTCTTTTAAGAGGCCCTGACACCAAACACTTAAATGGTGTTTATGAATTGCTGACAGAATTCTTCATGGTGGTGTCAGGGACCTTGAAATGCCATAGAGTTGTGGCAATAAACTTGGCTCTGGCCAGTACCTCTGCCATGAGGCTAGACTCTCAGAAAGCTAAAGAATGGGCTGGATCTAGCCGTCAAAGCTACAGGCTTTAATCCTAGCCATATAGCTTAGCAAATTAAAGACTTGTGTTGTCAAAAATGAGGGATATACAGTAAAGATAGATTCAAAGACAAAGAAACCTCTAAATGCTTTACACTGCATTTAAAAATATGTGTAGGCTTGGGAGGAAAAGAAAAAGGATAAAGTCCTTAAAAGAAAAAAAGAGAATAGTTGGGTGTGGTGGCACACACCTTTAATCTCAACACTTGGGAGACAGAGGCAGGTGAATCCCTGTGAGTTCAAGGACAACCTGGTCTACAGAGTGAGTGCCATGAAAGCCAGAGAAACCTAGCCTCAAAAAAAAACATAATTTAAAAATAAAAAAATAGAGTTTAAAATAAAGCCATATAAAGATGGAAAGTGCACACAAAGTCTGAACACTATATATGATTGTGTTGTCTTTGAACTGTATGAATACTGAGGAAGGAACGAAAGTTGCTATAAGATATTTGATTTTAAATGCTGCTGGATTAATCCAACATGTATATTTTGAAAATGCCTTGACTTCAAAATTTAAGTCAAAAGGTATGCTACTTTGGATAATAGATTTTGCTTTTGTCTCAAAAACATAAAACAACAACAACAAAAACAAACAAATAAACAAAAAGTTAAATCAAGGGGGGACGATTGTGCAAGAGGGGAATGCATATGAAATGAATGAATAAGGAAAAATTGTGACATATCTAAATAGAATATGATAATAAAGTAAATTACTCTGCATGTTAACATAAAATAAATTTTTAAAAAAATTATAAATTAATTTCAAACCAATAAAAAAGAATACTCAATTACTCATTTAAAGAAATAAATAAGAATAATGGGGCCTGTGAGATGACTCAGCAGGTAGAGAGATTGCCTCACAATCCTGGTGGATTTGAGTTCAATTTCTGGAAGCCACGTAAAAGTGGAAAGAGACAACTCATGCAGCAAATATGACTCTGACTTTCAAATGGGACGTGCATGTATGCCCTTCCACATCAGCACACACACACACACACACACACACGCACACACACACAAATGGAAAATAAGATGAAAAGGGAGAAATTATAGTATGTGTGATAGTAATAAAAAAGGAATATAAAGGCCTATTATTAAGACATTGGAAAAGTGAAAAGAAACCAATACATTCTAGAAACATACAACTTACTGAGGCAAATGAACCAGTGATTCAACACTATTGATGAGTTCTATTGTATGTTCAAATAGAAATTAAGGTTTGAGAGAGATGGTTCAGTAAGTAGGAGCAATTGCTGCTCAAACATGAGGACCTGAGTTTAGATCGAAGAAACCTGAAATTTCTGACTGCAGTGTGGCTGCAGTCAGACCTACAACCCCAGCACTGTATGGGTGGAGGTGGGAGGACCACTGTGGCTTTCTCGACATAAGTTCAAGCTCCAGATTCAGTGAGAGAGCTGGCCTCAGTGGAATAAAGCTGAGGAACAAAGAGGTAGAGAGGGTCACGAGACATCCACCTCTGGCCTTCAGGACTATACACACATGTAGATATACCAAATATACATGCACCACACTTACATATGCACAAGTGCACATGCACTAGCATACCCACATATAAAGTTAAAAGAGAATCAGGTCCAGTTCTTAAATTCTGTCAGGAAATGTCAGTAGAGGAAATCTACGTAAACCCATTTTATGATGTTGGCATAATGCTGGTACCAAAGAAAATACTCTCATTAGCTTGACACATACCATAAGGAAAATACCTAGAACTGGTGAGATGGCTCAACAGGTGAAGAAGCCTGCCACCAAGTCCTAGGACCTTGCTTGGATTCCTGGAGTATACATAATAGAAGAGAACTGACTCCTGTAGCTGCCCTTTGATCTTCATGTGTGCATGTATATATCCCTCCACCACAAAATAAGTAACTAAATGAACAAGATTTAAAAAGAACACTAGAGTCCAATAACACTAATGATGTAGATGCAAAAGTCCTCAATAAAATACTAACAGACTGAATTCCACAACCCATCCAAAAGATTACACACTATGATGGGGTGCGATTTATTTTGGGGATAAAATGTTACATGTTCATCAGTCAATTTGACACACCCAATGAACAGAATGAAAGACAAAAATGACATGGTCATCTCAAGATGCTTGACGACTTTCAGTTTCCATTCATGATAAAAATTCTCAAGATAGGAAATTTCCTAGCCAAATGCCATTTGTAACAAGTGCACCATTAACATCATATTCAGTAAGACAAATGGAAGTTTGACCTCTAAGGTCTGGTATATGGCAAGAATGTCTACTTTAAGCACCCTTATTTTTAATTTAAAGTTTTCTTCTCATTTGAGGTTATGGTTACTGATAGTTTTCCTGTGCTTCATTGGATAGCCCCACAACCTTTATTGGTTATCATATACACAAATGACATGAAATTAGTGGGGACCATTTTGTGTGAGACATGGAGGGAGTTAGAGGAAGACAGTGGGGGACAGATAATAATAATATTTCATTGTATACATGTATGAAATTCTCAATAATGAAGAAAACTTTAAAAATTTTGACCTTTTTTCAAATCAGTTCTGAAAATATTAAAGCAAGCAATCAGACAAGAGAAATAAATAAAACGCATTCATTTTTTAAAGAAGCAGATGAGCTGTCTATGCTGTCAGATGACATGCTGCAATATGTAGAAAATATGAAAAGACTCCATCAAAAAATTTATAACCAAAAAATATTTTGTAGCATTTTAGGACACAAAATTAACAGATAGCATTCAGTTGCATTTCATTTTCTTCTACCGCGTGCTACCATCCACAATGCTGAAAAGCAGATTCAGTTTCATGCATGGTAGGCAAGCATAGAACCAGGTGAGCGACAGCCCCAGCAGATATGATGAAAATGTCAAAATCCTATTTTCTAGCATTATAAAATGCGCAGAATTTTATTATTACACTTAATCGCCCACTGAATACTGTGGTGTCTTACTCCTACCATAAGAGACAATTACAAGATACTAACCACTAGATGAGTAAAATATTTTAACATTCACTCAAAAACATAGACAGCTTTAAAAAGACAATAAAAACATATATTGTACAAATAAAAAGTATAATTTTAGGACCATTTTCACTTTGAATTGTTTAAACTCAAAATTACATATGCATGTCACAAGTATATTTTTCATTGTCTTAGAGATTCATTATTTTCACGTGTTTGGGTGTTTTGCCTGTATGTAGTGTTTGGTTGGAAGTGTCACCCCAGACACTGGCATCCATATATCCAGAGTCTGGAATGTTTGGGTGGAAGTTTCATCCCAAGTCCCCTCCCCTGGAAGTTGCCTCAGTTCAGACTCCACCTCTGAGAAAGCCCACCAAATGATGACTCTTCCCCAGAGATGATCAAGACCACTCCCACCAGGTATTTAAATTGTACCCTAGAGACCAAACATGTGGTTTCATCCTGCCCTGTCTCCTCACTGCGTGGCTAGAAGGCTACCCGGGAGCATTGGTATCCATTAAACCTGGTCCTTTTCTAATTAAGATTGATTTCGTCTGATTTGGATTTGCGTCAGTGGAGAGGTTTATCGGGATGCAGAAACTTCTCATGTATGTCTGTACACAGTGCCTTCAGAGGCCAGAAGTCAGTGTTGGAACCCTGGGAAATGAAGGTATGGATGGTTAGGACTCAACATTTATGTTCTGGGATCCAAACCTGGGTCCTCTGGAACAGCAGACGGTGTTTTTCATTCCTGAACCATCTCTCCAACGCCTCTTTTTCATTTTTTATTTGCACATATTAATATTGCTTAAAGTTAATTCATAATAGCACTTCCATACCATGGGGGCCAGCCATGATAAGCTAAGTTCTTTACTTCCAAACATTCTACCTGCCAGAGAAGAAATCAGCCACCCATAAATTTAGTAAGAGGCCTGAGTCTCAGTAGTTTACCCTGAGGCAATACCTGGTTGCAGGAGGAAACACAAGCTGAGATTACCTGACCACTGCCCCAAAACAGACCATTCAAAGGAAATGCCTAACAGTCTAACCACTGTAGATAGGATCAGCTGCCAGTGCATGTTCACCAGGACACCCCAAGGCAAATGTCAACCAATCAGAGGTCCTGAACCTCAGAAACCCCTCATCCCCACCTTTACTACTATAAAAACCCAATTCTAATTGAGTTCGGGGCTCTTTAGTTATTCCAATTCGTTGGGCATACAGAGAGACCGAGTTTGCAAACTTGGTTAAAATAAAGGCTTTTTTTTTTTTAACATACAGGACTCGGTCTCCTTTTTTGCTTTTGCAGGGATTTTGCACATTTGGGCATAACATACATGCACAGAAGTGCTTTAGTCCCCCATTACTTTTTAATTCCTTCCAATCTGCCCTTCCTCCAATAGTCCCCCTTTTAATTTCATAGGCTTTTGTTAGACTCAGATTCCAAATAAGACAGAAAAAGGACTCTATTTGTTTTTATGGGAATAGCTTATTTTACTTAGCATCTATTTTCCTGAAAATGATATAATTTCATTCTTTATGGCCCAGACTAATTGAATACTTTTATTCTTCTTAATTACCCAGACTTAAACAGGGGGATGCAGGAGAATACAGATGACTTGCAAATCCACAGGGAGTCTAACTTCTAGGGAAGATAATCCACAGACCAAGCCTTCCAGGGAAGCAGGTGGACTCCCTCTGTTCTTCCTGATCCAATCCCCAGTCTTATCCCTAGCTCTGCTGCAGAAAAACTGCTGAACCCTTCCCTTCCCCAATGCCCCATCCCTTGTGTCTCCCGCAGACCTTTCCTTTCTAACAACCTTCCAGCCCCCAACTCCAGCAGGTGCACCCTGCTAATCCACAGGCTAGGCCTGCCACGGAAACAGGTTGGCTGACTGCAGCTGTTCACCTCGCCTGCTCTTCCATATTTGTCAGTCTCATTCCCAGCTCTGTAGACCACCTGCTGGGCTCTCCCTTTCCTCTCTGACCCCATCCCAGTGAATCACAAAGTTCCTTCAACCTTCCTTTTCCCAATTTATCCCATTATCCCAGTCTCCAAAAACAGTAGGGATTCCTTGTGAACACACCAGCTGAGAAGACCAGGGAAACAAATAAACTGACTACAGATTTTCACCTTTCTTCAATCCCCAGTCTCATTCCCAGCTCTGTGGGAGAACACATGTGGCAGCCCTCCCCCAAGTCCATTTCTAGTGAATCCTAAAGACCTTCCCCTCCTAACCAACCAACCTCATTTCCTCCACTTATTGCTTTATCTCAGCCCCCAACTCCAGCAGGCATCCCCTGCTAACCCACAGGCCACTCCCGCCAGGGAAGCAGGGGGGCTGACTGCAGAATTTCACTCTTTCTTCCATTCCTCCAGGTCCAATCCTCTAGTCTCAGCCTTGACTCTATATGAGACCTTCTAGCATGACCTCTCTCCACTGTCTGCTCCAATTCCAAGGAACCTAGATGAGCAGACCCTGTTGGAACACTCTGATTTCCTCAACCCTAGCCTATCCCCATTCCTAAATGTCAGTTGCTAATATCCAGAAACTCCTGGAACCCCCAGAGACTATCAGATGGTCAAAAAATTTCCCACCAAGCAAGACACAGCTACCACACTCTAAAACAAGAGAGGAATGAGAAACCAAGGGGAAAAAACACTCACCCAACAAAACCAACCAGATTTTATCAGCATCTACAATTATATTCTTACCAATCTCTGATGTCTAGATGCCAGTATAAAAACACAATAATCTCTAGGAAAATGCCTCCACTAGAGTCCAGCAACGCTATTACAGCAGGCCTTGAAAATCTTAATATAGCTGAAGCACAAATAAGACCTTAAAACAGCATGTATGAAAATGATAGAGATCACTAAAGAAGAAACTGTTATCATTCATAACACAGGTGACCCAAGGACAGTCCCACAAGGAGTGGCAGTAGGTGACGCGAGGCCTCAGGACTCCTAGTAGGAGGGAGACCTTGGCAGGTGACAGACAGACAGATGAGAGCTTGGGTATAGACTTTATAGTGGGTTATGGAGGTAGAGGGGAAGAGGAAAAGGGAGAGACACAAAAGTGGCCTCTCTAGAAGACATACTAAGAAGAGAAACACACACACAGAGAGAGAGACAGAGAGAGAGAGAGAGAGAGAGAGAGAGAGAGAGAGAGAGAGAGAGAGAGAGAGAGAGAGAGAGAAGGCTGGAGAGGAGGCCTGAGATCCCCTTGCTTTGGATGCAGGAAGGAGGAGATTGGAGTGGACAGGGTTTTTCTTTTAAATGGACAGTGTACCCAGGTAATAGGCCAGGCCAGCATATTTACTTTTACAACATAAAAGAATAAACATCTTAAGTAATGCAGGAAAACACAAACAACAGAAATAAATAAATAAATCCCATTTTAAAAATACAGGAAAATACAAACAGTGGAAAGAAATGTATAAAACTATTTAGGATCTGAAAATCAAAATAGAAACAATAAAGAAAACCTAAACTGAAGCAATTCTGGCAATGAAAAAAATCAGGAATTCAAACAGGAACCACAGAGACAAGCTACACAAACAGAATACAAGAGATAGAAATAAAATCTTAGAAATTGAAGATACATAGAGGAAATGGATACATTTGGTAAAGAAAATGTTAAATCTAAAAAACTCCCAACACACAACATCCAGAAAATCTGGGACACTGAAAAGATTCAATCTAAGAATAATAGGAACAGAGGAAGGAGAAGAAATAGAGGACCAAACACAAAAACTCTTTTCAGCAAAATCATAGAAAAAAATTTTTCCTAACCTAAAGAAGGATATCCCTATCAAGGTACAAGAAAGAAACTTACAAAACAACAAATACATTGGATCAGAAAAGGAAGTTCCCTCACCACACAATAATCAAAACACTAAATATACAAAACAAAGAATATTAGGAGTAACTTGCGTGGTGAGGGAACTCCCTTTTCTGATCCAATCTATTTGTATAGATAAAAGGGCTCACAATCTTCCCAGTACATCGGATTATTGCTGATATTCAGCAGCTTTAAATGGTTGGCTTGAGTGCACTCAGCTAGAAACTTGAAATCATTGCAAGAAAGTTCACAGAATGTTAGATGTTCAAACTGGTTGGTAGGACTCTTCAGAGAGAAAAAAGAAAAGGATTTCTAAAAGAAATGTGGACTCGAAGAGGAGAACTATATCTGTGAAACTAGAACAAACCGTTTTGCTCATCATCAGCAAATGATGTGAGCTTTCACACAATAGTCTTGTGGGTCTGTGAGAGATACTTTACCACCCTGGCAAATACTAGTTTAACTTTTACAATATGTTGAACATATTCTTATAAAGTTGTGTGAAAAACTTAGTGAAAATACTATCAACTTAGAAAATACAACATAACCAAAGGGGGAGCTAGTTCACCTGCTCAGAAGAGAGGGGACAGAAGGAGCAACCAACTAGAAACTCCCTTTGACCAGTCCATAAATAACAGCCTTTCCAGTCATGGCCTGAACCTTGGAGATTTTCCTCATGATATGACATTACCATATACGAGTGTATGACTATGTGCACCTGTGCCGGAACATAAAGTCTTTCAATTCCCCCTCTTTAACTCTCAATGGCCAGAGGAGAACTGCATTGTTCCTTTGACCTCAATATTTCTGGAATGAGCTCAGTGCCTACATGCTCATCTGACTATGCTTTTTGTAACTCCATTTTTGCCTTCAACTATAGAACAATACCATTCCATGGCTGTTTTAAAACTCCCAGCATTGCCCATTCTGAGGTAGAAGGAGAAAGGGTTATGGGAAGCTTAAGGATATCTAAGAATTATCTCTCTCATCGTAAAAACAGGCTGCTATTGGAAACCCAGTATTTATCCCAGGCCCTTATCTCAGGACAGTTTCAACATGATCTGTGATGGCAAAAGAATACAAACTGAGTTCATTTAGATGGTCCATACACCTCAGCTGTGAGACACAATTCCAAAACCTTTCTCATTCAAAGGTCTACAAGGGACTTTAGACTGACAAAGTCTGCTCAGGTGTCCCAACTGAGTCAAAAGGATGATGAACTCACTCAGACAGCCCTGAAACACTGACAGGTGATCAAGGCATTTGAGATCTAAATGGTTCAGAGTGTTTCTACGATCACCCAATTTATAGATTTACAAATCTCGGCAGCACAGGTGCAAAGAACCTGAACTCTCTTCTATTTTATTCAGAAGCAGAGCCAAATATTCACATTCCCTTAAGGTGCTACCGCTTCTGAGGGAAATGTTCACTCTTAATTCCATAGTCTTATTAGAGGGTTGAACCTCAGGATCTGAACTTGCAATAGGATACTGGTCCTTGATCTTCAAGATAGAGTGCTCCAAGTGAGCACAGGAGAACAAGCATGCAGGTGACATAGTATTGATCTCCAGCAGACGATCTTGCAGCCAGAATCCTCCCTTAAATCTAGGATCCTCAGTTTAGGGCTCCTGTAGGGAAAAGAGAACACAGAACACTAAGAGCTAGAAACATTACTATAACCAAGCTGTATCAATGACAACACGTAGTGACAAAATCATCTTTCTTTTTTTTCTTCCTTTTGTCATTCCATACACCAAATACCAGCAAGATTTTGTCATGTTAATACTATATCCTTTACTATTTTCTGTAATCAACTAATGTTCATAATACCTTGATATCCCTGTTTTCATGAAACATCTCCGTTTTGTATATTTATCAACAGCAGCCTCTCTCACCTCTATAACAAAATTAAAACCCTCTGTAAGACATCAGAGTTTTTAAGATAACCACAACTGATGTACCAACCAACTCACATAGATTTTCATTATTCACTGTTACCTAACTATGAGAGATTATCTGGTCCCCACTTGCAATAAGTTCCAGGATAATGTTTTGTTACCTTACCATATACATATTATACACATTCTTATTGAAAAGCTGAGTTCTTGGCAGTAAGACCGGAAGACTGAAGGCATAAGTCATTAACAATGCCACACCAGTTTGGAATTATGATTAATAGGGTGGTATTTATTTAAAGGGGAAAAAACTTACAGATCACCGTCAGCCCTCTGCGCAACCAGCAAGGGAGTCTAGTCGCCTGCAGAGCAGGAAGTGAAGAGAAGAGGAGAGGGAAGTGGCCGCTTTTTTAAAGAGAGAGAGACCACACCCCAATGGGCTGGTATCTCAGCAGCTATAGGCTGGAGGAACGGGAGGACCTCCCGCAACACCTCCCCCTTTTGTTTAAATAAGAGAGTTCTAAACCTACTATGAAATTATATACAATAAGTACAAATATCCTATTATAACTAGCTTAGGTCTTGTATAATAAATAACTTGGCCAAGTCATGAGAGAAAGTAACTACATTTATATAGTCTTCAACCCCATCAAAGATCTGAGAAGGGAAATAATGTTACCTGGGTAATTAGGAAGTTCAGTAAAACAACTTCCAAAACATGCAACACATCACAGAGACAACTAGCTACCTGGGCAATCACCCAAAGTCACGTTAGCAGCGTTGAAGCAACCAACTTTGGCTAAGGCCTAACATAACTGACATACCGTTTTCAAAGGCAAGCAACTTTTCAAAACTGTCTTACCCTGTCTAGGCAGGATATGACAGTCCTGTTTTATCCATTGATGCACGCTCTGTATCTTTGTCAGTGGTTGAGGTATGGGCATTTCTTTGCCCCAAGGCCAGTTCTGCCAAAAAGAAAGGCTCCAGGTGGAGTGTCTTTGGTGCTCAACATTCTCTCGGAGAATAGAGTGGTGTTGCCAGGAGCAATTGTGTCTCACTACCACAAAACTCTGAGTTAAGTTAAAGGTTATTTTCTACAGCTCTTTGAAGAAGTTGAAGATTATCTATCTATACTGAGTATAATCTCTATATATCTAAAGAACCTGATTCGTCTAATTATAAATGACAAACTTAGATGACTATTAGTCTATATAATTCTCAATATCTAACTTAAAGACTAAGACAATAAACGACTGTGAAACAAATGAGAACAATGACCTACAAATATAAACAATGTACAAATATACATTGCAGTAGGTAAATACATATCAATACAAAAACATTATATAAGTATCTTAATCAGAGGTAGAAATGTACACTGCAATATGGTAAATATATACAATATATATATCAATACAATATATGTCAATACATAAAAATGTTTTAAACAGAGGTAGAAACATGCATGCTTACAACAGTCAATATAATTTAACTTTGTATCAATATACAAGAATCTATACCAATATATTTGTCTAAAAACAGTAACTCACAATTACAAATCTATTATCCCATCATCCCTCTTTTTTTTTTCAAAATGGTCCCTGAGCTTATAAAATTCCTCCCCTAACCCTCAATCGTATACTAATTATAATCAACCCCTAAATGATGTCCCTAAACCCAAGGGCAAACTTTACTGGGAAAGGGAACGTGGTCCTCTAGAATTACTTCCAACTGTCATGGGGGCGACGTTCTTTCTGGGGGATCCTGTGAAAGTAAAATGATGGTTAAATTTCAAGATCAATGTCTTTTAAAATTGCCAATAGTCTCTGAGTATTTTGTGCAGGTCTGGCCAAAATGTTGAATAAGATGTGCACCATTTCAACTAACCAAGTTGGAACTGTCTTGTGCAGCTGGTACCCAAAGCAGTTCTTGTAGTAGCGCTATCAGTATCATGACGTCATATCAACCAGGTGGACTTGTTGTTGTGGGGCCCGATCTTCTTCCTGGAAACTTCAAATGTCACTTCAGGAAAAACTCATTGTTCATTGTGAAAAACTTAAACATTAATCATATAGACATATATAAATATATATATACATATATATATATATATATATTCACTGAAAGGCATGATAGATATATTCAATGAAAAGTATGATAGATATGAAGAAAAGCAAAGATGTTTTCTAAACTCATATTTCTTTCTGTCCCATATCATGGCTCTTGATATGAGACCGAAACTCCAGAAACTCTGGGTTTTTCTCTAACTAACAGGCTTGGAATTGGAGAGCGACTGAGCCAGAGTCCAACTTCAAAACAAGCTTTATAAATTTAGAAATATGGTTTAATATATTTTACTTACACAACTCATTCAGTTTTCTTGATATTTCCTATTGGGCAGGTATTTTTCCATCTGTCAGTATCCAAACATCCAGGGTCCCTTGAATTTTTCAAAGATGAGTGTTTTCCTGTGGAGATAAGAACAGAACCCTGCCCCCATTCTATATGTTTTTCTTACCACCTGTATGAATATCATCATTGTGGATGAGTTGTCATTTCTCCTTTCCAAGAGGTTTCTCCTCTTCAAATCGACACTTTATTAATTTTGATGGTATCCACAATTTTTCTTCTCCTGTGGAAACAAGAGCAAAACCCCTTCCCCAACGTAGCACATATACTGGCTTCCATTGAGAGGTCAGCACATCTTTGAAATAAATCGGTTGATTTAGTTCAGCAGAATTTTCCATTATCCAATGTCTTTCTGCTGTTTTCGTTCCATTCTCATTAGCATTAAGAAAATTTAAGTTTAATAAAGCATTATGTAATCTATTTCTGGGGGTATTTTCGGTCCCTTTCTGTTTGTTCAGCATATCCTTTATAGTATGATTTGATCTTTCTATAACTGCCTGACCTGTAGGATTATTTGGTATACCTGTAATGTGTTTTATATTATAATAATCAAAAAAGCGTTTCATTTTCTTAGATACATATGCTGGACCATTATCTGTCTTTATTTGTGCAGGTATACCCATGATGGCCATAACTTCCAATAAATGTGTGATTACTGAATCAGCCTTTTCTGAGCCCAGGGCAGTAGCCCATTGAAAACCTGAATACGTGTCTATGGTGTGGTGTACGTATTTTAATTTACCAAATTCCATAAAGTGGAACACATCCATCTGCCAGATTTCATTTCTCTTGGTGCCCTTTGGGTTACTCCCTGCAGGCAACAGTGTTTGATTATAGAAAGAACAAGTAGGACATCTCTATATAATGTCCTTAGCTTGTTGCCAAGTAATGGAAAATTCTTTCTTTAGGCCTTTACTATTGACATGATGCTTCTTATGAAATTCTGAGGTCTGCAACACACTTCCAATCAATAATTGATCAAGCTCAGCGTTGCCTTGGGCTAGTGGACCAGGCAGACCTGTATGGGACCGGATGTGTGTTATGTACATCGGACAAAGCCTGTTCCTGATTATGTCTTGTACCTGGACAAACAATGAAGTCAACTCTGTGTCATCTGGTATAAATTCAGCGGTTTCAATATGCAAGATAACTCTTTCTGCATATTGTGAATCTGTAACTGTATTAAGAGGTTCTTTAAAATCCCTTAGCACCATAAGAATGGCATATAATTCTGCCTTCTGGACAGAATTATAAGGGTTTGTTCCACCTTACTCAATTCATCTGACTTGAAACCTGCTTTCCCTGATTTATTTGCATCAGTATAGAACGTACGGCCTCCAGTTATTGGAGCATCACGTACAATTCTAGGAAGAATCCAAGAAGTTCTTTTTAAGAGGTTAAGTCTACCACTTTTGGGATAGTTGCTATTAATTTCTCCCAAAAAATTAGCACAAGCTCTTTGCCACAGTTCGTTGTCTTCCCATAACTTTTTTATTTTTTCAGTAGTAAAGGGCACTATAATTTCTGCTGGATATATAACTGCCAGTTGATGAAGTCTGAGGTTACCTTTTATAATTAACTCAGAGACTTTTTCCACATAAGTTTTTAATTTTTTACTTGGTTTATTAGGTATAAATGTCCACTCTAAAATAATATCTTTCCTCTGCATTAGAATCACTGTAGGAGAAATTCTGGAAGGCAATATGACTAGGATGCAGCTAAGATTTGGGTTCACCCTATCCACATGTGCCTCCTGTAATTTTTCCTCAGTCATTGTCAGTTCCTTTTCTGCTTCAGCTGTCAGTTTTCTTGGACTATTCAAATCTTTATCACCATCTAAGGTTTTGTTCAAATGAACTATTACATCAGGTGTTATCCCAACAGCTGGTCGTAGACTGGAAATGTCTCCTAACAATCTTTGGAAGTCATTAAGAGTCTTTAACCGGTCTCTCCTAATTTGTGCCTTTTGCATTTTAATTTTCTCTAACCCTATTCTGTAACCTAGGTAATTAATAGAATTTCTTCTTTGAATCTTTTCAGGGGCAATTTGTAATCCCCACCTAGGCAAGACTTTCTTTACTTCTTCAAACATCCTTTCTAAAGTATCTTTATTTGAATCAGATAACAAGATGTCATCCATGTTTGGGGAATTGTTTACGAATTATTTCCAATGGCTTACATACAAAATATTGGCACAATGTAGGACTATTGAGCATACCCTGTGGGAGGATAGTCCATTGATAACTCCCATTAGGCTGAGAATTATTATAAGTAGGCACTGTGAAGGCAAATTTTTCTCTATCCTTTTCTTGTAACGGTATAGTGAAAAAACAATCTTTCAAATCAATAACTATAAGAGGCCATCCTTTTGGTAACAGAGAAGGCAAAGGAATTCCAGATTGTAGTGGGCCCATAGGTTGAATTACTTTGTTGACAGCTCTTAAATCTGTCACCATTCTCCATTTACCAGATTTCTTTTTTACAACGAACACAGGAGAATTCCAAGGGCTGGTTGATTCTTCAATATGGTGAGCATCTAGTTGCTCTTGCACCAGCTGTTCCAATGCCTGTAATTTATCTTCAGCTAGAGGCCACTGTTTGATCCATATTGGCTTCTCAGTTAGCCATTTTAAATGTAGGGCTGTTGGTACCTCTAAAGGTTTGGTATTTGCTGTATGTTCTTGTACAGCCTGAATGGCTGGTGACCTTTTTCCATAATACCTCATCCTATCCTTCCCAGAATTATGAGTTCCTGGAAATACAGGAATGTTAATCTGGGTATTCCATTGCTGTAGCAGGTCACGGCCCCATAAATTTATGGCAATATTGGCTATATATGGACTTAGTCTTCCTATTTGCCCTTCGGGACCTATGCATTCAACCAATCTTGTGCTTTGTTTTACACGAGATAGGGTTCCAATTCCCAGGAACTGAACATCTACCTCTTGAAGAGGCCAATTCGGATGTCAAGATTCTGGGGTAATGATACTAACATCCACACCTGTGTCTAATAAGCCTTCAATAAAAGTGCCTCTTTTATTGAATAAATACAGACTCTTAGCTTTGGTCTTTGATCCTTAATAGAAGTCTGCCAAAATATATGTTTACTCTGTCCTACTGGTTTTTTTTGACTCATCCTCCACGTGTAATTCATCATTTATACCAGTATTACTTTTTACAGCAGAAATTGGAGCTTTTAATTTTCTTGGTGAGGCATGTTCTCCACTGTGACTGGGAATGACTGTGCCACTGTTGGCTTGGGGGCCTGCGAGAGGCCCCTCAAGGAGTTACCTGATGATATAGAATTGCCCTGTCTGTCTGTTGTTGACCTGCATTCGTTGGACCAATGCCGTCTTTAATGCATCTCCTACATATACCTGAAGGCCGAGGTCTCCTATTTTTGTCATTCCCAGAAGAGATATTATTACTAGAAATTCTGTGCCTGCAATCCCTTTGCAGATGTCCTAATTTACCCCAATAAAACACCTGGCAATTTGATGTCTCCTTATTGCTTTGGAAATGGCTTCTCCTACCCAAGATTCATCATTATAGCTAAACGTCTCAATATTCATTGTATGCTGAATCCATCAACTGATATAATGGGAGCTCACCAAGGCCTGCTGTACTGTTGCTTTCATTGGTTAATTAATAAAGAAAACTGCTTGGCCTGATAGGTCAGAACATAGGTAGGTGGGGAAGACAGAACAGAATGCTGGGAGGAATAAGGCAGTGAGACAGACGCCATAGCTCACCTCTCCAAGATGGACACAGGTTAAGATCCTTCCTGGTAAGCCACCAGCTCGTGGTGCTACACTGAGTAATAGAAATGGGTTAATCAAGATGTGAGAATTAGCCAGTCAGAGGCAAGATAATTGTAGTTACTCTCTACATTATTTAGTCACCTTGAAATAGAATGTTTAGCAAAACTTTTGTTATATGTTTCTTGCTTAATATTGGTTGTTATTTGTAATTTTATATTTGGTATCTGTTCCTACTGTATATAGTTGTATTGGGTTTAGTTCAATTTTGTTTAGAGAAAGGGGGAGATGATGGGGGACTTCAGCCAATCACATGCTGCTTAGGGTGTCCCCTGGGGCCACAGATAGCCAATAAAAGCATCCATGTGCTCTACCTCTCTCTCTTTGTGTCCCTATTCTCCTGAATCGCTGGAACCCTGGTTTTGTAAGTTTCCTTTCTTCTGTTTATTAAAGCTGAATATTATTTTAAGTTGGTTTGGTTAATTCCAACTTCTGATTGGCCTTGCCCATCAACACACAAATGTGATGTAAAAATTAGTTAATCAGAGGAATTAGTATGATGTGTTGAGATTTCCTATGCCAGACTTAGTCCATCACTTCTGATTTCAGGTCCCTGCAGCTCCTCAGGGTATAGACAGAATGCAGCCAGATTCTCTGAGAGGATGTAAGACAAATGGCATCTAACCTAGTTCCCAGTAGAGTCCTTGTTCCCCCTTGGAACCTCATGAGCACAGACTTTACTGTCTATGTTTCTATTGGCATTTTGGTCTTCCCATATTCCACCCATTATGCTTTACGTACAGTGTTCAAGGACTTTTCTAGCCAACAACTCAGAACTCTTCTACATTCCTCCAGTGACCTTATTTCTAAGGCCTATGGACTGCAAGGTCCCATTTATAACAATAATGATTCCCACCCTAGTACCAAGGTCCTGGCCTTATTTCATTTCTCATTTTCCTGACAAAATACCAGACCAAAGTACCTTCAGAAGACAAGGGCATAATTTGTGCAGGCTTTGGAGAGAATACAGCCCGTCATATTGTGATACCATGGCAGTGACAGTGGCTCCAGCTCTTGTGGCAGACTGTTGCGACAGCTCTTTATAATGTGCCAGTGGTGATGAGGCAGAGAATGATGATGCTCTGCTCAATTTGCTTTTCCCTTTTGTCCTCTTTGCTCACTCTTTGAGCCCAGCCCATTGACTGGTGCCGCCGACATTCCCCGGGTGTATTCCTTAAGAGCTGTCTCTCTAGAAATGTGCTACTCGACTGGCCCAAATTCACTTATGGTGGCAAGAAAGATCAACCACATAATCATAATGAAGACCATGTACGCCAACCTCTCACCAGCATTGTACTAAATGCGAGGAAACTGAAAGCATTTCATTTTGAAAAAGAAGGTGAAAAGTCCACTTTCTTCACTCTTACTCAATGCAGTGCTGAAATCTTAGTCAAAGCAATAAGACAAGAGACAGAAGCCAAAAGAAAACAGAAGTAGTCAAATTACCTCTCAGATACTGTACTTGAAAGATCCAAAGGAGTACTAGATCTCATAAGCATTTTCAGTAGCAGAATACCAAATAAACCTATAGAATTAGATTTTTCTCTTTATAAATACTGAGCTTACTGAGAAAGAAATAAAACAATTCCTTTAGCAATTGCAAAAATAGAAATACCTAGGAGACTGGACTAGAGAGATGGCCTACTGATAAGAGACCATGCTTCTCTTCCAGAGAACTAGAGTTTGGGTAGCTGACAATTTCCTCCATTTCAAGTTCCTTGAGATTCAGTGCTATCTTCTGTGCATTGAGGGCACTCGCATACACACACCTATACACAAAAACACATAATTATACATAATTAGACAAACAAAATAAGTCAAAAATTAACTGCCTAGGAATAAACCTAAATTTTAAGCTAAAAGTTTGTTCAAGGCACCTGAAATTATAATGAAGCTACGTGGTGGTGGCACATGCTTTTAATCCCAGCACTCTTGGAGGCAGAGGCAGGCAGATCTCTCTGAGATTGAGGCCAGCCTCCTCTACAGAACGAGTTCCAGGACAGACTCCAAAGCTACACATAGAAACCCTGTCTTGAAAAAACAAAATGAAGACACGTGCAATTAAAATTTTATTGTATTTTCCACTTCTTTCTTTGTGTGTGTGTGTGTACACATTCACTTCTTTCTTTGTGTGTGTATACACATTCACTTACCACTGTGAGTGTGTAGAGGTCTGAGAAAAACTTCAACCAAATAGCTCCCAGGAACTGAATGGTGCTTTTCAGACTTAGGAGCATATGCCATTACCTGTTCAGACATCTCTTTAGCCCTACAATTAAAAATGTAAAACAACAATTAGCAATTTTTATAGGACGGGGAGGGGAGAGGGTGAGTAGAGAAGTGGGAGGATGGGAGGAAGTGGAAATTTTGAATGACATTATTTATAAAGCAATAAAAAACCAAACAAATACAAAAGTAAAATGTAAAACATTTGGCCTGGAGAGATGGCTTGGCAATAGAGCACTGGCTGCTCGTCCAGAGGGTCCGGCTTCAATTCCCAGCACCCAGCTCACAACTGTCCAGTTCCAGAGGATCTGACACCTTCACACCAAAGCATATAAAATATATTTTCATAAATAATAAAAAGATTTAACAGACCAAAGAAACAATTTGAAGAATGACTTTCTGATATGAATTTAAAAATTAATATTGTGAAAATGGTGATCTTACCAAAAACAATTGACAGATTCAGTGCAATCCCAATCAAAATTAAAATGTTATTCTTCTCAGAATTCCTAAAGATCTTCCAAAATTCACACAGAGACACAAAACATCACACATAAACAAAGCTATCCTAAGCATGGCAACGCCCTAATTTGTTACACTACAGAACCACAGAGACAAAAACAGCATGCTACCAGCACCAAAACAGAGACAAAGACAAAGGAATAGAAAAGAGACTCAGAGTAAATCCACACAGGTACAGGTTGGCATGTGTGTCTGAGACAGGATCCCTTGCGGCCCAGGATGGTCTTGCCTTGAACTACTGATCCTCCTGCCATTATCTCCCAAGTCCTAGATTCACAGATGGTCATTTGACCTAACTTTTGACAAAGGTGCCAAAAGCTCACACCACAGAAAGTACCACTTTTTCACCAAATGGTGCTGAGAAAACTGTATGTTCTCCTGAAGAAGAATTAATCTAAGTCACTATCTCTCACCTTGTACAGAAGTCAATTAGGTTTGCCACAACGACCTTAATGGGAGGCTTTCAATTTTGAAACTGCTGGCCTGAAATGGGGAGAACACGTCATGATAGAGGCGAGGCATGGAAAGGACATTTTGACAAGAGCTCCAAGTGCTCAGGAGGCACAACTGACAGATTGGGTTTTCTAAAACTGTAGAGCTGCACAGCAAAGGGAATAGGCAGCAGAGTGGAGACACCACAAACAGAAAGAATGAATTTCTTGCTAGCTCTATACCTGACACTGAATTAATATACATAATATAGGAAAAACTCCAATATCAATATCCAAATTATCCGATCAATACATTGACCAATGAGCTAAACAAACGATTCTTAGAAGAAGAAAGGTAAATATGGCTGAAAAAGGTAGGAAAAGTGTTCAACATCCTTAGACAGCAGTAGGTCTGCAAGATCAAACTACATTCAGATTCCATCTCACTGCAGTCGAAATGGCCACCAAAAACAAAGCAGTGGCATCACATGCTGGCAAGAATGTGAAAAAATGAAACCTGGTGGAGATGTCAATCCAGCCACTATGGAAAATCACAGTGCAGGTTCCTCAAAGCACTGACAATAGAACTGTCACATGATGTATCTGCAGGACTTCTGGGAATCGCTGCAAGGGAATCTGAGCCAGCCTGTTACAGAGAGACGAGGGAGCCCCTGTTTCTTTTGTGGCACTATTCACAATGGCCAAGTTATGGCATCATCCTAGGTGTTCATCATCAGATTAATGGATAAAGGTAATTTGATGTCTCTCTCTCTCACACAGACACACACACATACAAGATATGAAAGAGGAAGAGTAACTATTTAGGGAGAGAAGGGGAACTAGGAGGAAAAAACAAAAGAGTAAAAAAGAGCATGAACAAACTACAATGATATGCGTGTATGGAAATGTCATATTGAAACTCATTGTTTTCTGTACAGTGAAAACTGTTAATTAAAAAATGTTCTATCTATAGTAAAAGCAATCACCAGGAAAACAAAGTAATTTGTAAGCTCTAATTACTTTTCTTGAATAGTCATTCCTACAAGGTCATCACAATTCCTGCATCTGTGTAGGACTATTTTGAATTTAATGCATCTTCAAGTGAATTTTGCCTGGCTTTGTTTCTGAACTTGTGACAAAGTAGCATCCAATTGCTTAAAAGTAACAGTCTTTAAATGGATCTCTATTTTGATTGCTTCTACAGACTAAACTTCTGTCACTGTGTGTCTATGTCTGCCTGTCTTTCTCTGTGTGTTAGAAGGTAAATAAAAAGCCCCTTCTTCTGTCATTTGTTTTTGTTTTTGTTGAGACAGGGTTTCTCTGTAGCTTGGAGCCTGTCCTGGAGCTAGCTCTTGTAGTCCAGGCTGGCCTCAAACTCAGAGATATCTGCCTGCCTCTGCCTCCCAAGTGCCGGGATCAAAGGTGTTTGCCACCACACCTTGAATTCACAAAGGTCTCTTTGCCTCCACCTCCCAGATTTGTGATTAAAGACATGTGACACCGCACTTTAAACTCACTGAGGTCTCTCTGCCTCTGCTTTCCAAGAACTGGGAGTAAAGACGTGTACCAACATGCCTTGAACTCATAGAGTTCTGCCTGCCTTTGTCTACCAAGAGTTGTGATTAACGGTTTATATCCCCACACCCATCTACTCTCTTTCTTTCTTTTGAATTTTAAAGACTTTAACCTTTAGCATGCATATATTTTTTAACACACTCTAAATCATCTAGAGGTTACTTCATATTGACTCTCTTATTACTATATATCTCTCTCTTTTTTCTGACCACATGATTCTTTAATTTCCTAAACAATATGGAAAGGATTGAGCCGTGGCTTCGACGGCTTGATCCAGCCCATTCCTTAGCTTTCTGAAATTCTAAGCTCATGGTGGAGGTATCAGCTGGAGCCATGTTTATTGCCACAACTGTATGGCATTTCAAGGCCCTTGCTGGCAAGCAAGCTGCAACAGTGTGTTAACAAACAACAATCAAATGCTCTCTCTGTAGCAGGACCTCCTGCCTCAAAGAGTCAGAGTTTGTACTGGTAAGACAGCCCAGAAAGCTGGCATTTTAAAATGGCACAGCATTTTTTCTGCTATCTCTGAAAATCATAATGTGTTTCACAAATTAGAAACAGAAGAGTCATTGCCAAATCTTTTATTTTTTTTGAAAAAACTACCACCTCCTCCAAGCCTCCCATTTCCTTCACCATCCCCCCTCCCTCTCCAGTCCAAAGAGCAGTCAGGGTTACCTGCCCTGTGGGAAGTCCAAGGTCCTCCCCCTTCCATCCAGGTCTAGGAAGGTGAGCATCCAAATAGGCTAGACTCCCACAAAGCCAGTACCTGCAGTAGGATCAAAACCCGTGTTGGAATGTCTTCAATTCCCACCTCTTCAGAACTCAGGATTTAGATAAGACCCTGTATAATAGAGACATGTTAAGACATAGGAGGTTACACCACAGCCTGCTTCTCTTGTTAGTCCAGTAACTTGAGGCCAATTTGTAAATAGTGTATCACTGTATGTAGAGACTGCCTGTTCATTCCCAGATGAATAATCCAAAAATAATCACTCAGAAACTATATTAATTACAACACTGATTGGCCTATTAGCTCGGGCTTTTAATGAACTGACTCTCACATCTTAAATTAACCCATTCCTATTATTTTGTATTTTACCATGAGGTTCATGGTTTACTGCTAAGGTTCTGGGTCATCTGTCTCTTTTGGCAGCTACATGGCATCTTCCTGACTCTGCCTTCTTTTTTCCTCTATATATACCTGACATTCCCACCCTGCTCTCTTCTGTACTGCCTTAGGCCCAAAGCAGATTCTTTATAAACCAATGGTAACAAAACATATTCACAGCATACAGACGGGAATCCCACATCATCTTACAATGTTGAATATGGAATGTAAGTGATTAAAGACACTGTTCACATGTTTGCATTATCATGTTATTATTGCATAGAAGAAAGACATAAATGTTAAAATTGCTGAGGATTGGTGGCAAACAAAAAAATGATGTGTGCTGTTTAGTGATAATTTTTGATCTGTTGTTCAGTGCTGTATCCTCAATTGAATGGGCATGAGAAGACACTGACAGCAATGGAGCTCCTTCTGCTCATTCAGCCAATAGCCTTTAAGATACCAGCTCACTTGGGCATGGTCTCTTTTGCTTTAAAAGACAGTGGTAGACTCGAACTCTCTCTCTTGCTTTGAACTCCCCTTCTGGCTAATAGACTCCTTTCCTGGTCGTGCAGAGGGCTGTTGTCTACGATGGTGATCTGTAAGTTTTTCCTTTAAATAAATAATCCTTTTATTAATAATAATTCCAAACTGGTTTGGGATTGTTTTGTGACTTATGCCTTCAGGGTATAGTCATTATGTAAGATCTGGCTCACTGTTAAGTTGAAAACCAGAGAGGAAGCAATGGAAATGTTTCTGAGTAGGTCATTTCATGCAGCTTGTGTAAATAGTAAAAGAGAAAATATGGCCCATCTGTGCAACTATGATCAATGTGTTCAATGGGGAATAGTCATCAGTAAATTATTGATCATAAAATCTAAAGTAGAGAACAGAAAACTGTATAGGAGAGTTGCTAATTGTCATACACACATTCATATGTACCGTGAAGCTATATACAAGGAGAAATGATTCTGTAACAAAATGCAAAGACAGTAAGAAAGGAGAAGCCTGAAGAAGTCTTCCATAGAAACAGACAAACTAAGAGAATAACAAAACAGGAACATATAACAACATTTAAGCCTAGATATTAATAAGTATTTTAAGCTTACTGTGATTCTGTAAAGATTTGAAAAGGCAAAGACTGAGGCTTTTATTTATATAACATTTAGAATTGTTTAGGTGAATTTCAAAAGCACGAGCTTAGGGTGTGATTTTGGTCAGAGCCAACACATGGTGTGCTTGGTCTGCATGTGTCAGGACATAAAGGGAATGCACACAATATTAATAAGTTTCTCTAGAAATCAAAGGAAACTCTCCCATACAATACATCCCAACCACAGTTTCCCCTCCCTCCAATCCCCTACTTCCAATACTCCCAAGGGAATACGAGCTGATGCCCTGGAGCAGACAACCACCCACCTGAGTGGGGCCCTAAGCCCAGCAATGGCTTCCCACCTGGTAAAAAACTGCAACTAGATGGACACAAGGCAAAGGGCAAGCAACTGTGTGCATTCTTGAGGACTCCAGTTTCGCTGGTCCCGAGTCCCATGGTCCCACATGTACCATGCTTTGATGGGAGAGGAGAATAGCCACAAGAAACCTTGGGCCTCATGCCTAGGCTACCCACCATCTGGCTTTAGGTGGTTGCAGCCCCACATTGTCCTCAGCTGGGAAAAGAGCGTGGCTGGGGACATCCACGACCTTGCACCAAGAGGCAGGCCTCCCAGGACCCTGTTGTGGGCACAAGGACACATTGAAAGAAGACACATTCCATCCCACCTGCCCCATTTCCTACTAGGCCCATGGCAGGCTCCCAGGCCTAGCACTGGCTGTCTTCTAGGCATCAGCAGGCAACCATTGTGAACTGCCTCCAGCTCTGTCATAATCTGTCCTCTCCCATACAGACCTCCCTCCATCCCCCACATTACCACCTTCAACCCACAGCAACCAACAAGCACTGTTGACTGAGGTTCCTGTCCTGTCCAGTTCCTGCATCCCTAAGTCCCAAAGAAGGCACACAGAGGTCTACATTAGTTATAAACTGATTAGCCCAGTATCTCAGGCTTCTTGTTAACTCCTACAACTTATATTAGCCCATTATTCTTATAATAAAAAGACCAAACCTAAGAATAATAGGAGTAGAAGAAGGAGAAGAATTAAAGCTCAACAGCCCAGAAAATATATTCAATAAAATTATAAAAGAAAACTTTCCCAACCTAAATAAAGATATTCCTATGAAGGTTCAAGAAGCATACAGAACACCGAATAGACTGGATCAAAGAAAAATCCTCTCACCATATAATAATCAAAACATATAGAATAAAGAAAGAATATTAAGAGCTGAAAAGGAAAAAGGTCATGTAACTTATAAAGGTAAACCTATCAGACTTACACCTAACTTCTCTATGGAAACCACAAAAGCCAGAAGGTCCTGGATAGATGTACCGCAGAAACTAAGAAACCATGAATGCAAGCCCAGACTACTATACCCAGCCAAGCTGTTGTACACTATCAATGGAGAAAACAAAATATTCCAGGATAAAAACAAATTTAAACAATACATTGCCACAAATCCAGCATTACAGAAATAGAAGGAAAATCACAAACCAAGGAATCCAGCAATGCCCACAATAACTCAGATATCTAGCGACTCTTCACCAGCACAACTCAGAGAAGGGAAACACACAAACTCTACTACCAAAAAGAAAATAACCCGAGTTAACACCCACTGGTCATTAATATCACTTAATATCAATAGACTCAACTCACCTATAAAAAGGCACAGGCTAAGAGGTTGGATACAAAAACATTCTGCTGTTACAAAAAACACGCCTCAACCACAAAGACAAACATCGACTCGGAGTAAAGGGTTGGGAAAAGGTTTATCAAGCAAATGGACCTATGAAACAAGTGGGTGTGGCCATACTAATTTCTAACAAAATTGACTTCAAACTAAAATCATTCAGAAGAGATGGAAAGGGACATTGTATACTCATAACAGGAAGTCTCAATCCTGAATATCTATGCCCCTAATATAAAAGCAGCCACTTATGTAAAAGAAACATTACTAGATATGAAGGCAAACATCAAAACCCACACACTAATAGTAGGAGACTTCAACACTCCCCTCTATTTAGGGCCCCACTCTTAGGGCCCCACTCAGGTGGGTGGTTTGTCTGCTCCAGGGCATCAGCCCATCTTCCCTTGGGAGTATTGGACGTAGGGGATTGGAGGGAGGGGAAACTGTGGTTGGGATGTATTATATGGGTTTCCTTTGATTTCTAGAGAAACTTATTAATATTGTGTGCATTCCCCTTATGTCCTGACACATGGACAGGTCAATCAGACAGAAACCTAACAGAGAAATAAGAGAATTAATGGAGGTAATGAATCAAATGGACTTAACAGGCATCTATAGAACTTTCCACCCAAATAGGAAAGAATATACCTTCTTCTCTGCAGCTCATGGAATCTTCTCGAAAATTGACCACAACTCGGTAACAAAGCAAGCTTCCACAGATACAAAAAAATATTAGTAACCACCTGTGTCTTATTGGAACACCATGGGATAAAGTTAGAATTTAACAATAATTCTACCCGAAGAAAGCCTACAAACTCATGGAAACTGAACAGTCAACTACTGAACCACCCCTGGGTCAGCGAAGAAATAGGGAAAGCAATTAAAGTCTTCCTTAAATTCAAAGAAAATAAAGACAAACATACCCAAACCTATGAGACACTATGAAATCAGTGCGAAGAGGAAAGTTCATAGCCCTAAGAGCCCACATTAAAAAAACGGAGGAGGCTCACATTAGAGACTTAACAGCACAGCTGAAAGTTCTAGAAAAAAAGAAGCAGACTCACTCAGGAGGAGTAGAAGACTGGAAATAATCAAACTGAGGGCTGAAATCAGCAAAATAGAAACACAGAAAACAATTCAAAGAATCAATGAAACAAAGAGCTGGTTCTTTAAGAAAGTCAACAAGATTGACAAACCTTTATCCAAACTAAGCAAAAGGCAGAGAAAGAACATGCAAATTAACAAGATCAGAAATGAAAAGGGGGACATACCCACAGACAATGAGGAAATTCAGAGAATCATTAGATCTTACTAAAAAGCTTATATGCCACAAAGTTAGAAAATGTAAAGGAAAAGGACTTCTTTATAGGTAAGTACTATTTACCAAAATTAAATCAAGACCGGCTGAACAATTTAAATATACCTATAAGTTTTGAGTAAATAGAAGGTATCATAAAAAACCTCCCAACCATAAAAGCCAAGGACCTGATGGCTTTAACGCAGAATTTTATCAAAACTTTCAAGAAGAGCTGATACCTATACTCCTTAATGTGTTACACATACAGAAACAGAAGAGTCATGGCCAAACTCTTTTTACAAAGCTACAGTCACCCTGATTCGAAAACCACACAA
The DNA here is from genome assembly GCF_037038515.1 of Microtus pennsylvanicus. Lineage (NCBI taxonomy): Eukaryota > Metazoa > Chordata > Mammalia > Rodentia > Cricetidae > Microtus > Microtus pennsylvanicus. The sequence goes on from NC_134601.1 coordinate 43,098,487, forward strand.
AGAACCAAACAGGAACGAAAATTAAAGACCAATCTCACTCATGAACGTTGATTCAAAAATTCTCAATAAAATTCTGGCAAACAGAATCCAAGAACACATTAAAAAATTATCCATTATGATCAAGTTGGCTTCATCCCAGAGATGCAGGGCTATTTCAACATACAAAAATCTATCAATGTAATCCATTATATAAATAAACTGAAAGAAAAAAACCTTATGATCATTTCAATAGATGAGGAAAAAGCATTTGACAAAATTCAACATCCCTTTAAGATAAAGGTTTTGGAGAGGTTAGGGATACAAGAATCATACCTAAATATAATAAAAGCAATATACAGCAAGCCAACAGCTAATACCAAATTAAATGGAGAGAAACTCAAATCCATTCCACTAAATTCAGGAACAAGACAATGCCATCCACTCTCACCATATCTCTTCGACATAGTTCTTGACCTTCTAGCAAGAGCAATAAGACAACATCAGAGGATCAAAAGGATTTGAAACGGAAAGGAAGAAATCAAACTTTCATTATTTGAAGATGATATGATAGTGTACATTAGTGATCCCCAAACCTCTACCAAAGAACTCCTACAGCAGATAAATAACTTCAGTGAAGTGGTAGGTTACAAGATCTACTCAAAAAAAATTGTATTGGCATAAAACAGAAATGTTGACCAATGGAATTGAATAGAAGACTCGGATTTTAACCCACAAATCTATGAACACCTGATTTTCGACAAAGGAGCTAAAAGTATACAATGGAAGAAAGAAGGCATCTTCAACAAATGGTGCTGGCATAACTGGATGTCAACCTGTAAAAGAATGAAAATTAACCCATATCTATCACCATGGACAAAACTCAAGTACAAATGGATATCAATATCGATCTGAACACAATGAACCTGATAGAAGAGAAAGTAGGAAATAGTCTACAACATACGGGCACAGGAGATTAATTCATATGTATAACCCCTGTAGCACAGACAATAAGAGCAACATTGAATAAATGGGACCTCCTGAAACTGAGAAGCTTCTGTAAACCTAAGGACACTGTCATTAAGACAAAAAGGCAACATACTGACTGGGAGAAGATCTTCACCAACCCCGAAACAGACAAAGGTCTGATCTCCAAAATATATAAAGAACTCAAGAAACTAGACTTTAAAATGCTAATTAACACAATTAAAAATATGGGGCACCGAACTGACCAGAGAGTTCGCAACAGAAGACATTCAAATGGCCAAAAGATACTTAAAGTCATGCTCAAACTCTATAGCCATCAGGGAGATGGATATCAAACAACATTGAGATACCTGTCAAAATGGCTAAAATCAAAAATACCAATGATAGCCTTTGCAGGAGAGGATGTGGACTAAGGGGAACAGTCATCTATTGCTGGTGGGAATGCAAACTTGTGCAACCACTTTGGAAATCAGTGTGGCGGTTTCTCATGGAATTCGGGATCAACCTACTCCAGGATCCAGCAATACCATTCTTGGGAATATACCCAAGAGATGCCCTAGCATACTACAAAAACATTTTTTCAACTATGTTCGTAGCAGCATTATTTGTAATAGCCAGAACCTGGCAACAACCTAGATGACCCTCAATGGAAGAATGGATAAAGAAAATGTTGAATATATATGCATTAGAGTACTACTCAACGGTAAAAAACAATGACATCTTGAATTTTGCATGCAAATGGATGGAAATAGAAAACACAATCCTGAGTGAGGTAATGCAGACCCGAATAGATGAATATGGAATGTACTCACTCATTAGTGGATTCTAGCCATAAATAGAGGACATTGAGCCTATATTTCATGATCCTAGAGAAGCTAAATAAGAAGGTGAACCCAAAGAAAAACATATAGTTCTCTTCCTGGATATTGGAAATAGAAAAGATTGTCAGGCAAAAATTGGTAATTTGTGAGTGGGGATGGGATGGAGGTAAGGGGAGATGGGGTGAAAAAAGTGAGAAGAGGAGGATGGGGAGAGATTGGGGGAATGGGATGGTTGGGATGGAGAAAGGGTAGATATGGGAGAAAGGAATTATATAGCTTAATAAAGGGAGCCATTTTATGTTTCGCAGGAGATTTGTCTCTAGAGGTGTTCCCAGGTGTCTATGAGATATCCTCAGCTAGATCCTTGGGCAGCTGAGGAGAGGGAGCCTGAAATGGCCCTGTCCTATAGCCATACTGATGGATATCTTACATATCACCATAAACCTTCATCTAATGATGGATGGAGATAGAGACAGAGACCCACATTAGAACACTGGACTGTGCTCCCAAGGTCCAAATGAGGAGCAGAAGGAGGAAGAACATGAGCAAGGAAGTCAGAAGGGTGAAGGGTGCACCCACCCACTGAGACGGTGGGGCTGATCTAATGGGAGCTCACTAAGACCAGCGGACTGGGAATGATGGAGCATGTGATCAAACCCGACTCTCTGAACGTGGCAGACAAGGAGGGCTGACTGAGAAGTTAAGGACAATGGCACTGGGTTTTGATCCTACTGCATGTACTGGCTTTGTGGGAACCTAGCCTGTTTGGATGCTCACCTTCCTAGACCTGGATGGAGGGGGAGGACCTTGGACTTCCCACAGGGCAGGAAACCCTGACTGCTCTTTGGACTGGAGAGAAAGAGGGAGAGGGACTGGGGGGAGGGGGAGAGAAATGGGAGGAGGGGAGGTGGTGGAAGTTTTTAAGTAAAAATAAATTTAAAAAAAGAAAAAATCAGTAGCCTGCCTATACACAAAGGATAGAGAAGCAGAGAGGAAATTCAGAGAAACTTCACCTTTTACGATAGCCAAAAATAGCATAAAATACCTTGGGTAACTCTAACCAAGGAAGTGAAAGATCTATTTCACAAGAACTGTAAGTCTTTGAAGAAAGAAATTGAAGAGTACACCAAAAAATGGAAAGACCTCCTATGCTCTTGATGGGTAGGGTCAACATAGTAAAAATGGTAATTCTACCAAAAGCAATCTATAAATTCAATGCAATCCCCATCAAAATCCCAACAAAATTCTTCACAGACATTAAGAGAACAGTAATCAACTCTATATGGAAAAACAAAAAACCCAGAATAGCCAAAACAACCTTATACAGTAAAGGAACATCTGGAGACATTACCATCCCTGACTTCAAACTCTATTCCAGAGTTACAGTAATGAAAACAGCTTGGTATTGACATAAAAACAGAGAAGTCGACAAATGGAATCAAACAGAAGACCCAGATATTAACCCACAAACCTATGAACACCTGATTTTTGAGAAAGGAGCTAAAAGTATACAATGGAAGAAAGAAGGCATCTTCAACAAATGGTGTTGGCATAACTGGATGTCAACATGTAGAAGAATGAAAATAGATTCATATCTATCACCATGCACAAAACTCAAGTCCAAATGGATTAAAGATCTCAATATCAATCTGAACACACTGAACGTGATAGAAAAGAAACTGGGAAATAGTCATAACATATGGGCACAGAAGAACACTTCCTATGTAGAACCCCTGTAGCACAGACAATAAGAGCAACATCGAATAAATGGGACCTCCTGAAACTGAGAAGCTTCTGTAAAGCAAAGGACACTGTCATTAAGACAAAAAGGCAACATACTGACTGGGAGAAGATCTTCACCAACCCCGAAACAGACAAAGGTCTGATCTCCAAAATATATAAAGAACACAAGAAACTAGACTTTAAAATGTTAATTAACCCAATTAAAAAATGGGGCACTGAACCGAACAGAGAATTCTCAACAGAAGAAGTTCAAATGGCCAAAAGACACTTTGGTCATGCTCAACCTCCTTAGCTATCAGGGAAATGCAAATCCAAACAACTTTGAGATACCATCTTACACATGTTAGAATGGCTGAAATCAAAAACACCAATCATAGCCTTTGCTGGAGAGGATGTGGACTAAGGGGAACACACATCCATTGCTGGTGGGAATGCAAACATGTGTAAACACTTTGGAAATCAGTGTGGCGGTTTCTCAGGAAATTCGAGATCAACCTACCCCAGGATCCAGCAATACCACTCCTGGGAATATACCCTAGAGATGCCCTATCATAGTACAAAAGCATTTGTGCAATTATGTTCATAGCAGCATTATTTGTAATTACCAGAACCTGGCAACAACCTAGATGCCCCTCAATGGAAGAATGGATAAAGAAAGTGTGGAATATACGCATTAGAGTATAACTCAGCGGTAAAAAACAATGACTTCTTGAATTATGCATAAAAATGGATGGAAGTATAGAACACTATCCTGAGTGAGGTTACCCAGACTCAAATAGATGAATATGGTATGTACTCACTAATTAGTGGATTCTAGCCATAAATAAAGTACATTGAGCCTATAATTCATGATCTGAGAGAAGCTAAATAGGAATAACTACACAAAAAGCATGTAGTTATTCTCCTGGATATTGGAAATAGGCAAGATTTCCAGGCAAAAATTGAGAGCTTGGGGGTATGGCTGGGATGGTGGTAAGGGTGATAGGGAGAAAGCAGTGAGAAGGGGAGGAGGAGGAGAACTTGGGGGTTGGGACAGTTGGGACGGAGGAGGAGTGGATATGGGAGCAGGGAAGTATATATCTTAATTAAGGGAGCCATATTATGGTTGGCAAGAGACTGGACTCTCCCACAGGCAGGGAACCCTGACTGCTCTTTGGACTGGAGAGGAAGAGGGAGGGGAAATTGGGGGAGGGGAAGGAAAATGGGAGGAGTTGAAAATTTGTAATAATAATAATACTAATAGAATGAAAAGGTGGGGAACACAGCAAGGGTGTCTGGGGAAATGGTTTGGAACCATGGCTTGGGGGGGACAACTGGACTCTGTGACAGGTCAGGAGGTAATCATGATTTCTACGAATAACCAAACAAACCCAGCAACTAGATGTCAGTTCTGTGTCTTTCTGGCACTGCCATAAATATATCCTTAGGAAGGATACCTTGGGCTCCAGCTATGCGGTTCATGGGTCAGAACTCGGTAAAGGGCCTCATGTCTTGAAAAGAACCAGTTTTACTCCCTGCCCCTTTAAACAATCCGCACATCATTATCGGTTTTTTCAAGACAAGGTTTCTCTTCATAACTGCTTTGACTGTCCTGGAATTCCCTTTATAGACTAGGTTGGTCTCAAACTCACAGAAACTCACAGAGATGCCTCTCTCTCTCTGCCTCTGCCTCTCTGCCTCTCTGCCTCTGCCTCTCTGCCTCTGCCTCTCTGCCTCTGCCTCTCTGCCTCTCTGCCTCTGCCTCTCTGCCTCTGCCTCTCTGCCTCTGCCTCTCTGAATCTAGCTCTCTGCCTCTGCCTCTGCCTCTTCCTCTGCTTCCCAATCCAGGCAGGAGGTGAGGTCCCTCCACCTCAGCAGCAGCCTCTGATGCCATTTTTTTTCTCTTTTGGAGCCCCATATAAATTTGCAGATTCCCTCGTAGAACAGATTGGTGGATGAAGGTCAAGGGACCCAGGGCCAGAAAGGGTGGAAGATTTTTCTCTGGTGAAGAGCACAGGAGAGCCAGAGTGTAAGCCTCTTCCCCGGGAGTGGTCACCACAGCCAGGTGCCACTTTGAAGGCTCTGTGGTACCGAGAACCCCCTCTCCTCTCGCCTGCAAGATCCTTCCCGACTAGTGGGGACCCCGAGGAGGGAAAGGGGCCCAGCTGCTACATTCATAGAGACATGACTAGAAAGAGCCAGTTACCCTCAAGGTTTGCCATCCTGCTGCCACGTCGAGTTCCATTCCATGGCATCTCAAAGAGGAGTGCACTCCATCCACGCCCGGGAATCACTTCCTCAGACTGGCGCTCTCCACAGTTGGCTAATGGCGCCCTCCAATAACTGCCCTTCCCTGCACTGTTGCCAAGGCTCAAAGGGCAGAATTTAGTTTAGGCCACTCAGCACCAGGCCTCCATCAGGAGGGAGGGGTGGGCTTTTCAAAACAGGGTTTCTCTGTGTAGTCTGGCTGCCTGGGAACTCACCAGGCTTGCCTAGAACTCAGAGATTCACCTATCTCTGCCTCCTGAGTGACCAGGATTTTAGACCTTTCCCACCACTGTCGGGTCACAAATCTTTTTTTATTTTTTATTTTAATTAAAAAAAAAAAACTGTTTTTAGCGAGGTGACAGTATTGGTTCAGCCCTTTAATCCCTGCACTAGGGAGGGGGAAGCAGGGAAATCTCTTTGAGTTTGAGGCCAATATTGACCACAAAGCAAGTTCCAGGACAGCTAGGGCTGTTACACAGATAAACAATCTCTTGAAAAAAAATTATAATAATAATAGTAATAATAATAATAAGTGAACAGTAGTAAAAATTGACAAGAGTAGTAAAATAATATAAGAGGTATTTCAGATTCAGGCAAGGATGTGGTAAAATGGAGAAAACTGTACCTTTGAAATACATAATTTACTTTATTTTTGTTTTATTTCCTTTTGGCTTTGAACTCATTGCTGTAGCTGAGGATTTTCTTTGACTCCTAATCTTCATAACTCAGCCTGATTACACTAATGTGTCACCATGGCTTTTTACCAGCTTCCTAAAGGTCTATCCCTTGTATATATTAGGAAAAGTTGTGATAATTAATATTTGGCTCTATTTTCTAATAACTTTATTTAATTTTAATTTTTAACTTTTAGCATATATTATGGGTATTACTTTGCTGCCAAGTAAGGCTATAAATCAAATGTATTCCCAGTGTGGTTCTTTTCAGTTGAGAAGATGTTACCTATCCCTGGAATCCAGAGTTACAGACAGTTTGTTTGCGCCTGCTATTTATTTATTTTGATTTGGGTGTTTTTTTTTGTTGTTGTTTGTTTTATTTTTCAAGACAGGGTTTTTCTGTGTAACAGTTCTAGCTGTCCTGGAACTAGCTCTTATAGACCAGGTTGGCCTCAAACTCACAAAAATCTGCCTGCTTCTGCCTCCTGAGTGCTGGGATTAAAGGTGTGCACCACTTTAATTCTGTATATGGTTTTTGTGTGTGTGTGTGTTTTGTACCAGGACATTGTATATACACATCTGTTGTTTTTCATTAACTTCAGTAGCTGCCCCTTAATCAACTGCTGTTCTAATCGATAATTGCAAATCTTCACCTATCATTAGGGGTTCTGCTGCACTGGCTGTAGCCTGGCGGGAATTCTAATAGGTCTCTACAACCACTGCGAAAGAGAACTTTATCTAGATCTCCATCCCCTTATAGAAGGAATTCCGAAGTCAAAGGTCAAGGTGAAATTCTACTTAGTCACAGAGGCTGAATAGCAAGTAGCTAATCTACTCTCCTATCTTGCCTCTCTTCCAAATAACCAGCACTCTTTCTGTTCAGCCTCCAGTTTAAGAACCCTAGCTATATATGGAGTGAGTACATATATAAGAATGGCCAAGATCAAAAACACTGATGACAACTTATGCTGGAGAAATTGTAGGGTAAATGGAGCACTCCTGCGTTGCTGATGGGAACATAAGTTGGTACAGCCCCTTTGGATGTCAGTATGGCAATTTCTTAGAAAATTAGAAAACAACCTTCCACAACAACCCAGTAATACCACTTTGGGTATATATCCAAAAGATGCTCAATCGTGCCACAAGGACGTGTGCTCAACTATGTTTATAACAGCATTGTTTGTTATAGCCAGAACCTGGAAGCAATCTAAATGCCCCTCAACCAAAGAATGGATAAGGAAAATGTGATATGTTTACATAATGAAGTACTACACAGCAGAGAAAAATAACGGCATCTTGAATTTTTCAGGAAAATGGAAAACATTGTAACATGAGGGCCTGCTTCATTTACATGTGAGCCAAGTGGTCCTGCTTGTTGGAGTTTCTGTCCTGCCCAGTTCCCACAGCAGGTAACCCCAAAGACATTCACACAGAGGTTTATATTAATTATAAGCTGATTGACCAATTAGCTCAGGCTTCTTATTAGCTCTATCACTTATATTAACCTATTATTCTTTTCTATGTTAGCCACATGGCTTGGTACCTTTCTCAGTGAGGCACATCACATCTTGCTTCTTCTGTGGTCTGGGCAGGACTTCTGAGAAAGCTTCCTGCTTCCCAGAATTCTTCTATTCTCCTTGCCCCGCCTCTACTTCCTGTCTGGTTGTCTCACTTATACATCCTTCCTGGCTAATGGCAAATCAGCATTTATTTAAATATTATTGACAGAATATAGAATTGTCCTACACTAAAACATCATTTTGAGTGTGGTAACTCAGAAAGAAGATGTCATAAGTGGTTTTAAACATAAAGCCAAGAAAAACAGCCCACAAATCACAATCCTGGAGAAAACAGACAACAATGAAGTCCCTAAGAGAGACATATATAGACCTAATCTACACAGGAAATAGAAAAAGACAAGATCTTCTGAGTAAATTGGGACCATAGGGTCTTTGGGAGAAGGTTGAAGGGGAGGCGAGAGGTAGAGAGGGGAGCCGAGAAAAATGTAGAGCTCAATAAAAATAATAATAATAATAATAATAATAATAATAATAATAATAATAATAATAAAATAAAAGTGAAATGTCACTACAATATTATAAAGAAAATAAACATTTAATGCCTGTAATATTTATTAGTATTTTTTCTAAGTTTTTGTGTTTGTGTCTGAATGCATGTTTAGGACATATGTCTGGCTCACAGA